>NC_035441.2:146072955-146424708 GCF_002127325.2 Helianthus annuus | reverse complement strand
AGATCCCAACCGAATGAAACATCTTCACCAATCACAAGAATGATAAAAAGAACCAGGAAACACAATGAGCTGGAGAATGAAGGTAAACCTAGGACTTTAAATGATATGATACAATTTCTAAATCGTGCAAATATATAACTAACTAACAACTTACCTACGTGAACCTTTCAAGTCCAAAATTCAAAGTGTTTTCTAATCTGCACCAGGAAAAAAAAAGCTAAGCAATAATTAAACAACCAATAAATTGAGCTTATTAGGGAAAGACGTCCATGTTTTAAAGCAATTGCATCATAACACAGGCTTCCAACAGCCATTTTTACTGTCAGTTTATTATAATATTCCACCTATCATATTATACATTAGTGGTATTATAGATATTATAAAACGTAAAGAACACCATAAAATATTAATCAAACAAGATATTTTTTTAAACCTCATCATTATCCAAAAGGAATAAGGTCTCATTGGTATCCATGAGGTTGGTACATGCAACTAACACAAATTAGGATGATCAGGTGAGTGAAAAATCCTCACCTGAAATTTAAATTCCAAACCAAAATAATTAAGTTGAGAACTGAAAGTAAAATAAAACAGGAAGAATATCAACAATATAGTCGGTATAAGATAAAGAAAAGAAGGAAACAAAGTATATGAACAAAGAAAGAAGCTTACTTCCAGCAAAACCTTGCTTTTGTGAGATTTATCATCGCTCTTAAGTGCAAGATAATCAATACTTCTCTTCTTCCTCCTTTTATACAGTCTTCAAAACAGTGTAAAAGTAATCAATATACATACTAAACGAAAAAAAAGACAGAAATGATAGAACATTAAAACATAGAATTCATTACTGAGTATCTTCATTGGACAATTGCTTCGTATATGTGACAAATATTCATGTTCAAGATTAATTGGTCCAAATATGTGACAACATTATGAGAGGGTCACCAATGTCCCAGCACATCACATGAATTCTATAATCCGATCATCTGAACCACCAGTGCCCCATAAACCGTAAACACAAGACGCTTCAATCTTGGCATTCAATCAGGAATTAAAAGCCGCAAATTCAGTAATCTTACCTGGTCAGAACGCCAATCGAACAAGAACATGTCACCTTCTTCCTCCTTGGGAAACCCTAATCGAACCCTTTTTTGGTCACTGCCCACACTCTTGCTCGTGGTTCTCTCTTTTTGTCTCTTCACTTTCCTGTCACGAATCGCCACCACAAGTATTTAGGTTTTCGTCAAAACCAGTACCACCATCTTTGGGAGTGAAGAAGATGAACTCGTGGTGCTGACACAAATATTGATCGGTGAAGCGGTGGGTTATTTGATGATTGGAGTTTGATGATGATGTCGATTCCTATGCTCAATAGTCAGTCATACGATAGAATAAAGAGCTCTGGATACTATGGCATTCAATTTCAATTGATAAAGGGTTACGGATTCATTTGAATGAGAAGTTGTATAACCGGGGTGGATGGAAACAAAAGGGTTAATTGACGATTGAGCTCTTTATTTAATAGATTAATAGATGGAATTAGTGTTAATTATGTGAGTGCAATTTACTATTATATCCTTTTGGTGTCTTAAAATGTTGACTTCTTTACAATTTTACCCTCATAAAACAAGCTTTCATTAGTTGTACATGCTGCTTTAGAATCGATACGCGTGGTAAAATTACCATCTTGTACGTCACTTCTCCTTTTTAATATACATTATAGATAGATAGATATCTAATGGATTTTATAAATAATATATTTTTTATAAACATATTTTACAGAAGTATATTTAGAATAAAATAAAAAAACATATTATACACTTACAGTCCCTTAACCTTTGGAAGACTTTCTAATTGAGTTTTACGTGTTTATTTTTATGTACGTGTCGGTATAAATTCAAGTTGATTTACGTTTCGACGTAGTTTTTTTTCCTGGAAATGAGTTTGGTCAAATATAATATGTTCTTATGTTTATTATTATGTACGTTTTCCTAGATATGAGTTGGGTCAAATATAATACGTTTTTATTAGACGATATAAATTTAAGTCACTTTACATTTCGACACCGCCTCAACGCGCCGTACCATTTTTTAGCTTAAAAAACACTATTTTTATGTGCTAATTTTTATGTACGCGTCGGTATAAATTCAATTTGGTTTACGTTTCGACGCAAATTTTCTTCGATAATATGTTAGCTCAAATATAATGCGTTTTCATGCTCATTTTTATGTACATTTTCAGTTGCTATACGTTTTGACGTAAATTTCAATTAGCAAGTTGTGTGAATAGTGTTTTCATCCTATTTGTTTTTTTGTTTCTTTCTTAAGTTTTTTTCTAGACTTTATTATTTTTATTTTATTTAATTTTCTATATGTTTTTTTAGGTTCCTTTAACATTAAAATTATATTTGAAATCAGCCCGTCCCACTGTCCAATTATTTTAATTGTTTTCGGTCGATGTAAAGCATAGGCCGATATTCTTTTAAGCATATCTCTTTCGGTTGTTATACTAAACCAAAATATATACCGACCGAAACCCCATAGCATAGCGCGGGTAATCTTACTAGTAATTCAAACAATTAATAGGTCGAATCTATAAAAAGTAGAAGAGTTCATGGCACCAATGTATTAGACTATAACTGGGAATTATAACTTTACTAGTTTATAAATCCGTGTATTGCACGGATTTAAAGATAAAAATAATGTAATTTTATTATGTGTAACCTAATTTATATAAATGATTTATTTATCAAACAATGTAAAATCAAGATACACATTACACTTATAAATTTCTAAACACTTCTTTATACAGGACATTTATAGTTTTATTTGTAATTTAACAATTCTCAGCAAGTATCAATAGCTTAAGGCTATCTCTACTTTTTACTATGGACAATGCCACACATTATTGGTCATGTGTAAAAACAGATTTTTTTAGAAACAAACCAACCTTACATAACAACTGTTCCTTAAAGAAATATTAAATATTAAATTAATAAATATGAAATAGCTAAAGATATTATTATTATTATTATTATTAAATTAATATTTTTTTAATAAACTGCCAAGCCACGCCCCCAACCCAAGCCCCGCCATACCCCACGGACACATCACTCACCGGTGGGGGGCTCCAACTCCACGTGTCAACTCATACCCCCAACCCAAGCCCCACCATACCTCACGATCTAATATAAATGATTATATGGCTACAAGATTAAATATTACAACATAACTATATTTAATCTTACACATGGCATATGTTGAGACAGGAAGACATGCATCTTGTTTCTTTTTTAAAAGGTAATTATGAACTAGCAATAACACCCGCGTGCGTTGCAGCGCGATAAATCGTAAACATCGAATAGATTAGTCCAAACATTATGTAATGCGTTAACCATATGAAAACACGTGTTTCGATGTATCTGCTTAAACTCAATGTTACCTATATAAGCATTGCAACTTGATCAAACACAAAGTAAAACAAATTTATAATCAACAATCATAACGTATTATATGTGACTCAAGTCATACATAGAAAATGTAACGGGTATAACGTAAAATATGATACGGATAATCAAAAGAGATGAATTAGAGCTTCTGAAAAAAAACCCATAATTTGACTCCACTCGGTTCAAACCAAAATTTACAAAACATCACCTGACTCGTTTACCAAAAAATTTTACGTCGAAACATACACCAACTCAAATTTATACTGAAACGTACATAAAATATGCACGTAAAAATGTTTTTTTTTAAACGAAAACATGTTATATTTGACCTAACTCGTTTCTAGAAAAAGTTTACGTCAACACGTAGATAAAATTGAATTTATACAGGCACGTACATCAAACTATGCACCTGATGCCAAACCACCACCAAAACGCACACCAACATAAGAAGAGCTTGTAAAAATAAAATAAACTTAATAGGTTAAATACCTTAGTAAAATTGTGTCAAATAGCACTAATGCCAAACCACTGCCAAAACGAACACCAACATAAGAAGAGCTTGTAAAAATAAAATAAATAAAAAAGTAAAAAATAACGCCGAAGAAAAAAAGCGTATGTAAAATCGTTGAACCACGCACGCCAGTCGCAACGTGTTAATGCGAAGAAATTATACAGAAACGTAAAGCGTAAAAAAGAATAACTAAGTCGATCTAGGATTCGCGCATTGCGATGAACTTTTCAGACGGGGAAAATAGACGCGCTGTGATGGGACTGTCAAACGGGAAAACAGACGAAAAAACGTTGCACTATACATGCACGTTGTTGCGTTTTGACTCGCAAAATTTAGAACGAAATGTAAAATGAAAAACTTGCGAAAGATGAAAAGTATAAGTGATTAAAGTTGAAAATAAGAAAGTGTTGGGGTTAAATTGAAAAGTTGAAAAGCTTTGGGTTAAAACTAAAAAAAAATCAAAGGGTTTAAAATGAGAAACATAAAAACCATTGGACTAAAAGTTAAAAATACAATTTTTTTTTTGAAAAACACCCAATGCATATGTTACAACTATTAAAGCAACAAAAAGTTGCTAATTTATAGTTCTTTTTTAAAAAGTAATTATGAACTAGCAATAACACCCGCGTGCGTTGCAGCGCGATAAATCGTAAACATCGAATAGATTAGTCCAAACATTATGTAATGCGTTAACCATATGAAAACACGTGTTTCGATGTATCTGCTTAAACTCAATGTTACCTATATAAGCATTGCAATTTGATCAAACACAAAGTAAAACAAATTTATAATCAACAATCATAACGTATTATATGTGACTCAAGTCATACATAGAAAATGTAACGGGTATAACGTAAAAGATGATACGGATAATCAAAAGAGATGAATTAGAGATGAAAACACGTTAGAAAAGGTTTTGTTAGAATCAGGTGATGTATTGATATTCGGTGGCAAGTCTAGACTTATTTTTCACGGGGTGAAGAAAATCTTGTCAGATTCAGGTCCCTCGCAGTTATTTCAAGAAACCTTGCTTAAAGGAGGCCGTCTAAACCTTACGTTAAAACACCATTGATTCTGCTCTTATGCCCGTTTTTTAAGAAGTGTATGGCATTTAACCGTTTCAGATTTCTGTCTCATCTTCATTTCTTGTTGGTGATCGTGTTCAGGTTCATCATGTTATGTTGGGGCTAGTGAGATATTTTTCCAATTAGTGGTTGTCAAATTTTATTTTTATTTAGTGGTTTATTTAAAGTAACTAATGTTTTACCATGTTTATTTGAGCTAAACTACGGCCACTAATATTGTAATGTTGGTAAGACATAGCCTCTCCTACATATTGAACTAGGTGCCGTTCGAAAAAAATATATATTTGACTAGGTGGAAAATTTGATCGGGATGTCGCGTCTCGATTAAAGATAATATTTATAAACCCGATTTACCTTTAACATTGAGATAGTAGTAGTAGTAGTACGGGGTCGATCCACGAAGAGTTTGTGGATTGTATGTGGACGTGATTGATTAAGAAGGTGTTGTGACAATTATGAAGTTTGCTATGTAGATTAATGGTTTTTTGTTTGTTTGAAAAAATGTGTTGGAATGAACCGACTAGTTTGATATTAACTAAAAGAACTATGATTACTTGAAAACTTGATTGCTTAACTGAGAACAAAACACAATTGGGTTATAAACAATGATTAGAACAAGGATCATGCCCAGACCGAAAGTTGCAAGACCTAGGGTTCCTACACGTTTTAACTTGATTCAATTGAATTCGATAATTAACGCATTTAATGTCATGTGGCTTAGGTGCCAAAAGCTATCAATATTACAAGAACGGACCGCGGTGCACTTCGTTACCAAGAACATGTAAATCCTAATCTATGATAAGGCATAACTACGCATATTCATTTTACGAACTCAATTTTCATTACTCAATAGACAATTCCTAAATTCAATACAAACGTAAGACAAATATCATAAACTTCAAATATTCAAACACAAATTGTCATGAAATCAAATCAAATACAAAATGTTTAAACCCTAGAATTCGTACAAAAATCTACACCGGGGTGAAACCCGAGAGATTAGCCGCTCATGGTTTGCGAATCACGAACACCGGGTGAAGAGCACATGAACGTAGACATGATCTTGAGCCTTGATGATGGTGATGGATGATGGTTAGGGTTTTGGTGGATGATCATAGTGGAAAGTTTGACTGTCATAAGTGATGAAATTCACACAGACAAGTCAAAGGGGTAGAATAAAGAATAAAAGACTTGATCCAATAAAAGCAATGAAATTCGCTAAGACGACCGAATAAATCAAAACGAAATTTTAATGCATACCGGAAGAGTTGTAATAATAGTGACTTCAGTAAAAATACCCGATTGATGGGTAGGGATTCAGAAGTGTGCGTAAATCAAGAGTCGGGAACGCTAATTAAAAGTCAAAAGACGCGGATTAAGAGTTATGACTAAAAGATGACAAGATTTTTGCAAACATAAATTTTAATTACGTTCAACCATCTCAAAGTTGGACGGGTCAAATAAAGAACAAAGTTTGATACTCATAAGTGGTGAAATTTCACCCAAAATGAGTCAAATGAGTTAATTAAGGAATAACGTTTGAAATAGTAAGGAAAAATGCAAACTAGCAAAACAAGAATGTTAAAAACATTAAGATAAAGAACCCGGGTAACGGGTCGTAAGGAAGTATAGGTAAGAACCGGATAACGGTAAGTGTAGAACAAACCGACGTGTAAATGACGTTAGAAGTCATAGAGTTGGAAGGATATTTCGGAAAAAAAAAAACAAATGTAGCCTTAGACTACGGTCAAGGTCGATAGAATTCAAGAACGAAAACGAATGATTTCTAAACTTAAAAAGGGTGCATTGACATGGAAAGTATATTTTAGAACGACATGAGTAAAAGATGAATCTACGGGATCATCACAACCTTCAGGAATTATAAGTAATGTTAAGGTCTACAAGACCAAGACGACCCTTGGGTCAAGAAAAGAAAGAAACAAACTGTTGGAGTTTTAACTTAAAAAGTGGAAATCTAAGGAAATAGCCTATGAGGCTAAGTAAAAGAACCTACGGGTCACTTGGGTAAAACGTGGAAAACTGGTTACAATTCTCCATGTAAAATAGTAATGGTCAGGAATAAAACTTAGACGGAAATTTCTAGACATGAGAAAAAGACGTAAGACAGAGAAAACGTAAACTAAAAAATTAGTTTTCAGTCAAAAGCAACGTTTTAACAAACGTAAGTAGTATGAGGGGATTTAGAAAATCTTAAACACACATAAGGCTGGAGATGGCAAAATAGTATACCCAGATGACAGGGTATGAAGTGACGGCGACTGGTTAGTCTAGTCGGTAAAGCTATTCAAAGTTAAGAAAATGTCATGACAAATACAAAGAGTTTGTAAATATAAGACAAGTGCGGGATAAACATATTAACGGACTGATGAGACTAAGTTGTCAAGTTACAACTCGGTCAATAAAGATAAAGGATATAAGCTGAAAATAACGGCCCACGAGGCCTTACACATGAAAGAAATACGCGTCAATATTAGTGAAATCGTTATCAAAAGGAATTAATGAATTCCTTGAAAACAAAACTAAGATTCGTTTGGTTTAAATTAATGAGCTACGAAAAATAAGGTTTCAGGGGACGAAACCTCTTTAAGGGGGGTAGACTTATAACACCTCAAAAACGGTTTGGTAATCAAACCACGTTAATGTTAATGAAGGGTAAAATACCGTTAGTGGTGAAAATTTTACCCGGTAAATATTAGTATTTAAATAAATAAATCTAATATTAAATAAAAAGAGAATAAAAGATTTTGACGAAATAAAGTTCGTAAGAGGCCCGAGTTAATGGGACTTAAAATAAAACGGGTTATAATTTCCCAAACCCATTAAAATAACTAGGATTAAAAATAACCTAGTTAGAAAGAAGTATTGTAGTAATATGTTAGAAGGTTAAAAACACCTAAAATAAGAACCTAAGAATAGTTGGGGGACCAAAGGTGTTAAGTTTGAAACTAATATTTTTAAAACAAAATTAAAAACACCAAAAACACACTTGTGTGTGTGTTTGGTTCGATAAAAAATGTGACAACTGCCAAATTTGCATGCATCCGTACAATTATTAAATGATGATTAGTGCTTAATGACTGTAATGATTTACAAATTATGACTGGAATTGCTTTCTGATTACTGCATTATACTTACATGTGCATCACATATTGCAAATGACACATCATTGACTGCATGCAAACATATTGACATAAATGATGCACAAAGCATAGTTAGCACAGTTAACAGACGAACCGGGAAAATGCTGACGAAGTTCAGTAGATATACAGACATTGTATTAAGACTCAGAATGAGCCAGAAACCAAGTATGACACTAGTATAGTGTGTAGGAAAGTAAGGGTCGTAAAACTGCCTTCCTAGAGATAGTCTGAGTGCTGGAAAGTGCCTAAAAACTCAATTAAATTGTTGAATTCAGCATAATTCAGCAAAAATCAGCTATTTAACACACTTATATCATGCAGAAAAATGATTAACTAGCCCAGAAGACTTTCCTAAGTGTCGGGAATTAAAAGCGTCATAAAATGATACATAAGGAACACTAAACGGTATAGTTTGACACTTTAACGAACCGGTATCTAACCGAACAACCAGACACTACCCGAAATGCTAAAATTATACTAGAAACATTGTTTTATTATTTCTGAGCTAGTTATGACCCCCGAACATCATATTACATGTTCTAAACACCAACCATACTTAACTTTGAGTTTTTAACACTTTTAACCTATTTAACTTAACTTAACCATGGTTAAGGCCGAACTATACCCCCCCCCCTTTATCTACGGTTATGGTGGTGGCCCCACACCATAACCTTAATTGATTCACCTAGATTTTACTTGATATTGTGACAACCCAAAATTTCAAGGTCGGTGCCTCTTAGTCACGTGATTCTGTTTTCTGATTACTTCCCTTTCATGTCCCTTTTTGCTAAACACTCGTGTATGTAATATTTAAGTATGTGTTACGTGTGTTTAATTAATTAACTACAAGAAACTTTTAAAACGCTCTTATGTGCCAATTAGCTAATTTAGAGAACTACTCCCACATGTCCTCACATCGGCCCGCACGCACAGATCAGGCTCGAAGCCCAAATCTAGTATCACGCGCATACTTGAGGGGCGAAGGGGTTGTAGAGTTGTTAAGTAATTGTGATAGTCCAATTAGGTGGGCCTGAGCCCATTATGTTCGGCTAAAGGGGAGGGGATTAACCGCCCCAAACTATGACCTTTGATGTATTCGTATTATATTCTCATTATCATAAAACTCAAGACATAAAACCCTATCCTTCTCTCAAGGTTACGTTCGGCAACATGAGACCCCCCCCCCCTCGAGGCATCAACCTGTTAACCGAGATATTGGTTAGTGGATCTATAACTATATTAATCCTCATATTATTTGGGTTATCATGTGTGTGTAAAATAGTGTACATAGGTGTTATCATAGGTGAGAGTCTTGATGTTGATATGATCATTGATCCGATGAGAGTTGTGTGTATGTAAACATGTACATATTGATTGATTGATGATTTCATTCATATGTTTTGTTAAATGATTAATACTTCTTGTATGTTGTAAGTAATCGGTTGAATTGTACCTTGAGTTGGGGTATCCTATAATGGTTGATAACCTGGTCATGATAGTGTTAATGATTTAATGGGGATTCGATAGGTGAATAGGGATTAATATGGAACATGTAAACTGTGAAGTTAGGGTCGATATTTGTTCCGGATGTACATGTGCTTGCTAATTGAAAACTTATCATTGCTTGACAACTAGGATTTGCATGATCTATTTGTTACTCAGATTGCATGATTTATTTATTAATTGATCACTGTTATGTACATGGAACTCATGATCAGGAACTCCTGATTTGTTAATGGGCCGGCCACAAGGGTTGGAAAGGGGACCCTAACAACATAGGGATTATGTATAGTTTCTACTGGAATCGGGAAAGGGATTTTTGTACTTTTTATACTTTTGTCCCAAAATTTTCAATATTAACACTTCGGTGCTGTTTGTTTTTTCATAGGTAAAATGTCTGCAGTCTGCGGACCACATCTGTAGCAGACACTTTTTTTCTTTTTGTTTTTCATTTTTGTACTTTTTATACTTTTGTCCCAAAATTTTCAATATTAACACTTAGGTGCTCTTTTTTCAGAGGTAAAACGTCTGTAGTCTGCGGACCACATCTGTAGCAGAAGAGGTGAACAAAACCTCTGCAGACTGTAAGAAGAAGACTTTTTGTTTTTTAACTTCTGCAAGCTACTGAATGGACTAAATAAACTAATTTATTAAAATCGAGAACATCTAATCAAAACAATTTATCACAAATAATGGACTAAAATCAGAATAAAAACACCAAAAATTTCACAACAAACAATGGACTAAAATGGTGTACAATCAAGAAGCATTTTATCATCATAAAAAGAAAACAATCAAGAACAAACAATAGACTAAATGGAGTACATACTGGTGATTGAAGAAGAATCCGACGGTTGGGCTGAGGTGGTTGAGAGGGCCAGTGGCGGAACCGGAAAAATTATTTTTTCTTTTTATATTCATTATTGCGTGTCAGTTGCATTTTAATCGAACAATATACAACAAACTTAAAGAATGATTCTCGATTACTTCTACTAGTGGGAGAGCCCGCACTTTGCGATGGGGAAAGATGGATGATTTTTAACAAAATTAGCTAGAAAAAAGCACTACTCAACGAAAATTTTATATAAGAAAAAACAAAACCAAAAGCGAGCTTCAATTTAGGCTCAAAATTGATTTAAGCCGACTCGATTCGAGTTTTTAACAAGTCCATATTAACATTAACTTGCTCATATGCGACTCGACTCAGTACATTCAACCTAAAATTTTATATTTAAAGAAAACCTTTATATTAACATTAACTTGCTCATATGCGACTCGACTCCCCACCTCATCATCATACCAAGCCAGAACAAAGAAAATCACAGCTGCATCAAGTAAAATTCTAACGAAAGTATCATTAAACTGATACAATATCATACCGAAAACAGATTGCCCTTCATGCTTTTCCAACTCATTCGTCTCATACTTTTGCAGCCGCTTCTCAACTTCGCCATCAGCAAGACCAAATTTGCATCCACCTGGTAGTTTTGTTCACCTGCAAGATCAATCATCTTGTTACCATAATGATCCGGATCATACACATAACAATAAAAGTCAGTGGGCAATGTATCTGATGATCGTAAAAAACATTACTTTTACAAAAAAAATATATAATTAAAAAGGTGGACCATAGCAAAGGCAATCACAAATGAAAAGAAACAAGATTTACCCAAAGTTGTTTTGCTTCACAATTTTCTTTACCGTACATGAGGAAGCGTTTCCTTTTGAAGTATATCACAGGTACCTGTGAATTGTTATTACTATTTTCTTATCATGTACAAAGTTGCAACACTTTCTATTAGTCAAAACATCTAATAATTGTTGTTAGTTTAAATTTACACTGTACATAGTCATTTCTTTTCTCAACCGATCTTTAACTGAAGCTAAGCATCATCCATCAGATAGCCTTTGTGTATACTTTTCGACACTTGCACCAGTGATTAAATTAATTAATGAAACGAGCTGCCGACCAAATTCGGGCCAAAGAACCTGAAAATAACCAATCGTAAGATGTTGCCCACTTTATCATAGATCATCATCTAATTGTACACTACTTACTTTAACTGACTGGACTTGTTTTGACATGCATTGAAATCCTTAACGACAGGCTCCTCATGACCAACTCTCTCCATTATGGTCCCTTCATCATATCTAATGATGACCCTGTACAGTAGAACAAGATTCTAAATGAGTTGGTTACGGACTTTCTGACGGAAAAAAATAACATCAGAATATTCACCAAATAAAGATCCCAACCGAATGAAACATCTTCACCAATCACAAGAATGATAAAAAGAACCAGGAAACACAATGAGCTGGAGAATGAAGGTAAACCTAGGACTTTAAATGATATGATACAATTTCTAAATCGTGCAAATATATAACTAACTAACAACTTACCTACGTGAACCTTTCAAGTCCAAAATTCAAAGTGTTTTCTAATCTGCACCAGGAAAAAAAAAGCTAAGCAATAATTAAACAACCAATAAATTGAGCTTATTAGGGAAAGACGTCCATGTTTTAAAGCAATTGCATCATAACACAGGCTTCCAACAGCCATTTTTACTGTCAGTTTATTATAATATTCCACCTATCATATTATACATTAGTGGTATTATAGATATTATAAAACGTAAAGAACACCATAAAATATTAATCAAACAAGATATTTTTTTAAACCTCATCATTATCCAAAAGGAATAAGGTCTCATTGGTATCCATGAGGTTGGTACATGCAACTAACACAAATTAGGATGATCAGGTGAGTGAAAAATCCTCACCTGAAATTTAAATTCCAAACCAAAATAATTAAGTTGAGAACTGAAAGTAAAATAAAACAGGAAGAATATCAACAATATAGTCGGTATAAGATAAAGAAAAGAAGGAAACAAAGTATATGAACAAAGAAAGAAGCTTACTTCCAGCAAAACCTTGCTTTTGTGAGATTTATCATCGCTCTTAAGTGCAAGATAATCAATACTTCTCTTCTTCCTCCTTTTATACAGTCTTCAAAACAGTGTAAAAGTAATCAATATACATACTAAACGAAAAAAAAGACAGAAATGATAGAACATTAAAACATAGAATTCATTACTGAGTATCTTCATTGGACAATTGCTTCGTATATGTGACAAATATTCATGTTCAAGATTAATTGGTCCAAATATGTGACAACATTATGAGAGGGTCACCAATGTCCCAGCACATCACATGAATTCTATAATCCGATCATCTGAACCACCAGTGCCCCATAAACCGTAAACACAAGACGCTTCAATCTTGGCATTCAATCAGGAATTAAAAGCCGCAAATTCAGTAATCTTACCTGGTCAGAACGCCAATCGAACAAGAACATGTCACCTTCTTCCTCCTTGGGAAACCCTAATCGAACCCTTTTTTGGTCACTGCCCACACTCTTGCTCGTGGTTCTCTCTTTTTGTCTCTTCACTTTCCTGTCACGAATCGCCACCACAAGTATTTAGGTTTTCGTCAAAACCAGTACCACCATCTTTGGGAGTGAAGAAGATGAACTCGTGGTGCTGACACAAATATTGATCGGTGAAGCGGTGGGTTATTTGATGATTGGAGTTTGATGATGATGTCGATTCCTATGCTCAATAGTCAGTCATACGATAGAATAAAGAGCTCTGGATACTATGGCATTCAATTTCAATTGATAAAGGGTTACGGATTCATTTGAATGAGAAGTTGTATAACCGGGGTGGATGGAAACAAAAGGGTTAATTGACGATTGAGCTCTTTATTTAATAGATTAATAGATGGAATTAGTGTTAATTATGTGAGTGCAATTTACTATTATATCCTTTTGGTGTCTTAAAATGTTGACTTCTTTACAATTTTACCCTCATAAAACAAGCTTTCATTAGTTGTACATGCTGCTTTAGAATCGATACGCGTGGTAAAATTACCATCTTGTACGTCACTTCTCCTTTTTAATATACATTATAGATAGATAGATATCTAATGGATTTTATAAATAATATATTTTTTATAAACATATTTTACAGAAGTATATTTAGAATAAAATAAAAAAACATATTATACACTTACAGTCCCTTAACCTTTGGAAGACTTTCTAATTGAGTTTTACGTGTTTATTTTTATGTACGTGTCGGTATAAATTCAAGTTGATTTACGTTTCGACGTAGTTTTTTTTCCTGGAAATGAGTTTGGTCAAATATAATATGTTCTTATGTTTATTATTATGTACGTTTTCCTAGATATGAGTTGGGTCAAATATAATACGTTTTTATTAGACGATATAAATTTAAGTCACTTTACATTTCGACACCGCCTCAACGCGCCGTACCATTTTTTAGCTTAAAAAACACTATTTTTATGTGCTAATTTTTATGTACGCGTCGGTATAAATTCAATTTGGTTTACGTTTCGACGCAAATTTTCTTCGATAATATGTTAGCTCAAATATAATGCGTTTTCATGCTCATTTTTATGTACATTTTCAGTTGCTATACGTTTTGACGTAAATTTCAATTAGCAAGTTGTGTGAATAGTGTTTTCATCCTATTTGTTTTTTTGTTTCTTTCTTAAGTTTTTTTCTAGACTTTATTATTTTTATTTTATTTAATTTTCTATATGTTTTTTTAGGTTCCTTTAACATTAAAATTATATTTGAAATCAGCCCGTCCCACTGTCCAATTATTTTAATTGTTTTCGGTCGATGTAAAGCATAGGCCGATATTCTTTTAAGCATATCTCTTTCGGTTGTTATACTAAACCAAAATATATACCGACCGAAACCCCATAGCATAGCGCGGGTAATCTTACTAGTAATTCAAACAATTAATAGGTCGAATCTATAAAAAGTAGAAGAGTTCATGGCACCAATGTATTAGACTATAACTGGGAATTATAACTTTACTAGTTTATAAATCCGTGTATTGCACGGATTTAAAGATAAAAATAATGTAATTTTATTATGTGTAACCTAATTTATATAAATGATTTATTTATCAAACAATGTAAAATCAAGATACACATTACACTTATAAATTTCTAAACACTTCTTTATACAGGACATTTATAGTTTTATTTGTAATTTAACAATTCTCAGCAAGTATCAATAGCTTAAGGCTATCTCTACTTTTTACTATGGACAATGCCACACATTATTGGTCATGTGTAAAAACAGATTTTTTTAGAAACAAACCAACCTTACATAACAACTGTTCCTTAAAGAAATATTAAATATTAAATTAATAAATATGAAATAGCTAAAGATATTATTATTATTATTATTATTAAATTAATATTTTTTTAATAAACTGCCAAGCCACGCCCCCAACCCAAGCCCCGCCATACCCCACGGACACATCACTCACCGGTGGGGGGCTCCAACTCCACGTGTCAACTCATACCCCCAACCCAAGCCCCACCATACCTCACGATCTAATATAAATGATTATATGGCTACAAGATTAAATATTACAACATAACTATATTTAATCTTACACATGGCATATGTTGAGACAGGAAGACATGCATCTTGTTTCTTTTTTAAAAGGTAATTATGAACTAGCAATAACACCCGCGTGCGTTGCAGCGCGATAAATCGTAAACATCGAATAGATTAGTCCAAACATTATGTAATACGTTAACCATATGAAAACACGTGTTTCGATGTATCTGCTTAAACTCAATGTTACCTATATAAGCATTGCAACTTGATCAAACACAAAGTAAAACAAATTTATAATCAACAATCATAACGTATTATATGTGACTCAAGTCATACATAGAAAATGTAACGGGTATAACGTAAAATATGATACGGATAATCAAAAGAGATGAATTAGAGCTTCTGAAAAAAAACCCATAATTTGACTCCACTCGGTTCGAACCAAAATTTACAAAACATCACCTGACTCGTTTACCAAAAAATTTTACATCGAAACATACACCAACTCAAATTTATACTGAAACGTACATAAAATATGCACGTAAAAATGTTTTTTTTTAAACGAAAACATGTTATATTTGACCTAACTCGTTTCTAGAAAAAGTTTACGTCAACACGTAGATAAAATTGAATTTATACAGGCACGTACATCAAACTATGCACCTGATGCCAAACCACCACCAAAACGCACACCAACATAAGAAGAGCTTGTAAAAATAAAATAAACTTAATAGGTTAAATACCTTAGTAAAATTGTGTCAAATAGCACTAATGCCAAACCACTGCCAAAACGAACACCAACATAAGAAGAGCTTGTAAAAATAAAATAAATAAAAAAGTAAAAAATAACGCCGAAGAAAAAAAGCGTATGTAAAATCGTTGAACCACGCACGCCAGTCGCAACGTGTTAATGCGAAGAAATTATACAGAAACGTAAAGCGTAAAAAAGAATAACTAAGTCGATCTAGGATTCGCGCATTGCGATGAACTTTTCAGACGGGGAAAATAGACGCGCTGTGATGGGACTGTCAAACGGGAAAACAGACGAAAAAACGTTGCACTATACATGCACGTTGTTGCGTTTTGACTCGCAAAATTTAGAACGAAATGTAAAATGAAAAACTTGCGAAAGATGAAAAGTATAAGTGATTAAAGTTGAAAATAAGAAAGTGTTGGGGTTAAATTGAAAAGTTGAAAAGCTTTGGGTTAAAACTAAAAAAAAATCAAAGGGTTTAAAATGAGAAACATAAAAACCATTGGACTAAAAGTTAAAAATACAATTTTTTTTTGAAAAACACCCAATGCATATGTTACAACTATTAAAGCAAAAAAAAGTTGCTAATTTATAGTTCTTTTTTAAAAAGTAATTATGAACTAGCAATAACACCCGCGTGCGTTGCAGCGCGATAAATCGTAAACATCGAATAGATTAGTCCAAACATTATGTAATGCGTTAACCATATGAAAACACGTGTTTCGATGTATCTGCTTAAACTCAATGTTACCTATATAAGCATTGCAATTTGATCAAACACAAAGTAAAACAAATTTATAATCAACAATCATAACGTATTATATGTGACTCAAGTCATACATAGAAAATGTAACGGGTATAACGTAAAAGATGATACGGATAATCAAAAGAGATGAATTAGAGATGAAAACACGTTAGAAAAGGTTTTGTTAGAATCAGGTGATGTATTGATATTCGGTGGCAAGTCTAGACTTATTTTTCACGGGGTGAAGAAAATCTTGTCAGATTCAGGTCCCTCGCAGTTATTTCAAGAAACCTTGCTTAAAGGAGGCCGTCTAAACCTTACGTTAAAACACCATTGATTCTGCTCTTATGCCCGTTTTTTAAGAAGTGTATGGCATTTAACCGTTTCAGATTTCTGTCTCATCTTCATTTCTTGTTGGTGATCGTGTTCAGGTTCATCATGTTATGTTGGGGCTAGTGAGATATTTTTCCAATTAGTGGTTGTCAAATTTTATTTTTATTTAGTGGTTTATTTAAAGTAACTAATGTTTTACCATGTTTATTTGAGCTAAACTACGGCCACTAATATTGTAATGTTGGTAAGACATAGCCTCTCCTACATATTGAACTAGGTGCCGTTCGAAAAAAATATATATTTGACTAGGTGGAAAATTTGATCGGGATGTCGCGTCTCGATTAAAGATAATATTTATAAACCCGATTTACCTTTAACATTGAGATAGTAGTAGTAGTACGGGGTCGATCCACGAAGAGTTTGTGGATTGTATGTGGACGTGATTGATTAAGAAGGTGTTGTGACAATTATGAAGTTTGCTATGTAGATTAATGGTTTTTTGTTTGTTTGAAAAAATGTGTTGGAATGAACCGACTAGTTTGATATTAACTAAAAGAACTATGATTACTTGAAAACTTGATTGCTTAACTGAGAACAAAACACAATTGGGTTATAAACAATGATTAGAACAAGGATCATGCCCAGACCGAAAGTTGCAAGACCTAGGGTTCCTACACGTTTTAACTTGATTCAATTGAATTCGATAATTAACGCATTTAATGTCATGTGGCTTAGGTGCCAAAAGCTATCAATATTACAAGAACGGACCGCGGTGCACTTCGTTACCAAGAACATGTAAATCCTAATCTATGATAAGGCATAACTACGCATATTCATTTTACGAACTCAATTTTCATTACTCAATAGACAATTCCTAAATTCAATACAAACGTAAGACAAATATCATAAACTTCAAATATTCAAACACAAATTGTCATGAAATCAAATCAAATACAAAATGTTTAAACCCTAGAATTCGTACAAAAATCTACACCGGGGTGAAACCCGAGAGATTAGCCGCTCATGGTTTGCGAATCACGAACACCGGGTGAAGAGCACATGAACGTAGACATGATCTTGAGCCTTGATGATGGTGATGGATGATGGTTAGGGTTTTGGTGGATGATCATAGTGGAAAGTTTGACTGTCATAAGTGATGAAATTCACACAGACAAGTCAAAGGGGTAGAATAAAGAATAAAAGACTTGATCCAATAAAAGCAATGAAATTCGCTAAGACGACCGAATAAATCAAAACGAAATTTTAATGCATACCGGAAGAGTTGTAATAATAGTGACTTCAGTAAAAATACCCGATTGATGGGTAGGGATTCAGAAGTGTGCGTAAATCAAGAGTCGGGAACGCTAATTAAAAGTCAAAAGACGCGGATTAAGAGTTATGACTAAAAGATGACAAGATTTTTGCAAACATAAATTTTAATTACGTTCAACCATCTCAAAGTTGGACGGGTCAAATAAAGAACAAAGTTTGATACTCATAAGTGGTGAAATTTCACCCAAAATGAGTCAAATGAGTTAATTAAGGAATAACGTTTGAAATAGTAAGGAAAAATGCAAACTAGCAAAACAAGAATGTTAAAAACATTAAGATAAAGAACCCGGGTAACGGGTCGTAAGGAAGTATAGGTAAGAACCGGATAACGGTAAGTGTAGAACAAACCGACGTGTAAATGACGTTAGAAGTCATAGAGTTGGAAGGATATTTCGGAAAAAAAAAAACAAATGTAGCCTTAGACTACGGTCAAGGTCGATAGAATTCAAGAACGAAAACGAATGATTTCTAAACTTAAAAAGGGTGCATTGACATGGAAAGTATATTTTAGAACGACATGAGTAAAAGATGAATCTACGGGATCATCACAACCTTCAGGAATTATAAGTAATGTTAAGGTCTACAAGACCAAGACGACCCTTGGGTCAAGAAAAGAAAGAAACAAACTGTTGGAGTTTTAACTTAAAAAGTGGAAATCTAAGGAAATAGCCTATGAGGCTAAGTAAAAGAACCTACGGGTCACTTGGGTAAAACGTGGAAAACTGGTTACAATTCTCCATGTAAAATAGTAATGGTCAGGAATAAAACTTAGACGGAAATTTCTAGACATGAGAAAAAGACGTAAGACAGAGAAAACGTAAACTAAAAAATTAGTTTTCAGTCAAAAGCAACGTTTTAACAAACGTAAGTAGTATGAGGGGATTTAGAAAATCTTAAACACACATAAGGCTGGAGATGGCAAAATAGTATACCCAGATGACAGGGTATGAAGTGACGGCGACTGGTTAGTCTAGTCGGTAAAGCTATTCAAAGTTAAGAAAATGTCATGACAAATACAAAGAGTTTGTAAATATAAGACAAGTGCGGGATAAACATATTAACGGACTGATGAGACTAAGTTGTCAAGTTACAACTCGGTCAATAAAGATAAAGGATATAAGCTGAAAATAACGGCCCACGAGGCCTTACACATGAAAGAAATACGCGTCAATATTAGTGAAATCGTTATCAAAAGGAATTAATGAATTCCTTGAAAACAAAACTAAGATTCGTTTGGTTTAAATTAATGAGCTACGAAAAATAAGGTTTCAGGGGACGAAACCTCTTTAAGGGGGGTAGACTTATAACACCTCAAAAACGGTTTGGTAATCAAACCACGTTAATGTTAATGAAGGGTAAAATACCGTTAGTGGTGAAAATTTTACCCGGTAAATATTAGTATTTAAATAAATAAATCTAATATTAAATAAAAAGAGAATAAAAGATTTTGACGAAATAAAGTTCGTAAGAGGCCCGAGTTAATGGGACTTAAAATAAAACGGGTTATAATTTCCCAAACCCATTAAAATAACTAGGATTAAAAATAACCTAGTTAGAAAGAAGTATTGTAGTAATATGTTAGAAGGTTAAAAACACCTAAAATAAGAACCTAAGAATAGTTGGGGGACCAAAGGTGTTAAGTTTGAAACTAATATTTTTAAAACAAAATTAAAAACACCAAAAACACACTTGTGTGTGTGTTTGGTTCGATAAAAAATGTGACAACTGCCAAATTTGCATGCATCCGTACAATTATTAAATGATGATTAGTGCTTAATGACTGTAATGATTTACAAATTATGACTGGAATTGCTTTCTGATTACTGCATTATACTTACATGTGCATCACATATTGCAAATGACACATCATTGACTGCATGCAAACATATTGACATAAATGATGCACAAAGCATAGTTAGCACAGTTAACAGACGAACCGGGAAAATGCTGACGAAGTTCAGTAGATATACAGACATTGTATTAAGACTCAGAATGAGCCAGAAACCAAGTATGACACTAGTATAGTGTGTAGGAAAGTAAGGGTCGTAAAACTGCCTTCCTAGAGATAGTCTGAGTGCTGGAAAGTGCCTAAAAACTCAATTAAATTGTTGAATTCAGCATAATTCAGCAAAAATCAGCTATTTAACACACTTATATCATGCAGAAAAATGATTAACTAGCCCAGAAGACTTTCCTAAGTGTCGGGAATTAAAAGCGTCATAAAATGATACATAAGGAACACTAAACGGTATAGTTTGACACTTTAACGAACCGGTATCTAACCGAACAACCAGACACTACCCGAAATGCTAAAATTATACTAGAAACATTGTTTTATTATTTCTGAGCTAGTTATGACCCCCGAACATCATATTACATGTTCTAAACACCAACCATACTTAACTTTGAGTTTTTAACACTTTTAACCTATTTAACTTAACTTAACCATGGTTAAGGCCGAACTATACCCCCCCCCTTTATCTACGGTTATGGTGGTGGCCCCACACCATAACCTTAATTGATTCACCTAGATTTTACTTGATATTGTGACAACCCAAAATTTCAAGGTCGGTGCCTCTTAGTCACGTGATTCTGTTTTCTGATTACTTCCCTTTCATGTCCCTTTTTGCTAAACACTCGTGTATGTAATATTTAAGTATGTGTTACGTGTGTTTAATTAATTAACTACAAGAAACTTTTAAAACGCTCTTATGTGCCAATTAGCTAATTTAGAGAACTACTCCCACATGTCCTCACATCGGCCCGCACGCACAGATCAGGCTCGAAGCCCAAATCTAGTATCACGCGCATACTTGAGGGGCGAAGGGGTTGTAGAGTTGTTAAGTAATTGTGATAGTCCAATTAGGTGGGCCTGAGCCCATTATGTTCGGCTAAAGGGGAGGGGATTAACCGCCCCAAACTATGACCTTTGATGTATTCGTATTATATTCTCATTATCATAAAACTCAAGACATAAAACCCTATCCTTCTCTCAAGGTTACGTTCGGCAACATGAGACCCCCCCCCCCTCGAGGCATCAACCTGTTAACCGAGATATTGGTTAGTGGATCTATAACTATATTAATCCTCATATTATTTGGGTTATCATGTGTGTGTAAAATAGTGTACATAGGTGTTATCATAGGTGAGAGTCTTGATGTTGATATGATCATTGATCCGATGAGAGTTGTGTGTATGTAAACATGTACATATTGATTGATTGATGATTTCATTCATATGTTTTGTTAAATGATTAATACTTCTTGTATGTTGTAAGTAATCGGTTGAATTGTACCTTGAGTTGGGGTATCCTATAATGGTTGATAACCTGGTCATGATAGTGTTAATGATTTAATGGGGATTCGATAGGTGAATAGGGATTAATATGGAACATGTAAACTGTGAAGTTAGGGTCGATATTTGTTCCGGATGTACATGTGCTTGCTAATTGAAAACTTATCATTGCTTGACAACTAGGATTTGCATGATCTATTTGTTACTCAGATTGCATGATTTATTTATTAATTGATCACTGTTATGTACATGGAACTCATGATCAGGAACTCCTGATTTGTTAATGGGCCGGCCACAAGGGTTGGAAAGGGGACCCTAACAACATAGGGATTATGTATAGTTTCTACTGGAATCGGGAAAGGGATTTTTGTACTTTTTATACTTTTGTCCCAAAATTTTCAATATTAACACTTCGGTGCTGTTTGTTTTTTCATAGGTAAAATGTCTGCAGTCTGCGGACCACATCTGTAGCAGACACTTTTTTTCTTTTTGTTTTTCATTTTTGTACTTTTTATACTTTTGTCCCAAAATTTTCAATATTAACACTTAGGTGCTCTTTTTTCAGAGGTAAAACGTCTGTAGTCTGCGGACCACATCTGTAGCAGAAGAGGTGAACAAAACCTCTGCAGACTGTAAGAAGAAGACTTTTTGTTTTTTAACTTCTGCAAGCTACTGAATGGACTAAATAAACTAATTTATTAAAATCGAGAACATCTAATCAAAACAATTTATCACAAATAATGGACTAAAATCAGAATAAAAACACCAAAAATTTCACAACAAACAATGGACTAAAATGGTGTACAATCAAGAAGCATTTTATCATCATAAAAAGAAAACAATCAAGAACAAACAATAGACTAAATGGAGTACATACTGGTGATTGAAGAAGAATCCGACGGTTGGGCTGAGGTGGTTGAGAGGGCCAGTGGCGGAACCGGAAAAATTATTTTTTCTTTTTATATTCATTATTGCGTGTCAGTTGCATTTTAATCGAACAATATACAACAAACTTAAAGAATGATTCTCGATTACTTCTACTAGTGGGAGAGCCCGCACTTTGCGATGGGGAAAGATGGATGATTTTTAACAAAATTAGCTAGAAAAAAGCACTACTCAACGATGTTGGTGCACTTGTGTCTGTACTTTGTCTGTGTTCAGTCTGTAGGAAAACGATGTCCTAAGTCAGTCTGTAAGTTGACCAAGTCAACTATCCTCCTAGTTTGACTTGGACAACATAATGTTGTCTGGATCGAAGGATAACCTCGAAGGATCCAACTGATCCTTCGAGGTGCTCGAAAGATATGGTTCGACCATGGTTCGACCATTAGGCATCGAAGGATGATCCTTCGATGTCCATGCTGATCTTTCGGACACATTGTCATCGACAGATGATCCTTCGGACCATCTATCGATCCTTCGACCAAGACCTGCTGTGTATGGGTATAAATACCCATGCAGTGTGTTGTGTTTAGAGATATACCAAGAGAGATACACATTTGGAGAGTTAGAGAAACTCTGCTGGAAAACACACACACACACACTTTAGAGAGTTTGCAAACAAGATTGTAAACATTGTGCTTGTAACCGTAAACCTTCATACGTATTAATACAGTGGTGTTAATCGGTGAACTTTGTGTGTTCTTGTGTTTGTTCTTGCTTCATCCCGGTTTGCCTACTAGCTTGGATTCCGCACTCGCTAGTGGGTTAGTATAACAAGGTTTAGGTTTGTTCTCGATCCTCCGAGAAAAGGGACCTACAAGTGGTATCAGAGCCTCGCTCTTTACCTTGTTTAAAACCGGTTTGTTCAAGTTCCTTGGTGTGTTTGGACACTTGGTTTAGCACCCGTTTTTGGTAGTTTTCTGCATAAAAACGCGTTCTAAACCTTTCGGGAGTGTTCGGGGTCGGTTTGGGTAACATAAAAATCGTGTTTGTGAAACTTTGATTTTTCCGGCCATATTCCGGTTTATCTCCGGTGACCTGTTCTTGAAGATAAGGTTGCTTATTTTGGCAAAAATTTTTGAAAGTCAATTGTTTGGTAAAAAGTTGTTGCAGAACCATCCTTTCTGCCGAAAGTTGGTACACCAACCCATCAACTTTTCACCAACCTGTCCTTTTGTGTCAGGTGTGTCAGAGGAATCGAAAGATATCCTTCGACATCGAAAGATATCCTTCGACATCTTTCGATTGGAGACAGCTCGATAGATCAGCATCCTTCGAGTAGTCTTTCGAAGTCTAAGGGTTATCCTTCGTAGTTGGAATCTTTTCGAAAGTTGGTTGTCCGAAAGATAAGGATACATCTCGAAAGATAAGGATCTTTCGTTGTGAGTCTTTCGAGATCAGTATTCGAAAGATATAGATCTTTCGAACTGTGAATCTTTCGTGATAATCAGTCGAAAGATAAGGATCTTTCATTGAGAATCTTTCGAAGGCTTTGCTCGAAACTCAACAGTAATCTTTCGATCACTGTTGATCCTTCGAACAAGTCTTGATCTTTCGATCAGATTGTATCTTTCAATTGTTGTCTGTTTGTTGCTAACAGTTTGTAGTGTGTAGGTGTGGTATATATATTATTGATTAAAATGAGTTGTACTAGCCCTTGGGATTGGAGTACGGATCCACAACCAGATCTGAAACAGATGTCGATGGCTGAATATATGACGAGTGCCATTCCTAAACAACAACAATCAATAAGTTCATGCCAATGGGCTTTGGTATCCAATCAGAGTCAAAGTCTTCAGAATCTTCTGATTAGTGAAAGTGAAACAGGCAGTAACAATCGTCCACCAAAGCTGAACCACATGAACGATTTTCCGTCATGGAAAGGCCGCTTTCACACATATGTTCAAGGACAAAGCACCGATCTTTGGATGTGTTTTGTCAATGCATTCAATGAAAGTCTTGAAAGTAGAGCATCCACTTCAGAAGGTTACGCCAACATGCTTGAAAATGACAAGAAGGCTTATGAATTGGAGAAAAAGGCCTATGCCATACTTACTCAAGCACTCAACAAAGACATCTACCATCAGTTTTCATATTGCAAGACCACGAAAGCATTGTGGGATGCCTTAGTTGCTAGAGGAGAAGGCAATGCAGCTGCTCGAAAGTCTAGACATGATTTGTTGAAGAAAGAATTTGAATCTTTTCAGTTTTTGGAAAACGAGACTCTGAATGATATGACCACACGTTTCTATCATTTGATTAGTGAAATGTGTGCTTATGGGGTGGCAGCTACTCAACAAGACATGGTGAATAGGTTTGCTGACGCGCTACCCCCAAAATGGAGTTCGTTTATTGAGTTGTTGAAGCATACTAAAGCTCTAGATGAGATTAACATCTATGAGTTCATTCAGAAGCTGGAACATAAAAATGATGAAGAAATTAGGAAAGCAAGGCGTGCTCCAGCTCCTCAGAATACAGAAATGTATTTGCCTGGTTTTGGTCCTTCAGCTAGTTCTGTTCAACAACCGAAGCTTCAAACTGCTTTTGTGTCCAATACGAGTTCCTTTCCATTTCCACAATCAACAGCTGCTCCACAACAACCTCAATTCGATCCGAGGTCTTATATTCCTGTTCCAACACAGCCACAACCACAACCTCAACAACAACAACAGCAAGCTCACTATACAAGCAATCCTCAACCTCAACCCCAAAGTCATCACACAATCCGAGTCGACAACTCAAATCTTTCACACCTTAGCATTGAAGTTGCTAAGGAACATATGGAAATTATCAACACCATGGTCAGTGCTTACTGTGGTTTGGTAGCTGGTCAGCTTGGAAACATCAATATGACCAATGAAGATTATGATCAGATCGACAAGGAAGAAATGGAGTTGATGGATATTAAATGGGCTTTTGCTAGTGCGGTTAGAAGGGCAAAAGATTTCATGGCACGAACTGGAAGAACTTCATTGGAAGGAAAGAAAAACACGAAGTATGGGTTTGATATTAATGCCGTCACGTGCTTTAACTGTGGCGAGAAAGGGCACTTTAAACGTGAGTGCACTCGACCAACCAAACACGGCAATCACAACCCGTTCAGAAACCAGACTAATGCGAATGCCCAACAAGAAAACCGTGAAAGGAGGATGGTGGCAGTGAACAACAATCAGGGACAGCCTGGAGCTACCAATCACAATCGGGCTTTGGCTGTTCAAGCTGATGAAGGATGTGACTGGTCAGTGCAGTTTGGTGAAGGAGATCAGGGAAGTGGAACTGCATTGTATGCTAAGGTCATCGAGCAGGTTCATAAAGAAGAATCTTCTGGGAGCGATGACAGTTCTGGTTATTCGGGCAGTTCGGATGAAGAAGGCTCTGTTTCTGGGGATAATCACTCAGAGCCTGATGAGGAGGAAGAAGGTGAAGATATTCAGGATCTTCTGAATGAAGCTGATGAGCTTAAATGTCAGAAATCAATTCTGATTAGGAAGGCTGCTGCTACATCAATGGAAATGGAAAAGCTATTCTCTGAAGATGGAGCTTTTTCTTTTCAAACTGCCTTTATGGCAAATGGTTCAGCCTCTACTAGTCAGGTAACTTCTGAACCTCCTGCTCCTAGTATTTGTAAATCATGTGCAGATATGAAGCTTGAATCAGAAACGCTTCATAGTCATAATCAGAATTTGGTTATTGAACTGTCAAAATGCCAAGAGGCAAACATGGCTTTAACCCGGAATGAAAAAGAATTTAAATCTGTAATAGAAACATTAAAGAAAAATGTGTCCGAGGTTAACAAAGTAGTTTACCACAAACAAGTAAGTATAAACGAATACATTAATCTTGTGGAAGAAACTAAGAAGCAATTAGCCATTGCCCAATGCAAGCATGATGCGATCAAACAGAAATTGGATAGTTATTCTAACTCCCGATTTGTGCTTGATCATATCATAGACGTTCAACAACTGAAAGGTAACGTGAAAGGTGTAGGGTATAAGGCGTGTCCACCCCCTTTGATGGACAACTATACCAAGATGCCCGATGAAGAGGAAATGCCCCGGTATGAACCCAGTGTGCCTTTGAACTTTGAGGAATTTTCTACTGGCTTAGGGTTCAAACCGGAGAATTCTGAAAATACATCCACAGAGCAACAGGAAGCTTCAACATCCATGAAACAAAGTCCTCCAATCATCGAGGACTGTGAGTCATCGGATGATGAATCAGAAGTGGATGTGAGTGAACAGGATAACTCACTTAACAAGATGAAAGGAGTTGTCATTCCCATTGAGAATCACATCCTTTGTGATCCTGATACTCCTGATGTTCCATCTGTTAAGGAGCAAGTGATTGATCCTGTCAAGGTTGATGAGACAGGTGTGTCTACTGTTAAAAGCAGTAATGTGTTGTACACTTTGGTTGGAGATAATAAAATCTACTCAGATCATGTTTTTCCAATTAAAAATGTAAATAAATCTTTGATTGACAAAGTCTTTGAAGACAATACAAACAAATTTTTGGGAAAAACACTTCCGGGAATTGTGGTAACACAATGTGATCCAATTCCTAAGGCTGAGATTAGGAAACAATTTGGTAATCAAAAATCTCCAACCACTCGACAACCTACTGCTTCTAAAGGTAAACAACCTCAACGAGCTCCAAAGCCAAAGGCTAAAGTTGAATCAAAAGGAGCTCGTTACATGAAGAAAGGAAAAGATGTTAAATTTGTAGCATCAAAAGGTACTGATAAAATTGAGACTTTTGAAAACAAATCAAACAATGATTTTGTGCAACAAGTCAAAATTTTGAAACGAAACAGTGATAACAATTACACCCAACACACAAACGGGTGTGATGAAAAAGCTAGTACCTCAGGTTCTACAAGCTCAACATCTGGCAGTCGATCTAGTTCTCCTAAGTCTGTTGAAAGGAGAACTTGTTTCAAATGTGGAGAAATTGGGCACATTATCAGAAATTGCCCAAACGCTCCAAAGAAGAAGTTGGTTGAAAAGGCTCCACCTGAAGCAGTTCACCCTCAACGTCGGTCAGTTTCACCTAAACAAGATAAACGAACTGTAAAAGAACAAGAAACTAAACAACGACGTAAGAACATAAAAACTGTTGAAAAAGCTTTAAAATCTGAAGTTAAAACAGTTCAAAAGGAACCAAGGGTGTCACAACCTGTAAAACCAGAATCTTCAAAAACTGGTAGGCACAGACAAACTTGGTTACCTAAATCCGGTGACAATTCAGGGGGAGCAGTTGTTCTTGAAAACCATCAAGAGATAGAGCTTACGTATCGTGATGCCAAGGGACGACCCAAGACCACTAAGGCTTGGGTCCCCATTCTCAACTGATGCGTTTATTTGACATGTGCAGGATGTTCTAGGAGGAACTATTAATAGTCATTGGATTGTTGATAGTGGAGCATCCAGGCACATGACTGGCGACTTACGGCTCCTGTATGACGTGAGAAATATTAGAGGAGGGTATGTTGCTTTTGCGGGTGATAAAGGAGGATACATCACTGGAGAAGGAAGTATCTCCAATGGCATCGTGTGCTTTGATAAGATCAATTATGTGAAGCAAATTGATCACAATCTTCTCAGTGTGTCGCAAATCTGCGATAAAAAGTTCTCAGTAATTTTTGATGACGCTGGCTGTTATGTGCTGAAGCCTGGATTCAAAATTCCACAAGAATGGATTCTCTTATCGGCTCCGAGAGTTAATGATCTTTATATTCTCGATATGAGCCAAGCGATTACTACATCTGCACAAGTCACTTGCTTTGTCTCGAAAGCCACAGAAAAGGAGTCTATATCTTGGCACAGAAGAATGGGACACATTCACTTGAGAAAGATGAACCATTTGGTGAAAAATAATCTTGTGAATGGTGTGCCTGTAAGAAGTTTTCATCTACAAGATATCTGTGTCTCGTGCCAAAAAGGGAAGCAAACAAAGAAGTCTCACCCTTTGAAGAAAATCAACACTGTCAGCATGCCTCTCGAACGTCTTCATATGGACCTTTTTGGACCTATGAAGCACAAGACAACGTTTGGTGATGCTTATTGTTTAGTAGTTACTGATGACTACTCTAGATTTTCTTGGGTATCATTTATGGCACACAAAAGTGAAACTCCTGGCATCCTCAAGGATCTTCTTACAATGTTAGAAAATCTCTATACGTTGAAAGTGAAAAGGATCCGAAGCGACAATGGAACTGAATTCAAGAATCAAGTTATGGATGAGTTTTGTACTTCTAAAGGCATTCTTCATGAGTACAGTTCTCGTTATACTCCACAACAAAATGGTGTCGCTGAGAGGAAGAATCGGACTATTATTGAAACTGCAAGAACAATGTTAGTAGAGTCGGAACTCCCTATTCAATTCTGGGGGGAGGCTGTATCGGCTGCATGCTACACGTTGAACAGAGTTCTTACAGTTAAGAGACATGGCAAGACTTGCTTCGAACTCCTTCAGAGAAGGAAACCGGATCTTTCTTACCTTGAACCGTTTGGTGCTCCTTGTACTATGATTGAGCCGGATGGAAAGTTTGGTGCAAAAGCTATCGAGGGTTTCTTTCTTGGATATGCTACTCCGAATTTCCGTGTTTGGAATCTAGCTACCAAAAAGATTGAGCTATGGAGCGAAGTTAGGGTTCAAAGGTACACGAGTCCTGTTAGGGCTCCGGGTGATCCGTGGATGTTCGATTATGATGGGCTATTTGACTCCTTCAATCTGCCAACCTTTGACGAAGAATCAGCAGCGGCTCGAATGTTGTTGGAAAGTGACAACGCTGCTGTCTCGCCATTGGTTAGACCTATTGTTGTTGACCCTCAAGCTTCTTCGTCAGTCAACAATATGGTTCAAAATGAGGTTTATGAAGATGCTGCTGACTATAATGACTCTTCTGAGGATGATGAATATCATGATGCAGCCGAAGGATCTTCAGCTCCAGCTGCTCCTATTCAAGGTGCTTCTGTAGATACACCTCATACGCAGAATATAGATACTGCTGAAGGGAATGCATCCACCTCCAACCACATTCCTGGTGTGGAGTTGGTTGTTGATCTTAATCTGAATAATTTGGGTATCAACGCTCGTGTGCCAGATAATCCTGAAATGAGGATTCACGATACCCATCCACAGCAGAATATTATAGGAGATGTCCATCGCGGTGTGCAGACGCGTAATCAGCTGAGAAACAACCGAAATGCTGGTTTGTATTCAGCTATAAGAGAATCTGGTCAACAAAATGACTGGTCCTTCGCGTGTTATGTGTCACAAGAAGAACCAAAGTCGTGGAAAGAAGCTTTGAAAGACAGTGCTTGGGTTGAAGCCATGCAAGAAGAATTACAGCAATTTCACAAGCTGGGTGTTTGGAAGCTTGTTGAAAAGCCTGAGAATTACAAGAAGATTGGCACTCGATGGGTCTTCAAATGCAAGAAAGACGACCGTGGAGTGGTAATTCGGAACAAAGCTCGTTTAGTCGTTCAAGGTTTTCGTCAGATAGAAGGGATCGACTACAACGAAGTCTATGCACCAGTTGCACGTCTGGAAGCTATTCGGATCTTTCTGGCTTATGCCTCATTCAAAGGATTCAAGGTTTACCAGATGGACGTCAAAAGTGCATTTCTACATGGTGTGGTTGAAGAAGAGGTGTATGTCGAACAGCCTCCAGGTTTTGAAGATCCTGTCCATCCCGATCGGGTTTGGTTGCTCAACAAAGCTCTCTATGGTCTTCATCAAGCGCCACGAGCTTGGTATGCAACTTTATCTACATATCTGCTGGAGAACGGTTTTCGAAGAGGTCTTATCGATTGTACTCTCTTCATCAAAGAACAAGATGGAGATCTTCTTCTGGTACAGGTATATGTTGATGATATTATATTTGGTTCTACTAATGATGTTTTGTGTAGGAATTTCGAGCGCATCATGCAGGATAAGTTCGAGATGAGTGCTATGGGGGAGATGAATTTCTTTTTGGGCCTACAAGTACAACAGACGGAGTCTGGGATATTCATCCATCAGACAAAATATGTTGGAGACATCTTGAGCCGGTTCCAGATGTCCGATGCAACGCCCATTGGTACCCCACTGCCAACTAATCATGGAATTACTCCTGACCTGAAGGGTGAACCTGTTAGCCCTTCATACTATCGCGCGATGATCGGATCCCTTATGTACCTCACAGCATCAAGGCCAGATATAATGTACCCAACGTGCCTACTTGCCAGATATCAAGTTAATCCGAAGGCCTCACATCTTGCAGCTGTCAAAAGGATTTTTCGTTATTTGAAGGCTTACCCCGACACCGGTCTGTGGTATCCTAGGGATAATAACTTTGACTTAGTCGCTTTCAGTGATTCTGATTTTGGCGGATGTAAAATCGACGGCAAATCCACTACGGCTGGATGTCAGTTCTTAGGAAATCGCCTAGTTACATGGCAGTGCAAGAAGCAGACGTGTGTCGCTACATCAACATGCGAAGCTGAATACATTGCTGCCTCAAGTTGTTGTTCACAAGTTCTTTGGATCCAACAACAATTGCGGGACTACGGTTTTGAATTCCTAACTACTCCTATTTACGTTGATAATTCTGCTGCTTTAGATATCACTAGAAATCCTGTGCAGCATTCAAAGACCAAACACATCGAAATCAAATATCACTTCATACGTGATTGCTTTGAGAAAAGGCTAATCGATGTTGTTAAGGTCCACACCGATGACCAACGTGCCGACTTATTTACCAAAGCTTTTGACAAATCTAGATTTGACTTCTTATTATTGGTAAATGGCATTAAGGTCAAGCAAGAGTAAACCAACATCGGAAAATCATTTTTGTAAATATCTTTGTGTGTTTTTAAACTTATCTTAGTTTGTTGATTTTAGGGGGAGTAAATCCAAAAATCTGAAAATCCAAAAACATCGAAAAATTTTAAAAACACAAAAACAATAGAAAAACAAAAATGAGTTTCCTGGCGAGCAAAAGAGAAAATGATAGTACATCAGTGGTCTATCCAAACCTCTTTAAACCTTAAATGCAAAACGATAAGCAGCTCTATATAAGATGTATCGGTAGGCTCACAATCATTTTAAAGTGTGCAGGGTGATATAAATCTTAATCGACTGAAGACCAGGTGGGAACCATTCATTGGCATATGGTCTTAGTACCGAAATTTCGTTTGATAGATTGCCGAGGTTCTGAGATATTCGGTCTTTATGCTGCTTATCATCTGGGTATCATGGTTGTATCTTTTACCGAAAAATAACGGGGACGCAAGTCTAGAACTTCCATGATACTATACATACGTGTACATATTACATACTGCATTCGACCTCAATAAGTGATAAACAATCACATGTCCAAATCAAATAAGTGATAAAAATATCACATTTATCCGGGTGTCAAGTTCGTCTCTCTACTGTACGGAAGTACTGACCTGTTCACGGACTTGCACCTGTGCCCTCATGCATACGAAAATCAAGTTCCTCATCAATAAGTGATTATATCACATAGGACTTGTTTTCAAATCAAAATAAGTGAGTATCTCACAATTTATACGGTCAAACAGATGATAATCGGTATACTCACCGGTAAGATGAACTCTCGTGCATACCTTGATACGGGAATGTGTCGTGATGTGGATGAACACCGGTCGGTAAGTATAAATCATACATTAACGTATCCTCTAAACATGATTACATCTGATAAGTTGAGCTTAAGTGGACAATAATACCGATAATTGTTATAGGATGCTTATTTTAATGTTAATTAACTGAACAACAAGAGTGTTTTGGCATGACCGTACACTGATATGATTCTCTTACCCTCGAAACTCGCAAAAAGAATGTCTGTATATATTTATTTATTTACTGCTTAACTTTTATTGTTCTTCTTTTAAACAGTTTCGTCGTTTGGTGCATATCAGCACGACATTAGCGGTGATGTCGTTTGATAACACTCAAAGGATTTTAAATTGTTGTCTTTTTCTTTCAAAAATACCAAAAAGATTTTAGGTGTGTTTTAATATAAACTTTATAAAAGCCAAAAAGATTTTATTTCTGCTTTATTTTCGATCGTACGATGTTGGAGCTCGAGTCTTCGTTACCTGAAACCTGACTGAAAACCAAATTGACTAAAATCTTCATAAACGGTCGAAATTTGCATGTTTTGAAAGTTAAAAGACTAAAATTGAAAAATTTATTAAACTTTCAAACTGTCGGACGGTGTTTGATTGTGACATGGTCATTCGTGTGTCATTTGCTTATACTATGTTCCAAGCAGTTGTTCTCATTACGCGTTTAGATTTCTTGCATGTGCAGATTCTAAAGGCTAGGAGAACATGGTCGATGACAAGCTTTGGAATGAAGACACGACGAGAAGGCGCTCAAAAGATGAATATGATCGAGTTGCCGCTGGCCATCATCTACACCACAAGGATCTCACTTCATAAAGTTAAAGTATTTCACGAGCATAACTCAAGGGGGAGCTTATGTTAAGGGGGAGTTTGTCAACACACTTCCTACACAATACGGGTAGTTTGTTGATACACTCTCTGCTTTCAAGACGTGAAGACTTTGAAGATTCTCCGACAATGAAGACTTTAAAGGACATCAGAGTTTTGGAAACTCGAAGACCAAGGACCATCGAAGTTCAAGACGGGTCTACATCTATAGAAGATCAAGACAAGATCAAGACAAAGCTACAGCCAAGGGGGAGTTTGTTGGTGCACTTGTGTCTGTACTTTGTCTGTGTTCAGTCTGTAGGAAAACGATGTCCTAAGTCAGTCTGTAAGTTGACCAAGTCAACTATCCTCCTAGTTTGACTTGGACAACATAATGTTGTCTGGATCGAAGGATAACCTCGAAGGATCCAACTGATCCTTCGAGGTGCTCGAAAGATATGGTTCGACCATGGTTCGACCATTAGGCATCGAAGGATGATCCTTCGATGTCCATGCTGATCTTTCGGACACATTGTCATCGACAGATGATCCTTCGGACCATCTATCGATCCTTCGACCAAGACCTGCTGTGTATGGGTATAAATACCCATGCAGTGTGTTGTGTTTAGAGATATACCAAGAGAGATACACATTTGGAGAGTTAGAGAAACTCTGCTGGAAAACACACACACACACACTTTAGAGAGTTTGCAAACAAGATTGTAAACATTGTGCTTGTAACCGTAAACCTTCATACGTATTAATACAGTGGTGTTAATCGGTGAACTTTGTGTGTTCTTGTGTTTGTTCTTGCTTCATCCCGGTTTGCCTACTAGCTTGGATTCCGCACTCGCTAGTGGGTTAGTATAACAAGGTTTAGGTTTGTTCTCGATCCTCCGAGAAAAGGGACCTACAAACGAAAATTTTATATAAGAAAAAACAAAACCAAAAGCGAGCTTCAATTTAGGCTCAAAATTGATTTAAGCCGACTCGATTCGAGTTTTTAACAAGTCCATATTAACATTAACTTGCTCATATGCGACTCGACTCAGTACATTCAACCTAAAATTTTATATTTAAAGAAAACCTTTATATTAACATTAACTTGCTCATATGCGACTCGACTCCCCACCTCATCATCATACCAAGCCAGAACAAAGAAAATCACAGCTGCATCAAGTAAAATTCTAACGAAAGTATCATTAAACTGATACAATATCATACCGAAAACAGATTGCCCTTCATGCTTTTCCAACTCATTCGTCTCATACTTTTGCAGCCGCTTCTCAACTTCGCCATCAGCAAGACCAAATTTGCATCCACCTGGTAGTTTTGTTCACCTGCAAGATCAATCATCTTGTTACCATAATGATCCGGATCATACACATAACAACAAAAGTCAGTGGGCAATGTATCTGATGATCGTAAAAAACATTACTTTTACAAAAAAATATATAATTAAAAAGGTGGACCATAGCAAAGGCAATCACAAATGAAAAGAAACAAGATTTACCCAAAGTTGTTTTGCTTCACAATTTTCTTTACCGTACATGAGGAAGCGTTTCCTTTTGAAGTATATCACAGGTACCTGTGAATTGTTATTACTATTTTCTTATCATGTACAAAGTTGCAACACTTTCTATTAGTCAAAACATCTAATAATTGTTGTTAGTTTAAATTTACACTGTACATAGTCATTTCTTTTCTCAACCGATCTTTAACTGAAGCTAAGCATCATCCATCAGATAGCCTTTGTGTATACTTTTCGACACTTGCACCAGTGATTAAATTAATTAATGAAACGAGCTGCCGACCAAATTCGGGCCAAAGAACCTGAAAATAACCAATCGTAAGATGTTGCCCACTTTATCATAGATCATCATCTAATTGTACACTACTTACTTTAACTGACTGGACTTGTTTTGACATGCATTGAAATCCTTAACGACAGGCTCCTCATGACCAACTCTCTCCATTATGGTCCCTTCATCATATCTAATGATGACCCTGTACAGTAGAACAAGATTCTAAATGAGTTGGTTACGGACTTTCTGACGGAAAAAAATAACATCAGAATATTCACCAAATAAAGATCCCAACCGAATGAAACATCTTCACCAATCACAAGAATGATAAAAAGAACCAGGAAACACAATGAGCTGGAGAATGAAGGTAAACCTAGGACTTTAAATGATATGATACAATTTCTAAATCGTGCAAATATATAACTAACTAACAACTTACCTACGTGAACCTTTCAAGTCCAAAATTCAAAGTGTTTTCTAATCTGCACCAGGAAAAAAAAAGCTAAGCAATAATTAAACAACCAATAAATTGAGCTTATTAGGGAAAGACGTCCATGTTTTAAAGCAATTGCATCATAACACAGGCTTCCAACAGCCATTTTTACTGTCAGTTTATTATAATATTCCACCTATCATATTATACATTAGTGGTATTATAGATATTATAAAACGTAAAGAACACCATAAAATATTAATCAAACAAGATATTTTTTTAAACCTCATCATTATCCAAAAGGAATAAGGTCTCATTGGTATCCATGAGGTTGGTACATGCAACTAACACAAATTAGGATGATCAGGTGAGTGAAAAATCCTCACCTGAAATTTAAATTCCAAACCAAAATAATTAAGTTGAGAACTGAAAGTAAAATAAAACAGGAAGAATATCAACAATATAGTCGGTATAAGATAAAGAAAAGAAGGAAACAAAGTATATGAACAAAGAAAGAAGCTTACTTCCAGCAAAACCTTGCTTTTGTGAGATTTATCATCGCTCTTAAGTGCAAGATAATCAATACTTCTCTTCTTCCTCCTTTTATACAGTCTTCAAAACAGTGTAAAAGTAATCAATATACATACTAAACGAAAAAAAAGACAGAAATGATAGAACATTAAAACATAGAATTCATTACTGAGTATCTTCATTGGACAATTGCTTCGTATATGTGACAAATATTCATGTTCAAGATTAATTGGTCCAAATATGTGACAACATTATGAGAGGGTCACCAATGTCCCAGCACATCACATGAATTCTATAATCCGATCATCTGAACCACCAGTGCCCCATAAACCGTAAACACAAGACGCTTCAATCTTGGCATTCAATCAGGAATTAAAAGCCGCAAATTCAGTAATCTTACCTGGTCAGAACGCCAATCGAACAAGAACATGTCACCTTCTTCCTCCTTGGGAAACCCTAATCGAACCCTTTTTTGGTCACTGCCCACACTCTTGCTCGTGGTTCTCTCTTTTTGTCTCTTCACTTTCCTGTCACGAATCGCCACCACAAGTATTTAGGTTTTCGTCAAAACCAGTACCACCATCTTTGGGAGTGAAGAAGATGAACTCGTGGTGCTGACACAAATATTGATCGGTGAAGCGGTGGGTTATTTGATGATTGGAGTTTGATGATGATGTCGATTCCTATGCTCAATAGTCAGTCATACGATAGAATAAAGCGTAAAAAAGAATAACTAAGTCGATCTAGGATTCGCGCATTGCGATGAACTTTTCAGACGGGGAAAATAGACGCGCTGTGATGGGACTGTCAAACGGGAAAACAGACGAAAAAACGTTGCACTATACATGCACGTTGTTGCGTTTTGACTCGCAAAATTTAGAACGAAATGTAAAATGAAAAACTTGCGAAAGATGAAAAGTATAAGTGATTAAAGTTGAAAATAAGAAAGTGTTGGGGTTAAATTGAAAAGTTGAAAAGCTTTGGGTTAAAACTAAAAAAAAATCAAAGGGTTTAAAATGAGAAACATAAAAACCATTGGACTAAAAGTTAAAAATACAATTTTTTTTTTGAAAAACACCCAATGCATATGTTACAACTATTAAAGCAACAAAAAGTTGCTAATTTATAGTTCTTTTTTAAAAAGTAATTATGAACTAGCAATAACACCCGCGTGCGTTGCAGCGCGATAAATCGTAAACATCGAATAGATTAGTCCAAACATTATGTAATGCGTTAACCATATGAAAACACGTGTTTCGATGTATCTGCTTAAACTCAATGTTACCTATATAAGCATTGCAATTTGATCAAACACAAAGTAAAACAAATTTATAATCAACAATCATAACGTATTATATGTGACTCAAGTCATACATAGAAAATGTAACGGGTATAACGTAAAAGATGATACGGATAATCAAAAGAGATGAATTAGAGCTTCTGAAAAAAAACCCATAATTTGACTCCACTCGGTTCGAACCAAAATTTACAAAACATCACCTGACTCGTTTACCAAAAAAATTTACGTCGAAACATACGCCAACTCAAATTTATACTGAAACGTACATAAAATATGCACGTAAAAATGTTTTTTTTTAAACGAAAACATGTTATATTTGACCTAACTCGTTTCTAGAAAAAGTTTACGTCAACACGTAGATAAAATTGAATTTATACAGGCACGTACATCAAACTATGCACCTGATGCCAAACCACTACCAAAACGCACACCAACATAAGAAGAGCTTGTAAAAATAAAATAAACTTAATAGGTTAAATACCTTAGTAAAATTGTGTCAAATAGCACTAATGCCAAACCTCTGCCAAAACGAACACCAACATAAGAAGAGCTTGTAAAAATAAAATAAATAAATAAGTAAAAAACAACGCCGAAGAAAAAAAGCGTATGTAAAATCGTTGAACCACGCACGCCAGTCGCAACGTGTTAATGCGAAGAAATTATACAGAAACGTAAAGCGTAAAAAAGAATAACTAAGTCGATCTAGGATTCGCGCATTGCGATGAACTTTTCAGACGGGAAAATAGACGCGCTGCGACGGGACTGTCAAACAGGGAAAACAGACGAAAAAACGTTGCACTATACATACACGTTGTTGCGTGTTGACTCGCAAAATTTAGAACAAAATGTAAAATGAAAAACTTGCGAAAGATGAAAAGTATAAGTGATTAAAGTTGAAAATAAGAAAGTGTTGTGGTTAAATTGAAAAGTTGAAAAGCTTTGGGTTAAAACTAAAAAAAATCAAAGGGTTTAAAATGAGAAACATAAAAACCATTGGATTAAAAGTTAAAAATACAATTTTTTTTTTTTTTGAAAAACACCCAATGCATATGTTACAACTATTTAAAGCAACAAAAAGTTGCTAATTTATAGTTCGGAAATATGTAGTGCTTGTTTTGAAGTATTGTCACAGTACTTGGCATATGTTGAGACACGAAGACATGCATCTTGTTTCCATTTTTGCTTTACTACCAGTTCGGTACTACCACTGTTCTTTTGGTCAGTTTACAGTTTACATTTAAATATCATATCGGTACACTGTACTAGTTAATCAAATAAAACACAACTTATTATCTTTTTAGGGATCACGTCCAATCAATCAAAGGACATAGGTCTAGTACTTGAATATACAGGTTGATCATAGGCTCTAGCTATAACTTTTTGCTATATAAGGAACTACTTGATTAATTTCAACTATATTTCAAGTTAACATCCGGATTCATTCAGATTGATTTAATTGCATTCAAGAACTTGAAAATGGTAATTTTTCCATTTCAATGTATGTTTGCCGATAGGCTTTATTTACTTTACCAACCACTTTTATTTATACATATATAGTTGAACATTCTGTTAGATGAAAAGTTTTTCAATTCATGTTTGGTACATGAAGAAAAAAAGAAAAATGACAAGAACTTCTTCTGTATGGATTGCTGCTTCACTTTGTGCTGCCATTGTGTGATCCATCACAAGTCTCACAGGATTTTACAGGTTGTTTTTGAGGATTAATTGTTTTTTTTTTTTTTTGTTACTTAGTTAAGGAGTTTTTTCCCAAACTAGTGTTGGTGAAAAACTTATTTACCAAAATGGATAATTTGAAAATTATTTATCAAAATGGGTTTTTTTTCTAAAATATCATTTTTCTCACTCCTAATTGTATTGGATAGAATATCTTATATTTAAAAATATTTTTATTAACAATAGCTGAGGAAAAAAAATCGTAAAGTTTTAAAAAAGTTTTTGTTATCCAACTTTTTTCAAAATTAATAAAAAAAGGTTTTTGGCTTTATATTTTAAACTATGACTAAGCGATTTAGGTTTAACATTACTGAAGGTTATTATTATTTTTTTGTTACTTTACGTAACAATGAATTCGAGAAGACATTTTAAATTGAATAAAGGTAAATATAGTATCAAATGTTGAACCATTTAAATTTATTTTTGTTCTTTTTCTGGTTTATGGATAAAAAAATTAGAGAAAGTGATAAAACAATAGAAAGAACATTTGTGTGATTAAACTTTTAAAAGAAAACAAAATCGTCTCAAGCCAGCTTAAAATCGAGAAACAAAAGATCTTTTTTCTTTAAAATTGGAAAAAAAAAAAACTAAAGGTTTTACAAAAGAAAATATTTTAAGAAAATATAATAAATATGAAAGAATAAATAATGTCTTTTTTAAGAAACATTTAAAATAGTTAAAGAAATCATGTAATTAAAGAATTTATAAAGTATATTAATTTTTTATAGAATTTCATGATTAAACAAAATGTTTTATAATTGTTTTTAAAGCTTTACTGTTTTTTTCTGAACATATTTTTAAACATAAGATATTTCTATCTATTATAAATAGGAGTGAGAAAAAGTATAATTTAGAAAAATACCCATTTTGGTAAATAACCTTCAAATCACCCATTTTGGTAAATAAGTTTTCCACCAACACTAGTTTGGGAAAAAAACTCCTTAGTTAAGAAGCTTTTTCAAAGTACTAATTAATATATACATACATGCTGTTCATTTTAGATAAGGAGGTATATGTATAATGATGTTTTACGCTTGAAAGAAGCACTAGAGATTTTTGATTGCTCTCGAATTCAAGTAAGTTGAGATGATAGGTATCGTTTATAGTTGTGTGTTTACTTTTTTGAATTTTCGCATTTAAAACTGATACTCTATATTTTGAAAACAAAATTACCATTACAACTTCGATTTTCTATAGATTAATTACATTTAGTTTCTAAGTGTGATGTTCATTGGGGAACACTAAAAAAGTGGGAAACCGACTCAAACGAACTTCGCCGAACCCTAGCTAGGATCTTTTAACCCTGAACACTAAATCATAACCCCTAAACCCTAAATATATAGGGTTTGGCTTTTAGGGTTTAGCTTTAGGCTTTAGCTTTAGGGTTTAGCTTTAATGTTTAGATTTAGGGTTTAGTGTTTAGCCTTTAGGGTTTAGCTTTTAGGGTTTATAGTTTAGATTTTACGGTTTAGCTTAGATTTTAGCCTTATTTTTTAACTTTAGGGTTTAAAGTTTAGGAGTTAGGATTTTTTCTTTTTGGGAAACGGGGAACCCCGGGTAAATTTTATTAATATTTCAAAAACAAAATTACAAACAAAGCATCTTCGTTTAAAGGCAACTAGCCAAAAAAACAAAGTGCTAAAAAAAGAAACATACAATTCAAAGACCAAACTAAAAAAAGAAGCTAAAATTTGGAGCCTAACTTCATAAAGCGCGCCATTTCATCGGTCTCCGACTCCACCTCTGCTTCATCTCCATTTAGTTTTGTCAAGCTATCATAGTATTTTCTCATATTTTCGGACCAAACATTATAATCTTCAATCTTCGGGCGGGTGCTAGTTTCCACAAACTTTTTAACCGCCTCGATTTCATGTTCCCACATCCCAAGATCCGTGTCATAACACTCCTCTTCGTCTCTTAACTTTCCAAAACTGTTTTTTGTGCTAATATTTGAGCTAGGCCCAGGCCCAAAAGCTTGTTTTGATACATCAAAATATCCACTTCCTTTGGACTTCACTGTTTGGCCCATAACAGTTTCTAAAATCGGCCCATCATATTTTAATAACTGATCATGCATACTTGGATTCACCAAACCAACATCTGGGCTGTTAGCAGCCTTCAAAGGGCCTGTTACAATTTTATCTGAGCCCACAAGTCTGTTTTGGGGTCCAGCAGCCCTTAAAGGCGGAAATTCAACAAGCCCAACATCAACCGAGCCCAGTTCAGCACTGTTATGAAGCCCAGCAGCCTTATCGCCGGGCTTCTTTTGATCGTTACCTTCATTTGAGCCCATAACACGCAGTCGAGTTTGACCAGAATTCAGCCCAACCTGACGTGATGGGCCAGGTTCTGAAATAATGGGCCCAGTTTTTGTTTTTTTTTTGGCCTGCCAAATCGGGGTTTTCCCTTTGTTTTGAGCCTTTGACTTTTTTTACAACCTTCACAAAAATATCATTTTGGGCCGAGACCAATTCAGCACCACCATTCTTTTTATTTTTATCCAATTCTTTCTTTTGAACAGCATCCATATTCAACCCACATTTATCATATGAGTGTCCAAATACTTCACATAAAGCACAACAAGGAGGTTTCCATTTATATGACAAATCAAGAAAATAAGACTTACCCGGGATTCCATCACGTTTAGGAAGATTAATTTTAACTTTGTCCTGAAGACCATTTGAAGCATTTGCATCCACTAGAATCCTAAGTTTAACGGCCCTTCTTTAGTTTCACACCTTTTAAACGTGGCTTGATCAAGTATTAGTGGTTTCCCAACACAACTGACAATTTGTCCTATATTTCCTCCATTCCACAAACTAAGCGGTAAGTCTTTTATTGCCACCCAAATTGGAACCGTTTTCGGGTTCGGTTTACACAAAACAACATTCGGATCCCAAATTTGTAATACAAGCGGAACATTATCCACCAACCACGGGTTTCTTTCAAGAACTTGTAGCATCCCATCTTCATGATCAAATTTAAAAAAGAAATATCCATTTCTATTCATATTTATCGACTTAAGCCCATACTTATGCCACATCTTAATTAAATTCTCTTTCACAACCCGAAAAGGCATAACGGCCCCAATAAAGTATCCATAAAGTTGAAACACATCAGATGTGTACGACTTTTTCATAAAATGTCCCTCAATGTTTACCTCAAAAACTCCTTCTGCATTACGCTTAGGACCTTCATACGCCAAACGTGTTTCCCCATCAACAACAACATCATCCCCTCTAAGCAACTTTTGAAACAATTCATGATTCCAATATTTAGTTCCCCTAAGAGGATCAATTTCCGGTACATCTTCCTTAAAATGAATAACAGTTTCAAATTGTCCAAACTTCATAATACGAGAAAGTTTTTGGGCCGAACCTTGCACTATATCCGCAAACGTCACCTTCTTTTGAACCTTGGCTTGAACAGCCGGCTCTGCTACAGCAACATCTGGCCTTGGATCATTAATATTTTCCGAACTGGGCCCAGATCCAATAATATCTCCATCATTATTTATAACAGGCCCACCAAACTGCAGACTACTAACATTAGCCGAAGATTCAATTGCATCAGTGATTGGGCTGACATTAGAACAAGGCCCAGTATCATTACATGGGCTAATTAAAATATTCAGATCATTTCCTGTTTGGTCCACATGCGCAGAACCCATGGAAGCCTCATCCAACCGTTGATCAACAATTACATCTGACGGTCCACAATTAGGAGTTATGATTTAAGGTTTAGGGTTAAGAGATCTTAGTTAAGGTTCGACGAGCCGGTTCCAACGCCGCTGGAATGAGTCCAATCGGAGTTCGTTTGAGTCGGTTCCCCGCTGTTCCCCACTTTTTTAGTGTTAATGAACCTTCCCCTAGTTTCTAACATAAAATGTGATATTTTCTACTGTCCGAAGGTTTAATACCCTGGTTATATGTGACTAATGTGGATGATGTTTTGTAATGCGTAGAAATTCAACAAATAAACAAATTTAAAAAACAAACAAAAAGAATTTCTTCACATTGGGTGCTTTTGAAATATGATTATACCTGATAAAAAAAACAGTATAAGACTCTTGATATCCTTGTATAAACGCACCTGCATGCCACAACATGTGAATTAAAACTAACAAAGCTAATAAAACCCTGAGCTAATTGTATGGAAGAAGAACATAGAAAATAGAGTATGTACGAAATCAAGTGCAAAGTGCACAGGAACACTCGGAAGCTTAAAGTAGTGGCTCGAATAAATAAATAAACATGTTTGTAAAATAAAATCATAACATTTCTCTACTGTAAATTACGGGGTTTATCCCGAATTATAAATAAATAAAACGCGGGCATTTTCAAATTTAAAACGATCATGTTAAAGACTTCCGCTGTAAATACAAATACCACGGGTTTTCTGTCCCGCGGCTCCTGAACCGGGTCAAACCGGGCACGGGGGCCGTGATAAATATGTAGTGCTTGTTTTGAAGTATTGTCACAGTACTTGGCATATGTTGAGACATGAAGACATGCATCTTGTTTCCATTTTTGCTTTACTACCAGTTCGGTACTACCACTGTTCTTTTGGTCAGTTTACAGTTTACATTTAAATATCATATCGGTACACTGTACTAGTTAATCAAATAAAACACAACTTATTATCTTTTTAGGGATCACGTCCAATCAATCAAAGGACATAGGTCTAGTACTTGAATATACATGTTGATCATAGGCTCTAGCTATAACTTTTTGCTATATAAGGAACTACTTGATTAATTTCAACTCATATTTCAAGTTAACATCCGGATTCATTCAGATTGATTTAATTGCATTCAAGAACTTGAAAATGGTAATTTTTCCATTTCAATGTATGTTTGCCGATAGGCTTTATTTACTTTACCAACCACTTTTATTTATACATATATAGTTGAACATTCTGTTAGATGAAAAGTTTTTCAATTCATGTTTGGTACATGAAGAAAAAAAGAAAAATGACAAGAACTTCTTCTGTATGGATTGCTGCTTCACTTTGTGCTGCCATTGTGTGATCCATCACAAGTCTCACAGGATTTTACAGGTTGTTTTTGAGGATTAATTGTTTTTTTTTTTTTTGTTACTTAGTTAAGGTGTTTTTTCCCAAACTAGTGTTGGTGAAAAACTTATTTACCAAAATGGGTGATTTGAAAATTATTTATCAAAATGGGTTTTTTTTTCTAAAATATCCTTTTTCTCACTCCTAATTGTATTGGATAGAATATCTTATATTTAAAAATATTTTTATTAACAATAGCTGAGGAAAAAAAAATAGTAAAGTTTTAAAAAAGTTTTTGTTATCCAACTTTTTTCAAAGTTAATAAAAAAAGGTTTTTGGCTTTATATTTTAAACTATGACTAAGCGATTTAGGTTTAATATTACTGAAGGTTATTATTATTTTTCTGTTACTTTACATAACAATGAATTCGAGAAGACATTTTAAATTGAATAAAGGTAAATATAGTATCAAATGTTGAACCATTTAAATTTATTTTTGTTCTTTTTCTGGTTTATGGATTAAAAAAAATTAGGGAAAGTGATAAAACAATAGAAAGAACATTTGTGTGATTAAACTTTTAAAAGAAAACAAAATCGTCTCAAGCCAGCTTAAAATCGAGAAACAAAAGATCTTTTTTCTTTAAAATTGGAAGAAAAAACTAAAGTTTTTACAAAAGAAAATATTTTAAGAAAATATAATAAATATGAAAGAATAAATAATGTCTTTTTTAAGAAACATTTAAAATAGTTAAAGAAATCATGTAATTAAAGAATTTATAAAGTATATTAACTTTTTATAGAATTTCATGATTAAACAAAATGTTTTATAATTTTTTTTAAAGCTTTACTATTTTTTTCTGAACATATTTTTAAACATAAGAAATTTCTATCTATTATAAATAGGAGTGAGAAAAAGTATAATTTAGAAAAATACCCATTTTGGTAAATAATTTTCAAATCACCCATTTTGGTAAATAAGTTTTCCACCAACACTAGTTTGGGAAAACACTCCTTAGTTAAGAAGCTTTTTCAAAGTACTAATTAATATATACATACATGTTGTTCATTTTAGATAAGGAGGTATATGTATAATGATGTTTTACGCTTGAAAGAAGCACTAGAAATTTTTAATTGCTCTCGAATTCAAGTAAGTTGAGATGATAGGTATCGTTTATATTTGTGTGTTTACTTTTTTGAATTTTCGCATTTAAAACGGATACTCTATATTTTGAAAACAAAATTACCATTACAACTTTGATTTTCTATAGATTAATTACATTTAGTTTCTAAGTGTGAGGTTCATTGGGAAACACTAAAAAAGTGGGAAACCGGCTCAAACGAACTTCGCCGAACCCTAGCTCGGATCTTTTAACCCTGAACACTAAATCATAACCCCTAAACCCTAAATATATTAGGGTTTGGCTTTTAGGGTTTAGCTTTAGGTTTTAGCTTTAGGGTTTAGCTTTAATGTTTAGATTTAGGGTTTAGGGTTTAGCCTTTAGGGTTTAGCTTTTAGAGTTTATAGTTTAGATTTTACGGTTTAGCTTAGGTTTTAGCCTTATTTTTTAACTTTAGGGTTTAAAGTTTAGGAGTTAGGATTTTTTTCTTTTTGGGAAACGGGGAATCCCCGGGTAAATTTTGTTAATATTTCAAAAACAAAATTACAAACAAAGCATCTTCGTTTAAAGGCAACTAGCCAAAAAAACAAAGTGCTAAAAAAAGAAACATACAATTCATTATTATTTAAAATGAGGTTTCTGAGTTCTACAGGAAGTCTGAGTTTCCCGAACAGTTTATAAAGTCTAAAATACTCTATTTATTATTTAAAATCAGTAGCAACTAGAATCGGGTCAAAAGACCTTGTAGAACTCGAGTTATGCTCGTAAAGGGTATATTCGGTATTTACCGAACCGATGCCATAACCGCAGGTTATGAGCGGGTTAAAAATGATTAAAAATCTTTAAAATTTCTAAATATTATTTTACATCAGTGTGTAAAAAGTTTGGTGTCGAAATCTGGGTTTAGATAGGCGTTATGCTAATTGCGCCATTGAATTACTAAAAATTCCGTAATTGCGCTATTTAGCATAACTCCTATTCTGGACCTCGGATTGACGTGAAATTTTTGGGACATGCTTAGAATTCAGTAACTAAAGTTATGGTTCTTTCACATGTCCGAAATTCTCGTTTTAAAATGTAAAGGGCGTTACGGTCAACTTTTAAGCAATTAACGGAAATGTGTAAAAGACTCGGACAAACAACGAACCGGTCACAGAGGGTTATACCATCATGTAACCTGATCCTAAGAGAGTCCTAAGGCATATCTAAATCATACCATAACGGGTCAGAACTGAAGTCAAAGCAAAAGTCAAAGCTTTGCGACTTTCGGTTCCGAACCGAGTCTAAACATCAAATGGTCGGATCAAACAAGCTTAGACTAGTTAATATACTTATTATCATGTTTTATGAGTGTTAAAACGGATTACGCACCATCTACATTACTGATTATGCATAAAATCGCAAAAAGGCATTCTGTTGACTTTTTCTAAGCAAGTTTGACTCGTCATTCGGACTAGTTAGATTGGGAATCAGAGGGTGCCCTTTTAGGGGTTTAAAGCCCACATGATTACCAACATATAACTACCTTCGATTCGACAAATCACTGGACCATTCGTGATTTATCGCAAAGTCAATCGTTAATTACGAAGGATTGACTTTTAAGCTAAACTATGCAAAAACTAAACCACAAAGGGTTAGGCAAACTTACAGAAGCTTGGTGCACGACTAGAGATGATAGAGGAATGCTTTAGAGCTCCAGAGATGATCAAGAAAGCAGGTTTGAGGTGTGTTTCAAATGTGTGCAATGCATTGCCTTTTATAGTGAAATTTCATGCACAAGATCATTACAACTCATCCTATAATTGCTTATGGATGATCAGCAGGTGTCCCTGAGTGCTAGGGGACATGTAGGGGACGCCCATGCTTCAATTAATGCATCCAAGATCGTTTACAAGCTCAAACAGTGAATCTGTCCAAGTTTTCTACCTCTGGGAGGCTCACGCGGCCCGCTTTAAGATTCAAGCTGGGCTCACGCGGGCCGCCTGAATCCTAATGTCAGTAAACGAATCTGCAGGTGGCTCGCGGCCCGCATTAGCTTGCTGGTTTCTTTAACGCGGCCCGCCTGAGGCCTGTAATTCAAGATTTTCAAATCTTTTGTAATGATTAGCCTGACCTTTCTGTTTTGAAGGGGTAACTTTGTGATTTGGGCCTCGATTATTTACGAATAAGGGCCTCGCGACTTTTACCCGTGTTGTTAAGTCCCCGGTTAGTTTAATTACTATCCGAAAAGCCTTAACTTTTATTGTTGACGCTTTTAACCCCAAGCATACGAATTTGATTATAACTTTCTCGTTTTAAAACGGAACTTCACGAAATTTATATCGTATATTCTAGTGAGCGTAATTTACTATTACAAAGTCTCGGGTTTGTCAAAAGGTCACTCAGAGGTATAAATTAAACATGTTGACACATTTAACCCTTGTAGTTTGTAATCTCTCACTTTCTTCCGCGTTTCGCTCCGTACGATCCATGATTTATTCGTTTGAAGGTACGAGCATCAATTAGGGTTATTACTGTATATTCACCCCTCGTTGACATTTCTAACCCTCGAATTTACATACTTTCAAGGTTTGTCAACTTTAGTCCTTTATTTAGTATTTTATACCACGTGTAAACTTATGACACGTGTCAATACTTTATTGGACACAAAATTTCGAGGTGTTACAACATTAGTATAATATATTTAAACATCTTGTCATTATATGTTTTCTGTTCATGTTCACTTGTCTTCTCAGAAATTAAGAATTAATTTGGCAACCTTAAATGTTATAAAGAAACGTTAGCTCTGCGTAGGGATGAGCATTTGGTACCGGGTAAAAGTCTTTTGATTACCTCGAGCGGCCAGTAAAAGTTGCAAGATTAAAAATTTTAAATATTGATGGTCAGTGACAAAAGACAGTATCCCAAAGTAATTGATGTACTTTAACCTATAACTGTTTAATGTTGTTGAAAAAGAGGTTTAGTCTGGAAGTTTATATGTTTATATGTTTTTAAAATATTGATGGTCACAGCCCAAGATAGTTTTCACAAAATTATGGGTCGAAATGCTAACAACCGTTCCAGGGAAGGACAAGCCAAATGGGCTGGTTTGACAGTTTTGACAGCTCGGTTTCGTCGGTTTGAACCAATTTATTATACAAAATGATCAGTTTACTAAAAAAATTACAAATGATTAGAAGAATCATAATTATAATATACGCATACAGAACTACATGTTCGAAAATTTTAAAATATATATAAATACTAAAATTAAATGGTCAATTCGGTTTATACGTTCAGTTCAACGTTCCAAACCAACCCCAAAGGTTAAACCCGCAACTCGTCAAAACCGAACCGCCTGTATCTCAAACGAGCTGACTTGCTGATACGTGGTCGAATAACGGTGCTTGTATATCTCTATGTTTGGGTTTTTACTCGACTTTTAATCTTGAAAAACACCCAATGCATATGTTACAACTATTTAAAGCAACAAAAAGTTGCTAATTTATAGTTCGGAAATATGTAGTGCTTGTTTTGAAGTATTGTCACAGTACTTGGCATATGTTGAGACACGAAGACATGCATCTTGTTTCCATTTTTGCTTTACTACCAGTTCGGTACTACCACTGTTCTTTTGGTCAGTTTACAGTTTACATTTAAATATCATATCGGTACACTGTACTAGTTAATCAAATAAAACACAACTTATTATCTTTTTAGGGATCACGTCCAATCAATCAAAGGACATAGGTCTAGTACTTGAATATACAGGTTGATCATAGGCTCTAGCTATAACTTTTTGCTATATAAGGAACTACTTGATTAATTTCAACTATATTTCAAGTTAACATCCGGATTCATTCAGATTGATTTAATTGCATTCAAGAACTTGAAAATGGTAATTTTTCCATTTCAATGTATGTTTGCCGATAGGCTTTATTTACTTTACCAACCACTTTTATTTATACATATATAGTTGAACATTCTGTTAGATGAAAAGTTTTTCAATTCATGTTTGGTACATGAAGAAAAAAAGAAAAATGACAAGAACTTCTTCTGTATGGATTGCTGCTTCACTTTGTGCTGCCATTGTGTGATCCATCACAAGTCTCACAGGATTTTACAGGTTGTTTTTGAGGATTAATTGTTTTTTTTTTTTGTTACTTAGTTAAGGAGTTTTTTCCCAAACTAGTGTTGGTGAAAAACTTATTTACCAAAATGGATAATTTGAAAATTATTTATCAAAATGGGTTTTTTTTCTAAAATATCATTTTTCTCACTCCTAATTGTATTGGATAGAATATCTTATATTTAAAAATATTTTTATTAACAATAGCTGAGGAAAAAAAATCGTAAAGTTTTAAAAAAGTTTTTGTTATCCAACTTTTTTCAAAATTAATAAAAAAAGGTTTTTGGCTTTATATTTTAAACTATGACTAAGCGATTTAGGTTTAACATTACTGAAGGTTATTATTATTTTTTTGTTACTTTACGTAACAATGAATTCGAGAAGACATTTTAAATTGAATAAAGGTAAATATAGTATCAAATGTTGAACCATTTAAATTTATTTTTGTTCTTTTTCTGGTTTATGGATAAAAAAAATTAGAGAAAGTGATAAAACAATAGAAAGAACATTTGTGTGATTAAACTTTTAAAAGAAAACAAAATCGTCTCAAGCCAGCTTAAAATCGAGAAACAAAAGATCTTTTTTCTTTAAAATTGGAAAAAAAAAAAAAAACTAAAGGTTTTACAAAAGAAAATATTTTAAGAAAATATAATAAATATGAAAGAATAAATAATGTCTTTTTTAAGAAACATTTAAAATAGTTAAAGAAATCATGTAATTAAAGAATTTATAAAGTATATTAATTTTTTATAGAATTTCATGATTAAACAAAATGTTTTATAATTGTTTTTAAAGCTTTACTGTTTTTTTCTGAACATATTTTTAAACATAAGATATTTCTATCTATTATAAATAGGAGTGAGAAAAAGTATAATTTAGAAAAATACCCATTTTGGTAAATAATTTTCAAATCACCCATTTTGGTAAATAAGTTTTCCACCAACACTAGTTTGGGAAAAAAACTCCTTAGTTAAGAAGCTTTTTCAAAGTACTAATTAATATATACATACATGCTGTTCATTTTAGATAAGGAGGTATATGTATAATGATGTTTTACGCTTGAAAGAAGCACTAGTAGGGCTGTAAACGAACCGAACGAACACGAACGAGGCCATGTTCGTGTTCGTTCGTTAAGGAAATAAATGTGTTCACGAACGGTTCATGAACACTTACCGAACGAGATTTTATGTTCGTGTTCGTTCATTAAGGAAATGAGCGTGTTCACGAACGGTTCACGAACACAAGCGAACACAAATAAATTTGGCGAACGCGATGAAGGATAAAGGTGGATAGCCCAGAGAATAGCACTAGAACTTGAATCCCTTATTGTGGAATAGAGGTAGATCATATTCGTCGATGTAAATAATGAGAAAAGAAAGGGAAATTGTGCATAATTATAAACAAGGTGAAAAAGGGTTTCCTAGTTTAATTGTTAGGGTAATGATATAAATAAAAGTTTAATAGTATAAAAAGTATGGATAAAATATATGAAGGTATAAAAATCTTTATTTAAAACACGAACATACGAACATAAACGAACGCAAATGAACGAATGTTCACGAACACCTTACCGAACGTTCACGAACACAATTGAACGAACGAGACCTTTGTTCATGTCCGTTCATTTAACTAATCGAACGGAATTTCTTGTTCATGTTCGTTCGTTTATTAAATAAACGAACATAAACGAACTTCCCGCCGAACGATTCACGAACTGTTCGCTGAACGTTCGGTTCGTTTACAGCCCTAAGCACTAGAGATTTTTGATTGCTCTCGAATTCAAGTAAGTTGAGATGATAGGTATCGTTTATAGTTGTGTGTTTACTTTTTTGAATTTTCGCATTTAAAACTGATACTCTATATTTTGAAAACAAAATTACCATTACAACTTCGATTTTCTATAGATTAATTACATTTAGTTTCTAAGTGTGATGTTCATTGGGGAACACTAAAAAAGTGGGAAACCGACTCAAACGAACTTCGCCGAACCCTAGCTAGGATCTTTTAACCCTGAACACTAAATCATAACCCCTAAACCCTAAATATATAGGGTTTGGCTTTTAGGGTTTAGCTTTAGGCTTTAGCTTTAGGGTTTAGCTTTAATGTTTAGATTTAGGGTTTAGTGTTTAGCCTTTAGGGTTTAGCTTTTAGGGTTTATAGTTTAGATTTTACGGTTTAGCTTAGGTTTTAGCCTTATTTTTTAACTTTAGGGTTTAAAGTTTAGGAGTTAGGATTTTTTCTTTTTGGGAAACGGGGAACCCCGGGTAAATTTTATTAATATTTCAAAAACAAAATTACAAACAAAGCATCTTCGTTTAAAGGCAACTAGCCAAAAAAACAAAGTGCTAAAAAAAGAAACATACAATTCAAAGACCAAACTAAAAAAAGAAGCTAAAATTTGGAGCCTAACTTCATAAAGCGCGCCATTTCATCGGTCTCCGACTCCACCTCTGCTTCATCTCCATTTAGTTTTGTCAAGCTATCATAGTATTTTCTCATATTTTCGGACCAAACATTATAATCTTCAATCTTCGGGCGGGTGCTAGTTTCCACAAACTTTTTAACCGCCTCGATTTCATGTTCCCACATCCCAAGATCCGTGTCATAACACTCCTCTTCGTCTCTTAACTTTCCAAAACTGTTTTTTGTGCTAATATTTGAGCTAGGCCCAGGCCCAAAAGCTTGTTTTGATACATCAAAATATCCACTTCCTTTGGACTTCACTGTTTGGCCCATAACAGTTTCTAAAATCGGCCCATCATATTTTAATAACTGATCATGCATACTTGGATTCACCAAACCAACATCTGGGCTGTTAGCAGCCTTCAAAGGGCCTGTTACAATTTTATCTGAGCCCACAAGTCTGTTTTGGGGTCCAGCAGCCCTTAAAGGCGGAAATTCAACAAGCCCAACATCAACCGAGCCCAGTTCAGCACTGTTATGAAGCCCAGCAGCCTTATCGCCGGGCTTCTTTTGATCGTTACCTTCATTTGAGCCCATAACACGCAGTCGAGTTTGACCAGAATTCAGCCCAACCTGACGTGATGGGCCAGGTTCTGAAATAATGGGCCCAGTTTTTGTTTTTTTTTTGGCCTGCCAAATCGGGGTTTTCCCTTTGTTTTGAGCCTTTGACTTTTTTTACAACCTTCACAAAAATATCATTTTGGGCCGAGACCAATTCAGCACCACCATTCTTTTTATTTTTATCCAATTCTTTCTTTTGAACAGCATCCATATTCAACCCACATTTATCATATGAGTGTCCAAATACTTCACATAAAGCACAACAAGGAGGTTTCCATTTATATGACAAATCAAGAAAATAAGACTTACCCGGGATTCCATCACGTTTAGGAAGATTAATTTTAACTTTGTCCTGAAGACCATTTGAAGCATTTGCATCCACTAGAATCCTAAGTTTAACGGCCCTTCTTTAGTTTCACACCTTTTAAACGTGGCTTGATCAAGTATTAGTGGTTTCCCAACACAACTGACAATTTGTCCTATATTTCCTCCATTCCACAAACTAAGCGGTAAGTCTTTTATTGCCACCCAAATTGGAACCGTTTTCGGGTTCGGTTTACACAAAACAACATTCGGATCCCAAATTTGTAATACAAGCGGAACATTATCCACCAACCACGGGTTTCTTTCAAGAACTTGTAGCATCCCATCTTCATGATCAAATTTAAAAAAGAAATATCCATTTCTATTCATATTTATCGACTTAAGCCCATACTTATGCCACATCTTAATTAAATTCTCTTTCACAACCCGAAAAGGCATAACGGCCCCAATAAAGTATCCATAAAGTTGAAACACATCAGATGTGTACGACTTTTTCATAAAATGTCCCTCAATGTTTACCTCAAAAACTCCTTCTGCATTACGCTTAGGACCTTCATACGCCAAACGTGTTTCCCCATCAACAACAACATCATCCCCTCTAAGCAACTTTTGAAACAATTCATGATTCCAATATTTAGTTCCCCTAAGAGGATCAATTTCCGGTACATCTTCCTTAAAATGAATAACAGTTTCAAATTGTCCAAACTTCATAATACGAGAAAGTTTTTGGGCCGAACCTTGCACTATATCCGCAAACGTCACCTTCTTTTGAGCCTTGGCTTGAACAGCCGGCTCTGCTACAGCAACATCTGGCCTTGGATCATTAATATTTTCCGAACTGGGCCCAGATCCAATAATATCTCCATCATTATTTATAACAGGCCCACCAAACTGCAGACTACTAACATTAGCCGAAGATTCAATTGCATCAGTGATTGGGCTGACATTAGAACAAGGCCCAGTATCATTACATGGGCTAATTAAAATATTCAGATCATTTCCTGTTTGGTCCACATGCGCAGAACCCATGGAAGCCTCATCCAACCGTTGATCAACAATTACATCAGACGGTCCACAATTAGGAGTTATGATTTAAGGTTTAGGGTTAAGAGATCTTAGTTAAGGTTCGACGAGCCGGTTCCAACGCCGCTGGAATGAGTCCAATCGGAGTTCGTTTGAGTCGGTTCCCCGCTGTTCCCCACTTTTTTAGTGTTAATGAACCTTCCCCTAGTTTCTAACATAAAATGTGATATTTTCTACTGTCCGAAGGTTTAATACCCTGGTTATATGTGACTAATGTGGATGATGTTTTGTAATGCGTAGAAATTCAACAAATAAACAAATTTAAAAAACAAACAAAAAGAATTTCTTCACATTGGGTGCTTTTGAAATATGATTATACCTGATAAAAAAAACAGTATAAGACTCTTGATATCCTTGTATAAACGCACCTGCATGCCACAACATGTGAATTAAAACTAACAAAGCTAATAAAACCCTGAGCTAATTGTATGGAAGAAGAACATAGAAAATAGAGTATGTACGAAATCAAGTGCAAAGTGCACAGGAACACTCGGAAGCTTAAAGTAGTGGCTCGAATAAATAAATAAACATGTTTGTAAAATAAAATCATAACATTTCTCTACTGTAAATTACGGGGTTTATCCCGAATTATAAATAAATAAAACGCGGGCATTTTCAAATTTAAAACGATCATGTTAAAGACTTCCGCTGTAAATACAAATACCACGGGTTTTCTGTCCCGCGGCTCCTGAACCGGGTCAAACCGGGCACGGGGGCCGTGACAAATATGTAGTGCTTGTTTTGAAGTATTGTCACAGTACTTGGCATATGTTGAGACATGAAGACATGCATCTTGTTTCCATTTTTGCTTTACTACCAGTTCGGTACTACCACTGTTCTTTTGGTCAGTTTACAGTTTACATTTAAATATCATATCGGTACACTGTACTAGTTAATCAAATAAAACACAACTTATTATCTTTTTAGGGATCACGTCCAATCAATCAAAGGACATAGGTCTAGTACTTGAATATACATGTTGATCATAGGCTCTAGCTATAACTTTTTGCTATATAAGGAACTACTTGATTAATTTCAACTCATATTTCAAGTTAACATCCGGATTCATTCAGATTGATTTAATTGCATTCAAGAACTTGAAAATGGTAATTTTTCCATTTCAATGTATGTTTGCCGATAGGCTTTATTTACTTTACCAACCACTTTTATTTATACATATATAGTTGAACATTCTGTTAGATGAAAAGTTTTTCAATTCATGTTTGGTACATGAAGAAAAAAAGAAAAATGACAAGAACTTCTTCTGTATGGATTGCTGCTTCACTTTGTGCTGCCATTGTGTGATCCATCACAAGTCTCACAGGATTTTACAGGTTGTTTTTGAGGATTAATTGTTTTTTTTTTTTTTGTTACTTAGTTAAGGTGTTTTTTCCCAAACTAGTGTTGGTGAAAAACTTATTTACCAAAATGGGTGATTTGAAAATTATTTATCAAAATGGGTTTTTTTTTCTAAAATATCCTTTTTCTCACTCCTAATTGTATTGGATAGAATATCTTATATTTAAAAATATTTTTATTAACAATAGCTGAGGAAAAAAAAATAGTAAAGTTTTAAAAAAGTTTTTGTTATCCAACTTTTTTCAAAGTTAATAAAAAAAGGTTTTTGGCTTTATATTTTAAACTATGACTAAGCGATTTAGGTTTAATATTACTGAAGGTTATTATTATTTTTCTGTTACTTTACATAACAATGAATTCGAGAAGACATTTTAAATTGAATAAAGGTAAATATAGTATCAAATGTTGAACCATTTAAATTTATTTTTGTTCTTTTTCTGGTTTATGGATTAAAAAAAATTAGGGAAAGTGATAAAACAATAGAAAGAACATTTGTGTGATTAAACTTTTAAAAGAAAACAAAATCGTCTCAAGCCAGCTTAAAATCGAGAAACAAAAGATCTTTTTTCTTTAAAATTGGAAGAAAAAACTAAAGTTTTTACAAAAGAAAATATTTTAAGAAAATATAATAAATATGAAAGAATAAATAATGTCTTTTTTAAGAAACATTTAAAATAGTTAAAGAAATCATGTAATTAAAGAATTTATAAAGTATATTAACTTTTTATAGAATTTCATGATTAAACAAAATGTTTTATAATTTTTTTTAAAGCTTTACTATTTTTTTCTGAACATATTTTTAAACATAAGAAATTTCTATCTATTATAAATAGGAGTGAGAAAAAGTATAATTTAGAAAAATACCCATTTTGGTAAATAATTTTCAAATCACCCATTTTGGTAAATAAGTTTTCCACCAATACTAGTTTGGGAAAACACTCCTTAGTTAAGAAGCTTTTTCAAAGTACTAATTAATATATACATACATGTTGTTCATTTTAGATAAGGAGGTATATGTATAATGATGTTTTACGCTTGAAAGAAGCACTAGAAATTTTTAATTGCTCTCGAATTCAAGTAAGTTGAGATGATAGGTATCGTTTATATTTGTGTGTTTACTTTTTTGAATTTTCGCATTTAAAACGGATACTCTATATTTTGAAAACAAAATTACCATTACAACTTTGATTTTCTATAGATTAATTACATTTAGTTTCTAAGTGTGAGGTTCATTGGGAAACACTAAAAAAGTGGGAAACCGGCTCAAACGAACTTCGCCGAACCCTAGCTCGGATCTTTTAACCCTGAACACTAAATCATAACCCCTAAACCCTAAATATATTAGGGTTTGGCTTTTAGGGTTTAGCTTTAGGTTTTAGCTTTAGGGTTTAGCTTTAATGTTTAGATTTAGGGTTTAGGGTTTAGCCTTTAGGGTTTAGCTTTTAGAGTTTATAGTTTAGATTTTACGGTTTAGCTTAGGTTTTAGCCTTATTTTTTAACTTTAGGGTTTAAAGTTTAGGAGTTAGGATTTTTTTCTTTTTGGGAAACGGGGAATCCCCGGGTAAATTTTGTTAATATTTCAAAAACAAAATTACAAACAAAGCATCTTCGTTTAAAGGCAACTAGCCAAAAAAACAAAGTGCTAAAAAAAGAAACATACAATTCATTATTATTTAAAATGAGGTTTCTGAGTTCTACAGGAAGTCTGAGTTTCCCGAACAGTTTATAAAGTCTAAAATACTCTATTTATTATTTAAAATCAGTAGCAACTAGAATCGGGTCAAAAGACCTTGTAGAACTCGAGTTATGCTCGTAAAGGGTATATTCGGTATTTACCGAACCGATGCCATAACCGCAGGTTATGAGCGGGTTAAAAATGATTAAAAATCTTTAAAATTTCTAAATATTATTTTACATCAGTGTGTAAAAAGTTTGGTGTCGAAATCTGGGTTTAGATAGGCGTTATGCTAATTGCGCCATTGAATTACTAAAAATTCCGTAATTGCGCTATTTAGCATAACTCCTATTCTGGACCTCGGATTGACGTGAAATTTTTGGGACATGCTTAGAATTCAGTAACTAAAGTTATGGTTCTTTCACATGTCCGAAATTCTCGTTTTAAAATGTAAAGGGCGTTACGGTCAACTTTTAAGCAATTAACGGAAATGTGTAAAAGACTCGGACAAACAACGAACCGGTCACAGAGGGTTATACCATCATGTAACCTGATCCTAAGAGAGTCCTAAGGCATATCTAAATCATACCATAACGGGTCAGAACTGAAGTCAAAGCAAAAGTCAAAGCTTTGCGACTTTCGGTTCCGAACCGAGTCTAAACATCAAATGGTCGGATCAAACAAGCTTAGACTAGTTAATATACTTATTATCATGTTTTATGAGTGTTAAAACGGATTACGCACCATCTACATTACTGATTATGCATAAAATCGCAAAAAGGCATTCTGTTGACTTTTTCTAAGCAAGTTTGACTCGTCATTCGGACTAGTTAGATTGGGAATCAGAGGGTGCCCTTTTAGGGGTTTAAAGCCCACATGATTACCAACATATAACTACCTTCGATTCGACAAATCACTGGACCATTCGTGATTTATCGCAAAGTCAATCGTTAATTACGAAGGATTGACTTTTAAGCTAAACTATGCAAAAACTAAACCACAAAGGGTTAGGCAAACTTACAGAAGCTTGGTGCACGACTAGAGATGATAGAGGAATGCTTTAGAGCTCCAGAGATGATCAAGAAAGCAGGTTTGAGGTGTGTTTCAAATGTGTGCAATGCATTGCCTTTTATAGTGAAATTTCATGCACAAGATCATTACAACTCATCCTATAATTGCTTATGGATGATCAGCAGGTGTCCCTGAGTGCTAGGGGACATGTAGGGGGCGCCCATGCTTCAATTAATGCATCCAAGATCGTTTACAAGCTCAAACAGTGAATCTGTCCAAGTTTTCTACCTCTGGGAGGCTCACGCGGCCCGCTTTAAGATTCAAGCTGGGCTCACGCGGGCCGCCTGAATCCTAATGTCAGTAAACGAATCTGCAGGTGGCTCGCGGCCCGCATTAGCTTGCTGGTTTCTTTAACGCGGCCCGCCTGAGGCCTGTAATTCAAGATTTTCAAATCTTTTGTAATGATTAGCCTGACCTTTCTGTTTTGAAGGGGTAACTTTGTGATTTGGGCCTCGATTATTTACGAATAAGGGCCTCGCGACTTTTACCCGTGTTGTTAAGTCCCCGGTTAGTTTAATTACTATCCGAAAAGCCTTAACTTTTATTGTTGACGCTTTTAACCCCAAGCATACGAATTTGATTATAACTTTCTCGTTTTAAAACGGAACTTCACGAAATTTATATCGTATATTCTAGTGAGCGTAATTTACTATTACAAAGTCTCGGGTTTGTCAAAAGGTCACTCAGAGGTATAAATTAAACATGTTGACACATTTAACCCTTGTAGTTTGTAATCTCTCACTTTCTTCCGCGTTTCGCTCCGTACGATCCATGATTTATTCGTTTGAAGGTACGAGCATCAATTAGGGTTATTACTTATATTCACCCCTCGTTGACATTTCTAACCCTCGAATTTACATACTTTCAAGGTTTGTCAACTTTAGTCCTTTATTTAGTATTTTATACCACGTGTAAACTTATGACACGTGTCAATACTTTATTGGACACAAAATTTCGAGGTGTTACAACATTAGTATAATATATTTAAACATCTTGTCATTATATGTTTTCTGTTCATGTTCACTTGTCTTCTCAGAAATTAAGAATTAATTTGGCAACCTTAAATGTTATAAAGAAACGTTAGCTCTGCGTAGGGATGAGCATTTGGTACCGGGTAAAAGTCTTTTGATTACCTCGAGCGGCCAGTAAAAGTTGCAAGATTAAAAATTTTAAATATTGATGGTCAGTGACAAAAGACAGTATCCCAAAGTAATTGATGTACTTTAACCTATAACTGTTTAATGTTGTTGAAAAAGAGGTTTAGTCTGGAAGTTTATATGTTTATATGTTTTTAAAATATTGATGGTCACAGCCCAAGATAGTTTTCACAAAATTATGGGTCGAAATGCTAACAACCGTTCCAGGGAAGGACAAGCCAAATGGGCTGGTTTGACAGTTTTGACAGCTCGGTTTCGTCGGTTTGAACCAATTTATTATACAAAATGATCAGTTTACTAAAAAAATTACAAATGATTAGAAGAATCATAATTATAATATACGCATACAGAACTACATGTTCGAAAATTTTAAAATATATATAAATACTAAAATTAAATGGTCAATTCGGTTTATACGTTCAGTTCAACGTTCCAAACCAACCCCAAAGGTTAAACCCGCAACTCGTCAAAACCGAACCGCCTGTATCTCAAACGAGCTGACTTGCTGATACGTGGTCGAATAACGGTGCTTGTATATCTCTATGTTTGGGTTTTTACTCGACTTTTAATCTTGAAAAACCTACTTTTAATTAGATTTGTGTTTTGCAGGTTTAACGAAGTTTAAGGTGCTTTTCAGGAGCTTTACGAGCCATCGGGATGAAAAACGGATAATCGGGACGCGTTGCGGATCAAATGGGAGTGCAAAATGGAAAATTGGAGATTTGAAGTTGGAGAGGTCGTCGCCGACGGGCTCTAGGCCGTCCGGGACGGGCTCTAGAAACTCCCGTCGGCCAACTTTGCCCGTAACCAGTCAAACAAGCCGTCGGAGAAAATCAGCAAATCTAGAGGGCGTCGGCGACGGGGTCTGGGCCGTCGGCCACGGGCTCCCGTTTGTTCAATTGCAAAACTTGTGTTTTCTTGATATTTTGACGAGTTGAAACGGTTCCGGGGGCCATTATTCGAGAGTTACGAGTCATGTGGGTTATAAACATCATCTAATCATCATCTAAGATACACACCTACCTCTCTAATCCACACCTAACATCTTTCTTTCACCTCTAACATAAAAACCCTAACCAATTCTCCATAATCCCTAACCTTCAATCATTCCACCATCACCACCATTTTCAACCTTCCATCATCACCTTCAACCCTAACCTCCACCACTCTTGAAGACTCAAGGTCATGGCTCCGTGTTTGTGTTCGTTGGCCGGTGATCGCGTTCACCCAACCATGAGCGGCTAGTCTCTTCGGTTTCACCCTAGTGTAGGTAGTTGTATTTTCTAGGGTTTATGCATTTGTTCTTTGATTCGAATTTGTGACAACTTGTATTGATTTTTGAAACCACTGACAATATATTACATTTGTTTCGTATTCGTAAATTGTCGAACGATGTTAAAAGTTATGACTTTGCGAAATGGTTATGTGTAGTTATGCGTTGTCGTGGTTAGGATTTACTTGTGTTGCTTACAAAGTGCATTCTTGTCCGTTCTTCGGGACGTTGATAGTTATTGGCACCTAAGTCACGGTACACTAAATCCGCTAATCGCATGCAATTGAGTTGAATTAAAACATGTAGGAACCCTAGGACTTACAATTACCGAAACCGGGTGTGATCCGTATTCTTAATTCCTGTTTTCAATTAAGTAGTTTAGTTAATAAATCATTGTTTTTGATAACATCAATTTGTCGGTTCATTCCGATTTAATTTAAAAACCAAACAAATAAATAAAAATAGCAATCTTCATAATCATCTTGTACATTATTTGTAAATAGTCTAACTAATCAAACGGGTCGTGCAACACTGACCACCTGCTATTTGTGGATTCGATACCCGACTTACCCTAGCTACCTAAGTTTACTTGGGTTTTTGACTGATCGGGACGACACGGTCATGTCAAAATGGCGCCGTTGCCGGGGAGCTAGTGCGCTTAGTATTTCATTACTTGTTCGATTTTAGTTTAGTTTATTTTCTTTCCTTTTTGTTGTACATTTGTGATTTTACGTCGGGTGGTCGAGTTTATTGTGCCGGTACATGTTTTGCAGGTACCATCTTTCAATATGAATTGGGTAGATGATGATCCGTGTGAGTGTTGCGGAAGCGGAAAGCATTATTTAGAAGATTGCTCTGTTTTCCACAAAAAAGTTCAAGCCAACAAAGATCGGGAAGACTACCTCAGCGGATTATATGAGTATAGGAGGGCGGATTATGAAGATTTCAGTGGTCCATCCTCATATTATCCATATAATAATCCACCACCACCACATTATCAAGAATATTACTATGAACCCAAATCACCATATTTCTCAAGTCACCGGGAGGATGAGTATGATGATTATTATAATGAATACTGATGTGTGTAAAATGCAACATATAAAACACATCAATTAAGGCATAAAACTAACCCTTTTTAAGTACTAATGTTGGAAAAAGAGTGTTTTTGTCTTCCTTTTGTATTTTCAGGATGAAATGAGCTCAAAATCACAAAAGAAGCAAAAAGACCACTAATTCTACCATAAATACAAGAAAAGGAACAAAAGTGGACTGCCCGGACCCTCAACGGCACCTCCCAAGACAAAGAGAAGAGAACAGAGTCTGAACACGCCCCGTGTCCAGTGAACACGGGGGCGTGCCCAGGAAGCAGCAGAAAAGACAAACCAGTAGAAGCTTCCATTGCTCACCACGGGGCCGTGCCCAGCGGACACGGGGGCGTGTTGAAAGTACAGCAGGCGCATTAATTGTAATTCGCAATTACAATTAATGAAGAGAGAGAATGTCAGACGGGCACGGGGCCGTGTCCAGCGGACACGGGGCCGTGTCCAGCGTTCTGTTCAGCCTATAAATAGAGGAGCTTGGTTTCATTCTCTCTCATCCCTTGGCACACCACCTCTCTCACACTTCATCCACCACCCATCACCACCATAACACCATCATCCACCACCATCATCCATTGTCCATCGTAGAGTGTGTGAGTCGTCTCGGGATCCAAGATTGATCGTAAGAGTTCTTGACAATCAAGGCCATGTTTGCCTAAGTCTCTTACATCACTTGGTGAAGACAAGTGTTTAGTATAATACTTTTTATTTTTAATCTTTTGCACTTTTTATTTGGTTTTGTATTAATGACTTTAATAACTAGTTACTTATGTTGAAGGTGATCTTTCCTTATCGTTTGTCCGTGGTGTCTTGGCATTATTTTACTGTCTATATAAAATAAAAGATTTTCACCATTCATATCTCCACGGTCTATATGGAGGTATGTTGGCTACCTGGTCGGGGGTTAAGGGAACGGTTTGGTAAGGGTCTTGCCCTTGTTCAGCGTTTAGAGGTCCTGCTTGGGACCTGGGTCAAATTTAGTAGGATCTCCTTCAATGCCCATAGGTATTGGATGGCGGGGATCCAAACTCTTTGACCCCCTCATAAGCTAACTACTATTAATACTATAACCCGGCTATTTAGGACTGTATCCCTGCTGACTCAGACTACTTAGCCGAGGGTAACGTCACCGCCAAAAGCGGGGCCTACCATAATTTGCATTAATAACTTAATTCATTATCTTTCAATAATCCGACCCTTTAGGATTGTATCCTTGCTGACTCAAACTACTGGGTTGAGGGTAACGTCGCCTTCAAAAGAGGGGCCTACTACAATAACTAAGATAATCTCTTAAACAAGTGCAAAAGTGCGAAAATAATCAAAGGTTATACTAATACACGAGTCGGATCCAAGTGATTCATCTTGTCTATCTGTTTTTATTTTATTTTATTTTTCAGCATTTAGTTAGTTTTTATTTTTCTTAGTTTAAAACATTTTTCTAACTTTTTGATTTGATTAGACGTTGAGGATAAACCGGTATTAAAAGCTCTTGTGTCCTTGGACGACCTCGGTATCTTACCAACACTATACTACGTCCACGATGGGTGCACTTGCCCATATGTGTGTTTAGTGTTAGTGAATATCGTGTTTTATAAATTTAAAACTTGGCTAAAAGTGTAAAAAGGGCTTAAATAAACATCTAAAAATATATTACACTACACGCACATCAAGTTTTTGGCGCCGTTGCCGGGGACACAAGGATTTTAAGAAAGTTAGGAATCAACGGCCTAATCATCTTTTTATTTTTCTTTAATTTTTAGGATTTTTTTTTTTTTAGATTTTTCAGCTTCTGCAGAGCTCAGCACGGGGCCGTGCCCGCTGAACACGCCCCGTGCCCAATCATTGGAACTGGCAATCCTGTTTTATATCAGACAGTAGGCTGAACACGGGGCCGTGTCCACTCAACACGCCCCCGTGCCCAAGATTCAGTTGCTGAAAACAGAACCGTTTGATCCCGGCGGTTGGTAACTTCTGATACAAACATGAGTCATAGTGATTCTTTTTACTTTCGGCACTCTTATGGTTTGTGGTGTCAAATATGTGGAGGCGAACACGAGGAATTAAAATGTTTCTTCCTCACTTATAGGCCACACTATATAGACCCACCAATTCCTTGTAACCTTAAGAGGGGCGAAAGTAAAAATAAACACTATTTCTCCCTCGAATGCGCCCAACCAGATATTCTAGGAGATATGCTCCTTGACGAGCTATTTCAACTAGAAGAACTACTTCTAAATTGGTCAAAAGAACTTAGGAAGGATTTCTTAGATCCATCCCAAGATGATGACCATGAGGAAATGTTGGAACCGCATTCTGACAACCTCGTTGCTCCCAAAAATACCTTTCTTCCTAGACAAGACGTGGACGATAGTCGTCCCTGTGCCGATTGTGCCGTGAAGGACTCCCCATCGACCTCGTTCGGTGCATACATAGACCTGAGCGATTCGGCATACACCTTCTTTAACGAGAGCCCGGGAAAGGGTTGGACTTGTCCACCTAGAATGAAAATAGGAATTACCCTCACCGACAACCTCTTGCGTTCTCGCCTTAGTATAGGACAATTAAGGTATCTTAGGCATTTTGGGGTTGTTCCAACAAGTCAGGAGCCACCCGAAAAAAAAAATTAGCTCCTTAAAGACAAAACTTCATAAATCAGCTTTCCAACACGGGGCCGTGCTCGGCCAACACGCCCCCGTGTCCATCAAAAGATTCCCTTCTGATCGTAACGTCAGAATACGGACAAACTGTGTCAGAATTTTCTCTGCACACGGGGCCGTGTCCAGCGGACACGGGGCCGTGTTCAGCAGGCTGTCATTTTCTATAAATGCAGCCAAAAATCCTGCACATTTGGACCAACTTGGGGGCAGAGATTTGAACTTAATCTTCTCTCAAACAATCCTAGGTAAGTCTAAAAGAAGTTTCCAACAACCCATCTTGTCCTTTCCTCTTCTAGACATTTCCTTCTTCTTCATCTTTCTTCAAAAAACCACCATGAGAAATTTGAATTTTCAATCTTTATGGTAGGAAACAAGGAATTTTGGTCATGGAATCTTGGTAAAAACATGTTATGTAACATTGTTTAGAGTTATTTACTGTCAAAAAGCTTGCATAAACTCAGAAAATAACTTAAAAAACCAAAATTCCTTGTTCCAAAATTCTGCAGAAAGATGAACACGGGGCCGTGCTCAGTGAGCACGGGGCCGTGTCCAGAAGCTGTTTCGTCTTATAAACTATTTTTGGTTTATTTTTCGTAGAATGGCGAGTGAAAACAGCGAAACATCATCCGTTCATTCCTCAAACAGCCGAAGGGGAAGGAGGCCCTCCGTTGAAGCCACACTTGTGCACTACGTGATAGCACTAAGAGAGGCTCTCGACGAAATGACGTCCGTAGAGGAGGTCCTCATTGACCGTATCAACGATCTTACAATGGGATTGGAAAGCAGCTTCCAAGAGATTAACCTTTTGCACCAAAGGTTAAACATTTTGGTGGCACCTCCTATGGAACCAGTCCTTCCACAACAAGACTGGAACTTAGCACTCGGTATTAACAACCCTACCGGGTGGGGAGACATCCCCGCGGAACCTCCTATGGAAATCCCACAAGAAGTCCCGGCGGAAGTTGAAACTCCTCAAACAAATACAAACGAGCCTTCCTTCCTCCTTCCAAGGGAGGTAGAGGAGTGGCTTGCCGACATATGAGGAGAAACGCATCCGAAAGATGGAGCTCTACAAAGCCTTATCTAACCAAGTTCATTCTTGGAAATTTTGCTAAAATTAAAATAAAACATAGGGCTAGAACTCCATAAGCTTACTATCTATGTAACTTTTATCTTTATGTATTATCTCTCTATTAGCAATGTTATGATGGTTTTTATGATTTATGGACTCGTGGTGGTAATGGATGAAAAAGGGAACGAGAAAAATGGAACCATGCAGAAGAACAGAACAAACCGACAAAAATCTCCATAACAGAAGGCTCCACACGGGCCGTGCCCAACCAACACGGCCCCGTGCTGAGCCCCCTGCAGGAAATCACCCAGTTCAGGTAACTGGACACGGGCCGTGTTCAGCGGACACGCCCCCGTGTCCAAGCTTCTGTTTCACTTCTATAATTTTTGTTACTGGCACTTGACCACGGGGCCGTGCCCGGTCAACACGGGGCCGTGTCCAGAGTGCCAGTAACACAAATCTTTGTTTTTAAACACACTTTTACATATTCTAATCAACCAAAAACTTTATTTTTGGACACATTGAGGACAATGTGTAATTTAAGTGTGGGGGGGATGCTAAAACCTTGGATTTTTGCAAAATCCTAAAACAAGCCTTACACAAAACTCTATTGGAACCGCTAAACACCCCAAATTTTTTCAAAAACTTTTTCATTTTTTTATTTACTTGTCTTAGTTTAAGTTGGGAATAACAAGTTATAAAAGTGTTATATTTTTACAAACTTACAACCGATAGCGTCGTGATAAAAAGAACTAACATAAGAAAATTATGAAACGGTATAACAAGTCTAGCTAAAATTCGATTATATATGCTTGGTCACATTAAAAACCCATTCCCACAAAAAGTGAGTTTTGAGCCTTTATTGAGCATAAAAATACACATATTTAGATTAAATGCTCATTTTTCGTTTCTTGTGTGAATAGCCGCTCGGTCTTTACAAATCTAGAACTTGCCACGACGATACATTCCCGGTCCTTACCAACTTAAACCCAAGTAAGTAAATGATGGAGGCATTAGGACTAACTATTTTTCTTTCAAAACCATTATTTTCATTTTTTTTACCTACCCAAAATCCCCCTAGAAAACCCCTTTGAGCCTAAACCTTTCATTTCATTACCCCCAAAAACAATTTTTTTACCCACCAAAAACCTTTTTCATTTTTTCACCTTTATTTTAGTAACAAACTCGGTTTTTCGTAAACATACCCTTTACGTGACAAAAAAAATATATATATATATATATATATATATATATATATATATATATATATATATATGAATAATGAAGTCAAAAACAAACAAAAGCTACAAAAAGCTTGTTTGGAGAAATACTTCAAAAATAAATGTCACCAAAAATAAGGTATTTTACGAAAACCGACACTTGTTACGATTTTCGCCCTTTTTACTAACCACTAACCAACCACCCACCTTTAAACCCAAGCCTTCACCCCAAAAGTCCTCTTGATATTTACAAAGGTAAAAAGTTAAAAAGGAGGAGGATTGATCGCTTGGCAAGCCTATGGAAAATGTAAATCCGTGCCGCTCTCGAGCGATTCACTTAAATATACACCTTCGGCCGAGTGATTGAGTGATCTCCCGTGAGGTATGTGAACTTGTATATAAATGGAATTTTAATAAGTCATGTTATACCAAAATAAGTAGTTTATCTTATGAAAAGTTCAAAATAAATCATGACGAATAGGATTGTAAATAAAATAAAAATAAAACCTATAAAAACCTTGGATTCCCGACACTCTAGGACAAGCTAAAAACTTCTCTTCTACCTATTCCATTTGGGAGTGTAAGCCACATTAAAAGAGTTTTGCTTGAGGACAAGCAAAAGTTCAAGTGTGGGGGTATTTGATGTGTGTAAAATGCGACATATAAAACACATCAATTAAGGCATAAAACTAACCCTTTTTAAGTACTAATGTTGGAAAAAGAGTGTTTTTGTCTTCCTTTTGTATTTTCAGGATGAAATGAGCTCAAAATCACAAAAGAAGCAAAAAGACCACTAATTCTACCATAAATACAAGAAAAGGAACAAAAGTGGACTGCCCGGACCCTCAACGGCACCTCCCAAGACAAAGAGAAGAGAACAGAGTCTGAACACGCCCCGTGTTCAGTGAACACGGGGGCGTGCCCAGGAAGCAGCAGAAAAGACAAACCAGTAGAAGCTTCCATTGCTCACCACGGGGCCGTGCCCAGCGGACACGGGGGCGTGTTGAAAGTACAGCAGGCGCATTAATTGTAATTCGCAATTACAATTAATGAAGAGAGAGAATGTCAGACGGGCACGGGGCCGTGTCCAGCGTTCTGTTCAGCCTATAAATAGAGGAGCTTGGTTTCATTCTCTCTCATCCCTTGGCACACCACCTCTCTCACACTTCATCCACCACCCATCACCACCATAACACCATCATCCACCACCATCATCCATTGTCCATCGTAGAGTGTGTGAGTCGTCTCGGGATCCAAGATTGATCGTAAGAGTTCTTGACAATCAAGGCCATGTTTGCCTAAGTCTCTTACATCACTTGGTGAAGACAAGTGTTTAGTATAATACTTTTTATTTTTAATCTTTTGCACTTTTTATTTGGTTTTGTATTAATGACTTTAATAACTAGTTACTTATGTTGAAGGTGATCTTTCCTTATCGTTTGTCCGTGGTGTCTTGGCATTATTTTACTGTCTATATAAAATAAAAGATTTTCACCATTCATATCTCCACGGTCTATATGGAGGTATGTTGGCTACCTGGTCGGGGGTTAAGGGAACGGTTTGGTAAGGGTCTTGCCCTTGTTCAGCGTTTAGAGGTCCTGCTTGGGACCTGGGTCAAATTTAGTAGGATCTCCTTCAATGCCCATAGGTATTGGATGGCGGGGATCCAAACTCTTTGACCCCCTCATAAGCTAACTACTATTAATACTATAACCCGGCTATTTAGGACTGTATCCCTGCTGACTCAGACTACTTAGCCGAGGGTAACGTCACCGCCAAAAGCGGGGCCTACCATAATTTGCATTAATAACTTAATTCATTATCTTTCAATAATCCGACCCTTTAGGATTGTATCCTTGCTGACTCAAACTACTGGGTTGAGGGTAACGTCGCCTTCAAAAGAGGGGCCTACTACAATAACTAAGATAATCTCTTAAACAAGTGCAAAAGTGCGAAAATAATCAAAGGTTATACTAATACACGAGTCGGATCCAAGTGATTCATCTTGTCTATCTGTTTTTATTTTATTTTATTTTTCAGCATTTAGTTAGTTTTTATTTTTCTTAGTTTAAAACATTTTTCTAACTTTTTGATTTGATTAGACGTTGAGGATAAACCGGTATTAAAAGCTCTTGTGTCCTTGGACGACCTCGGTATCTTACCAACACTATACTACGTCCACGATGGGTGCACTTGCCCATATGTGTGTTTAGTGTTAGTGAATATCGTGTTTTATAAATTTAAAACTTGGCTAAAAGTGTAAAAAGGGCTTAAATAAACATCTAAAAATATATTACACTACACGCACATCAAATACCCTCAACCGGTATACGAGAAACCACAAGATTCGATGCATTCCAAGCTTGATGCTCTCATAAACATGGTGAAAGGATATCACCAGGATATCAAAGATATGAAGAAAGCGAATGAAGTGAGAGATAAAGCCCATGAAGCATTGGTGGTGCAAGTGGGTCAATTAGCGGACGAAATAGCCCAAATTAAACGCGAGCGGGTTGTTCTGGCTAATGGTACCATGGTTGATGGTGATGTGGTGGAAGACGTTATAGATCTTCCAGAGTAAGAAACTGAATGTTTGAACCGAGCGGAAGACATAACACCGTAAGATGGGTCAGAACCGAAAGAAGCCCACGTTCATGCCTATCCGTCTCCCATACTTATCACTCCAACCAACAAAGTTGGGGATGAGGGTTCGGGTATAAGGATTCGAAAGGTAGCATTGCAAGACATTGGCCTGTTTGGTAAGAAACGACCCCAAATTTGTACATTACGCATGCCAGGTAGAAGAAAAAAAGAGTGGATTTGGAATGTTAACTACCGAGCGTATGTTGGAAACTCGGTAGGCAAATGTGCACTTCGACTACCATGAGAGGCAAATCAGGTATAACTGTTGTAGAGTTTGTATTATTATTTGTTTGATTTTATTTTAGTGGTTAAATGAATGTTGTGGGTGTGTTCCCTATATAACCCTCACGAGACCTACTTGTCCTCCCGAGCTATCAGGAGGTTTAAAAGGGCTTGTTGCATACGCTAAATGCAACCGTGATTCCTACAAAAGTGAGTTAGGCTTGTTATTGTTGTAAATTATTTTTCCACATAAATCAAAGTAAATTAATGTATGACTTGGTAATATTTTCATAAAAGTGGTAGAACTAAGTAGCTAATAAATTTTAATGGTTGTGAGAAGCATGATTCTACACAAGGGTTAAGATTTGTAGGTACATTATGTTCGTGGGACGACCGCTTTCTTGAAGAGAAGAAGAGCACACGAGGAATGAGCTCCAAAAATCAGGTGCATACGTTCCCTTTTTACTTTTGATTTTTTTAGTTAGCAAATAAGTGGATTGTAAATTGTATTTTATGTTCCAGGGTGAAATTTTGGGGAGGTTAGCCTTGTCACATGCCTTGTGCAATTTAAAACTCTAGTTCTTACATATTGAGTACAATGTTTGCCTCAAGTGTGGGGATGGGGGAGTTAGTAAAAGTTTTCGATTTTTGACCCGTTCATTTAAACACTACACATTGAGGACAATGTTTACCTCAAGTGTGGGGATGGGGGAAAATTTTCAAAAATGTCTTTGTTTGAAGCAATCTAAAAGGCACAAGTAACTAAGTCAACGAGGGATGACACAACCCATTTGGTCTTTTGTCATGGTCAAGTTCAAATTAATAACATGACGGGTATTTAGCGGGTGGTTATTTGGGAATAATCCGCCTAAGAAACTAGTACATTATGCATGTCACATACCATACCCTCTATATATGTGAGGTTTTGAGCCACTTTTACATCATAGAATTACATATTTATGTTTCTTTGTTTGAGTGGACCATCAATCATGTATTGTAGAACTTGCATCTTTTGATACGTTTGAGACCATAGACCGAATACAAGCACGAGAATGATTAAGGCATTAGGTAAACCTTTTCCTTTAAAACCATTTATCCATCCTTACCCAAATAAATCCCCTAGTCGCCCACTTTGAGCCTAATCCTTTCGTTTGACCAACCCATTTAGCCACAACCATTAAACCTTTTCTTTTTAAACCCGTGTGATGAAAATTCGATTATAGGATTATGTGTTTGTATAGTTGTGATTTATTTATTAAAAAAAGAGAGAGAAATCAGAAAATGTTATGAAAAAAATGAAAAGGCATTGAGAAAAACACAAAAAGAAGTGTTAGTAGTTGTTAAATAAAAGGCAAAAGTCATTGCCTCATAGTCGATGTTTATAGTTTAGTTTTGTTTAAAATAGTTGTTTTGTAATAAAAATCGAATTTTCATCATCTTCGCCACTTAAAAACATCCTATTCCATACCCTTAACCTAGCCCCATTACAACCCTTCAAAGCCCTTTAGACTTGTGCTTAGTATTCGTGTTCGGTGGTGGAAAATGATTGAGTTGCAAGCCTATGAGGGTACGTGTTCTAATGGTTTTTGAGTGATTACTTGAAAAGTGCTAATTCATCATCTATTAGCCAATTTTAAACTGAGTGTAAAGAACATTGTGAGGGATGTACATGATTTATTAGTTTCAAGGGCGGGTTAATCTTGGGTAACTATTCTTATGTGATTATTCACTATACCGTTAAATATGTTGAAAATTGTAAAGAGTTTGAACTTTAGTATGACATGTAACACCCCGCGTTTTCGAAAGTCAAAGTCAAAGTCAAGATTGAAGTCAAAGGAAGAAAAGATTGCTAATTTCAATTTGTCTCTCCTTGACCAAACCCTGTTTTGACTTCTTTGACTGTAATTAGTCTATTTTGAGTTGTACGTTAGTTGTATTATGTGGAGTAAGTGCTAAAATTGAGGTAATCGAATTAATTATCAGTACGAACCGCATTACAACATTGAATAGCGGGAAGTAACAATGCGATAAAGTTAATTGATCAATAAACAAACTACACTAATAAACATCGAACTCGAAACTCGAATATCGCAACGATTGGCTATTGTTATACGTGTGCGTGTGCCTTATGTGTTACTTGTGCGTGTTTACTTTATGCTATGTGTGGTAATCAATCGAATCAATCGAAACGCAATCAAACTCAATCGCAATCGAATCGCAAACGCTAATCGAATGCGAAACAAGGATGATTATATGTAGATATAGTATGAAAATTAGTGGCGAAGAGACAGCGCAAGATATGAGTAGTTGGGATTAAAAGTAATTTGAATAGGAAACTCCATCATATCCTTATCGGTCGCAATCGAGATCGAAATATCAAAAATCGTCGCGCCAAACACTCGAATCAGGCAGCTGAACGATCAGGCTACCAGCCGATCGAGCAGCCAGCCGATCGGACTGCTGTCCGATCGGACAGGCTGTCCGATCGTGCTACCCGACCGATCGGCCAGCCTTTTCCTCTTTTGGCATCCTATAAATACCCCTGTCATTGTCATCATTTCCACTTTTGGAAACTCCTGTCCGACCAGCACACTCAGCTCACCTTTTCTTCGATTTCTCTCAATCCTGGTAAGATTTCGTCCTAAATCTTGTTCTTTCTTGATCTACACGCACTCCTACACCTTTCTATATTTCAAATCTTAACTTTTAACCGTGAAATCATCAAGATTCAAGTGTTCTGGGATAATGTCATCATGGTGTTCTTGAAGAACTTCATGTTTTGTCTTCAATCCACCAAGAATAACTTGGATCTAACCGATTTCCACATAAATAAACAAGATCTTCTATAAGATCTGAACATATTCGGGGTGAAAAGGATTGAAAGATGGTTTCCCAACTTTCTTTCAACTCTTTTACACTCAATACCTCCAAAACCGATAGAAACGGAGCTTGAGCCAACTTGCTAATCATTACGGTGGTTGCGTGGCTCCAGATCCGGATTCTATCCACGAGGTTCACCGATTTCGAGTTAAACGTTAAACAACCGTCGTGAACAATTCACTGGCCGGGTTTGGGTGATTCTTGTCTGACCAGGAGTACCAAGTAAATACGAGTTTTCTATGGTTCGACTCGTTCTCAAAATACCTCGATAAAATGACAAAAGTCAGAACGACCAAGTGTTAACGAACAGGCTGATCAGGTCAGGGTGCTGACCGATCGGACTGCTGTCCGAACGGACAGCCAGCTGATCGAACGGTCAGCCGATCGACTGGCCAGCCGATTGGCTAGCACGTGACCCCACACTTAATCAATTTTGAAGAGTGAGTATTGAACGAAGTGCTATCTGATCGGACTACCATCCGGATGGATTACTCTTCGGATCATGAGATACTTGACTTCAACACTTAGTCGATTTTTCAACTTGATTCAACGCACAAGGAGTGCCACCCGATCGAACAGTCGTCCGATCAGGTGACACCCTGCTGAGAACTTGTTTCGCTGAGGTACTTAACCGATCGGGTTGCCGTCCGATCGAACGGTCGTCCGATCAACCGACCTGAAAGGTAAGGATACTCCAATGTTTTTCCAATACTACAACAAAAGCTTCAAAAGTCAAACCATCATACACAAACACATCCTACTCAAAGGAAGAAACAATCCACTCGAACAGCCATCCGAACGGACTACCGTCCGACTGGACAACTGTCCGAATGGACTGTCAACCGAACGGACCGCCGTTCGATCGGACTGCCATTCGATCGACCTGCTGACCGATCCTTCATGTCACACCCCAACCGATGGCGGAATCATCGGGGCGCGGCACTGAGCGAAACAGATTGTTCAGAAGTTTCCACAACAACTATCATACAAATTCAGTTAAATGATACGTCCCATACCGTATCCCAAACAAATAACAACTTATTATAGAAAGCAACTAAACAAGTCAAAGCTGTTCCGACAACTCAGATTCTAATTATTACAACCCAAATTAAATATTGTTTAATGTTTCTAAGACCCCTATTTGTGAACTCCTCTGGCTACAGGTGCCAGTGGCAAGATCTACAGATAACTATAACCCCGGATCAGGTTCGTGGACCAGGGCCATAGATTGCGGGCTCCTAGAAGCTTATTATTGCCTCGCTTCCCTAGCAAGCTAACACATTAAACACCTGTCACATACGTTAAAATAAAAGTCAATACATATAATGTAAAGGTGAGTACACAAGTTTGATATAGTATATAGAGTTCGAATAGTTTACGCATAACCAGGCACGTACACAAGGGAAAACGATGCATGTAAATTATCAACATGGAACCATCGGTACCAACGACTGCGGGTTGACTGTCCGAGACAGTTCGCAATACATGATTACCACCGTAATCCATGCAAGTAATTGTCCTTAGCAACCCCCGTGTGAACGGGTGCTGAGTCCAAACTATAGTACTATATTGCTAAAGCAGGTAGATAGCACTCCACGTGTAAACATAATAAACAGCAATCATTTAGTCAAGTAGCACATGCAAATAGGTTAGCGTTCAAATAGTTTGTGTTGATTGTGATTTTGATAGTTTACGTATGTAACACCCAAAAGTGCTGAAAGCAAAAAGGGATCGAGTATACTCACAGTGGTTGATGTGGATTGAAGGGAGCACTGAGAATAGGTTAGCCTGAATAGTTCGATAATACAACGATGAGTAATGAGTATTGGATCGAGTAGGCCATTCGATCGGACGGCTGGTTCGATCGGATGGGCTGTTCGACTGGTTTGAGAGTCCGTTTGAACATTCCCATTCGATCGGCCGGCTGGCTCGATCGGCTGGTCTTTTCAAGTGGATTGTTTCTTCCTTTAATGAGAAGGATGTGTTTGTGTATGATGGTTTGAACTTTTGATGTTTTTGCAGCATTGCCTTTCTAGTTGGCCGATCGAACAGTCCGTTCGATCGGTTAGCCCAACCGATCGGTTAGCATTATGGACTTGGCAATGTGTCACTCGATCGGGTGGCATGCTCGATCGGATGGCATGCTCGATCGGGTGACATTCCAATGTTTCGAAAAGGTTAAGTGTTGAAGTGTAATATCTCATGATTCGATGAGTAATGTTTACAATCGAGTGGCTCGATCGATCGAACATCACTTCGTCAATATTACACTTTGTGAGTTTGTGGGCCCAGGTGCTAATCGATCGGTTAGCCCGGTCGATCGGCTGGCGTGATTCGTTCGGTTGGGCTGTCCGATCGGACAGCCTAACCGTTCGGCCAGCATTCTGACCTGGTTAGCCTATCTCTTAACACTTGGTTATTCCCGTTATTTGGTGTGATTTGGAGATAGTTTGATTACGAGTTGAACCATAAAACCTCAGTCTTTACTTGACTCACTGACTCGGGCAGGAATCACCCAAGTCCGGTCAGTGGGTGTTTCAGAACCTAAGTCTAACGTTTAACCCGAAATCGGTAAATCTCATGGTTGAACCCGAATCTTGAACCATGTGTTGTTTAGGATGATTTATAAATCGGTTCAAGCTTCGTTTTCACCGGTTTAAGTGTAAAAGAGTTGAAAGATAGATGAAAACCCATCTTCCAATCCTTTTCCACCGTGAAATGTCAAGATCCTTGGTAGATTTTAGGTTATTTATGTGGAAATCGGTTAGATCTAAGCTATTCATAGTGGAATGATGTCAAAACTTAGTGTTCTTGAAGATCACCATGATGACATCACCCAAGAACTCCTAGATCTTGGTGATTTCACGGTTGAAATCCAAGTTTTGAAAGATAGAAAGGTGTAGAATCGATTAATGAACAAAAACGTACAAGGATTAGAGCAAAATACTTACCGGATTGAGAGAAATCTGAGAAATAGCGAGAAGAAGAGGCTGGTCGGTCAGAGCTTTTCCAAAAGTGGAAAGTTTGACAAAGACAGCCCTATTTATAGGCTTCCAAAAGAGGAAAGGTTCTCCTGATCGAGCAGCATTCCTGATCGAGTGGGCTGCTCGATCGAACAGCCCGTTCGATCGGCTAGCCTGCTCGATCAGGTTGCCCTGTTCGATCAGAGTGTCCTGTTTTGAGCGTTTCGCGACGATTTTCAATATTTCGATTTCGACGGATGAGGAATAGAGTAGGATAGAGTTTCTATTCAAATTACTTTTAGTCCCAACTACTATATTGTAACACCTCGAATTTTTGTGTCCAATGATGTGTTAACACGTGTCATTTGATTACACGTGGCATCCATGATAAATAAAGGACTAATTTTGACAAACCTTGAAAGTATATAAATTCGAGGGTTATAAATGTCAACAAGGGTAAATATACTGTATAGTAACCCTAAATAATGCTTGAACCTTCAAACGAATAAATCATAGATCGTATGTAAGCGAAAAATGAAAGAAAGTGAGAGATTACAAACTACAGGGGTTAACTGTGTCAACATGTTTAAATTATACCTCTGAGTGACCCTTTAACGTTCCCAAGGATTTGTAGCGGTGTTATACCCTCACTAGAATATAATATATAAATTTCGCGAAGTTTCGTAATGGAACGGGAAAGTTACAATCGAATTCGTAAGCGAAGGGTTAAAAGCGTCAATTAATTAAGTTAAGGCCTTCTGAAATAATAAATAAACTAACCAGGGGCTTAACGGTGCGGGTAAATGTCGCAAGGTCCCTAATCGTAAATAATCGAGGACCTTATCGCAAAGTTACCCCTTCAAACCCGAAAGGTCAGGTTAATAAATACCGAAGATTTCGTAATAATTATAAAAAGATTTATAATCATTGAAAAAGATTTGAAAAAGATTAAATCTCTACCCCTTACGGACCGCAAAGGCCAGGCCTTACGGACCGTAAGGAGGTGAATGATTATATTGGATCCGCCCATGGCTTACGGACCGCAAGGCCGAAGCCATACGGTGCGTAAGCGATCGCCAGCGACAGAACTTCGGCTGTTGGCTGTTTTAAAGGCCAAAACATCAAATGATGGGTTTCTCAGGAGCATGGTTGCCCCCTACTCGACCCATACACCTCTAGGACACATGCCATTCATCCCATATCAGTTGTAGAGTTATGTGGAGTGATCTTGGGCTTGATCTTTGGCTATAAATAGCAAGACATATGTTCATAAGTTCACCACAACACAAACACTCTCATCTGATCATTTCTGAGGCATACAAGTCTTCTTCTCTGCTCTAAATTCAAGCCTTAGCTTCTGTAAGTTGCTTAGATCTTTCATAGTTCAAATTTTGCTTAGTTAATAGCTAGAAAACAAACCGTCGTAAAAACGGTTTGACTTTAAATTATATCCATGATGGTTCTGTCTTATGACGAATCAAAGGTGGTTATAAGTTGGTATCAATGGAGGTAATAAACCCCTAAAAGGGTTCCCTCTGATCACCACTCTAGCTATGTCAAATGGCGAGTCAAACGTGCGGTTAAAAAGTCAACAGAAACCCATTTTAGCGATTTATGCATAATCTGTAATATATACACTATGGAACCTGTTTAGACACTCATAAAACAATATAATAAGTATATAAACTTGTTTGCGCTCGTTTGAAACATCCATTTGCTATATTGAACCGGTTCGGAGCCGAATGTCGCAAAAGTTTGACTTTTGCTTTGACTTCAGTTCTGACCCGTTTTAGTGAGGTATAAAAATACCTTAGGACTCTCCTAGGACCAGGTCACATATTGGTATAAGCCTCTGTGATCGGTTCATGAGTTATCCGAGTCTTTTACGTATTTCCGTTAAATGCCTAAAAGTTGACCGTAACGGCCTTTTAAAAATAAAACGAGTATTTCGGACACGTGAACGGACCAGAACCTTGCTTATTAAATTATAAGCATGTCCGTAAAGTTTCACGCCAATCCGAGGTCTAGAATGAGAGTTATGCGAAAAGGCGCACTTTTAAGAAACTTTTGTAATTAACGGCGCAATTAGCATAACGCCTATCTAAACCAAGATTTCGTCACCAAAACTTTTACCCACTGTATTAAAATAATATTTTGGGAATTTTAAGGATTTTTAATAATTTTTACCTCGCTCATAACCTGCGGTTATGGCTACGGTTCGGTTAATGCCGAATATGCCCTTTTTGGCCAAAACATGAGTTCTACAAGGTCTTTTGACCCGATTCCAGTTGCCACTGGTTTTAAATAATAAATAGAGTATTTTAAGCTTTATGAACTGTTCGGTAAACTAAGATTTCCTGTAGAACTCGAAAACCCCTTTAAAAATCTTTAAATTTACCGATAAACCCCTTCGGGGCGATGTTTTAACTAAAACTCGTTACGGGCATTACGAAAGGTATCCTACTGATACCACAACCTATTTAAGGCATATTGACTTAGGAAATAAACGTAAGACTCTCATGGTTAACCGTTTCGCCTATTGCGCGCACGGTTCGGCTTATGAAACTAGTTTTCATAATTTAGCCGATACGGGTCAAATAATATCATTTGAACCCCAAAATTCAGAATGTGAACCATAAACCCATAATAAACAAGTCTTCGAACTTGTTGGGTCGGAAACACATTCCATTCTCGGTTTTCGCTCTTTTACGCGATTAAACCATATCTATGTATATCGGAACCAACCGGTCTAGGCTACGGCCAATATAAAAGACCCGTTAGGATTCTAAGAGGTTAATTACAACCTTCGTTCCAGATTAGGAGCCCCGGTAAAAGATATCGGCGATTTAACTGAACTAAGGATAAATACTTGCGAAGGTAAATACTTTTGACTTATTTCCCCTATATGGGCTTGGGTTACGGTATATTAATACCGCTTGATTGAGCATTATATAATTCCATCGCTTAGGTGGTTAATTGATTTAAATATGATCGGCTCATTTAAACAGTTTTGTTTCTTATAAGCCTTTGGGGGGTTATTGACCGTTGTCCCGGATATCCTTGGCATCATTTTACGAAATGGCCACGACCATCGACATCCCGGTGTAGGCGTACACCCGGTATATATTGTCGACATATAAATATTAAAAGACGTAGCCATTGGTTTTTATACTACGGTTTTACGCAATGTGGTGCGTCAATTAATCTTTAACCCGGCACGACCCGGGCTACTGAACGCATAAAAGAACATGTAAAACGTTCACAAGATTATTATAATTTTCCCAAGTTATAAAAGAGTTTGTGCCTTGTGCATTCAAATCAATTTTAAATAAACATTTTCAAATGTGTCAGTTGAACGTATTTACCAGTGTAAACTGACGTATTTTCCCCAAAAAGATTAAATGCAGGTACTAAACGCAATGGGCCGGTATTAGCTTCCTTAGCATCATAGATAGTCTCGCAAACTTGATGCGATATCTGAACGGACAATATTTTGTTATTCGATCCGCTGTGGATATTCAACTTCTGTAAACATTGATATTTTCACCAGAGGTTGAAATATATATATTTATCTTTAAGCTTCCGCTGTGCATTATATATTTGTGTGGTTTGACTATAATGTTGCCAACATCGTCACGGTAATCCCCCACCGGGCCCACCGGTGAGACACGTGGAAATCGGGGTGTGACAGGTTGGTATCAGAGCCAACACTGAGTGAATTAAACACTAGCCTTTTGTGTTTAATCTCAGCTACACAATTGCACATACTTGAGTCTAGACAATAACTTAAGACAAATTCGGATTATTACTCCTTTTTGTCTTTTTCCTTCTTTTATATGATTTTTAATAAGTTTTGAAGCAGGAAAATGCCACCTGTTATATTTCGCGGACGAGGAAGGGGAGGCCGAGGAGAGATCGTCACCCGTAACGATCACGAAGCAGGACCGTCAGGCACAAGACCTCCTTCTATGACAAGGAGCGAAGAACCCCAGAGACGAAGAGACCTGTACGAGCCGGCAAGGCACTCAACCTCGCACAGCTCAACACCATCCTACCGACACTCGTTCGGGCCAGACTCAGAAAACGACCCGAACAATCCTCAACCTTCCTACATCCCGCTACAACGCTCGGTGTCTACCCGTGCATTTGGGGATCCTACCCCGTACTTCATAGGTCAGTTCAATCCGGCTGACTATATACAGGAACCTTCTGGATTCGTTCCGCTTGGTCCTCAAGACCATTTTTCTGAAGACCCCATGGAAGAGGACGAGGATCCTACTGAACCAGCGCGTGGTACGCCCACGCATCCGATCGAAATCTCTGATGGATCTTCTTACCATGGTCCACAATACCAAGGCCCTGACAGCTTTATGGCCTTGTTCGACCGACACGAGTGGTATTACACACCATCTCATCATGAGTCGTCGCAGCAGCAGCAACATCCGCGAGATCCTTCTGAGGATCCGCACTTCGAGGCAGTGACGCCACCGCCTCCCCCAGCTACTCAGCCAATAATGCCCGATCCGCCAAGGCGAAGAAGATCAGGCGCAAGAATGTCTACCCGTGAAAGGGATTTCCACTTTAGCACCCCTCGACATTCGAGTGGTAGCCATTATCCATCCTTACAGGAGGAAGGGCCTTCAAGCCCAGCTCACGCGGCGGCCGCCATTTGGGGACGACCGCCCGTTACCTCCATACGCAACAAACTATAATCCGTATGAGCCATCAACACAAGCGCACTACAACTACAACTACGAGCGCGACCCCTATGTGGTAGCAGCCAGATATGACGCCCGCTACCCAGACAGAGCTCACGGACCTCCAAGAGCGCCTGATTACTCAGCTCATGGGTATCCAACACCACCAAGACCCCCAGCTCCTCAAGCGCAACCACGATTTTCTCCTCCTGAGCAAGAGGAGATACTCCAGCGATTAGACCGCGTGGAAAGAGAGTTTGAGGAAGAAAAGAAAAGCCACCGAGGCTTCCTGAAGGGCTTAGCAAGCCTATTGAAGGGCAAGAAGAAAAAGCGAGACCACTAGCCCTAATGATTGTACTAGTGTAATTTCTCATTATAAATAAGTCCCTGCGTGGACATTATCGTGTTTCAGTCCTTACATGGACTTATCGTATTTTAATCCTACAAGGACATAAGTCGTGAACTAGTCCCTGTATGGACCTATCTGTTATTTTAACCTTATTAAAGGTATGTACTGTATAAGACCCGTTTAGGGCAACGTGTGATAATAGTTATAATTTATGGAATGTACTTTATGAGTTTTGCTTCTATACATATGAAATAATCAAAACCATTCCTTTTACATTGATCTGCCTAAATAAAGAATCTTAGAAGGTGAAACCTAGCCTGGTGTCTTTTAAAGATCCGGTCATGATGGTACGACCTAATTATAAGATTCAGATTCGCTGTTAACTTCTGCAAGCACGTTAACACTCATGGCAGAGGTGATTCGTTAAAATCACACACGTCATTCTTATGCAATAATCCTTAAAGGATTTCTAAACCCAAATAAATGATTTATGAATCATGGGTCGAATCGCCAATAAAGATGATCAATTATAAAACATCCGTTAGTGATGCAGTGCCTACGGGCCGACTTATTTAAAACGTTCATTAGTAACGTAGTGCCTACGGGCCAATCACATCAAAACATCCATTAGTGGTGTAATGCCTACGGGCCAATATTATTGGAACACCCATTAGTGGTGTAGTGCCTATGGGCCATAATAATAGTCTTATAGAGACGAAAGACAGTGGTAGTCTATGACTCCCTGCCAGAAAAGGAGGTAATGGAACTACGGTTCAAACCTCTATGCCGTTGATTTTATAATCTTGGCTGCAATTATAAAACATCTTCATAATTAGGTTTTATGCCGCTAATATTATTATTATAGTTGAATTAGGATACATTCAAATCCTAACATTTAATGTGTAATTAGTTAACCAATTGTGGTCTCTGTTACCATGGTTAACAAATTGTCATAAAAGACGATTCCATACTAAAATTCTAAATAAAATTCTTGTTATCTTCTGTGGCAGATTTCAGTCACAATGGCGGAACCTGATGGAACAAGCAGCCATACAAATGAGGAAGATTATGATAATGCTCAGGTGCACCTAACCGGTGCACAATTAAAAGCTCTAATTGACGAAGCCGTTTCGGCAGCTCTGAATCGTCAAAATACTGAGACCTACAGCAGGTCAGTGACAAAACCACTCTCTAAACCCAAGTCACAACCCAAACCACCTTCTCAGCCCAAGAAGGATGACGACAGGCATTCGTCGGCTGAAAACAGTGTGCATCGCGAGCGCGAGTACACTGATGCATCTGGTGCGAAGGGTTGCACCTATAAATACTTTGTATCATGTAAACCCCGTGAGTTTACAGGGGAGAAAGGTGCGGTTGACTGTATCACCTGGCTGGACGAGATGGACACGATTGTGGACATCAGCGGGTGCGCTGAGAGGGACGTGGTAAAGTTTGTATCCCAGTCGTTCAAGGGCGAGGCCCTAGCGTGGTGGAGGGCTTTAGTGCAGGCTTCAGGTAAGTCTGCTTTGTATAAAATGTCATGGGGGGAGTTTATTGCCCTCATAAAAGAAAACTACTGCCCTCAACACGAGGTTGAAAAGATAGAGGCTGACTTCGTCTCACTTGTGATGACGAACCTGGATTGTCAAGCATATCTGACAAGCTTCAACCCCATGTCACGCCTGGTGCCATATCTGGTGACACCAGAACCTCGAAGGATTGCCCGATTCATTGGGGGCTTAGAGCCGGCGATCAAGGCCAGTGTAAAGGCCTCTAGGCCAACGACCTTCAGGTCAGTTACTGACCTCTCCTTGTCTCTTACACTTGATGCTGTCCGTCTGAGGGCACAAAGGAGCAAGGAGGCCGAGAAGCGGAAACGTGAGGATGATACCTCACGAAAGTCTGGGAAAAAGCACCGTGGAAACGGTGAAGGCAAGAGAGGGTCGGAAGCAAAGAAGGAGGGGCAATCTGATGGAAGACCTCACTGCAAGGTATGCAAGAAACCTCACTCCGGGAAGTGTAGGTTTGCACCTGGCTCATAGTCACAACAAAAGATTTCTTCTTGTGGACTATGCAAGTCCAAAGAGCACAAGACTGTTGAGTGCAAAAAGATAAAGGATGCAACCTGCTACGGTTGTAACGAAAAGGGGCACATAAAGAGTAACTGCCCAAAGTATGCCAAGAAGGCGGAGGAAACAAAGAAGTCAAATGCGAGGGTTTTTCGCATGGATGCAAAAGAAGCAGTCCAGAATGCCAACGTGCTCACAGGTACTTTTCTAGTAAATAATATATTTGCAAGAGTACTATTCGATTCTGGAGCCGATAAATCTTTTGTAGACCAGAAATTTTGCCAACTGTTAAATATGCCGATCAAAACCCTGGATATAAAATACGAAGTAGAACTGGCAGATGGCACGATAGAAGCCGTCTCCACTGTTTTAGAAGGATGTGAGATATCCATTAGGAACCACTCTTTTCCTCTATCTCTACTTCCCTTCAAGCTAGCAGGTTTTGACATTGTGCTAGGCATGGACTGGTTGTCCCATAACCAGGCCCAAATCATATGCGGCAAGAGGCAAATAATCTTAAAAACTCCGAGTGGTGAATCTCTTACCATTCGAGGAGATACGCAGTACGGGTTGCCCGAAGACGTATCTATGCTTAAAGCTTCAAGATGTTTAAACAGAGGCTGTGTAATTTACATGGCTCAGGTGTTAATAGAAGAACCAAAGCCAAAGATCGAGGATCTCCCAGTCATTTATGAATATCCCGAGGTATTTCCTGAAGAACTACCTGGTTTGCCACCAGATAGACAGGTGGAGTTCAGAATAGACATTATCCCTGGAGCAGCCCCAATAGCGAGAGCACCATACCGACTGGCTCCAACGGAAATGAAGGAACTTAGGACCCAGTTAGACGAACTGCTGGCAAAAGGTTTTACCAGACCCAGTTCATCTCCCTGGGGAGCACCGGTCCTTTTCGTAAAGAAGAAGGACGGGTCGATGCGGTTGTGCATCGATTATCGAGAGCTAAACAAAGTTACTATAAAGAATAGGTATCCTTTACCAAGGATAGATGATCTATTCGACCAGCTGCAAGGAGCCAGCTACTTCTCAAAAATCGACTTGAGGTCGGGCTATCATCAGCTCAGAGTCAGAGATGAAGATGTACACAAAACTGCATTTAGAACTCGCTATGGTCACTACGAGTTCCTTGTGATGCCTTTTGGGCTCACAAATGCACCGGCTGCGTTCATGGATCTCATGAACCGCGTTTGCAAGCCGTATTTAGATAAATTCGTCATCGTCTTCATCGACGATATCCTGATATATTCTAAAAGCCAAGCTGACCACGAGAAGCATCTTCGTTGCATTCTCGAGTTACTACAACGTTAGAAACTCTACGCCAAGTTCTCGAAGTGTGAGTTTTGGCTACGAGAGGTTCAGTTTTTAGGACACGTTGTGAGTGAGCGTGGTATCCAAGTGGATCCCGCTAAGGTAGAGGCGGTTATGAACTGGCAAGAGCCAAAGACGCCTACCGAGATCCGTAGTTTCCTGGGATTGGCAGGATACTACCGAAGGTTTATAGAGAATTTTTCGAGGATTGCTGCGCCCCTGACTTCTTTGACCAAGAAGAAAGAAAAATTTATTTGGGGCCCAAGGCAGCAAGAATCCTTCGAAGTCCTAAAGCAGAAGCTAAGCAACGCTCCTGTGTTAACATTACCAGAAGGTACTGATGAGTTCGTGGTTTACTGCGACGCATCACACACAGGCATGGGGTGTGTGCTTATGCAGAAGGGCAAGGTGATTGCCTATGCTTCAAGGCAACTAAAGGTGCATGAAAAGAATTACACCACCCATGATTTGGAGTTGGGTGCCGTTGTATTTGCACTAAAGCTGTGGAGGCATTACCTTTATGGTATTAAATTTGTGATTTATTCAGATCACAAAAGCCTTCAGCACTTGTTCAACCAGAAAGAGTTGAACATGAGGCAGCGCCGTTGGATGGAGACCCTGAATGATTATGACTGTGAGATCAGGTACCATCCCGGCAAAGCGAATGTAGTCGCCGATGCCTTGAGCAGGAAAGAAAGGATAAAACCCATACGAATCAATGCCAAGAGCATTGAGGTTAAGAATAATTTGATGGAAAGGATATTAGCTGCACAGCGAGAGGCGGTGTTAGAAGCTAACTATCCAAAAGAAAAACTAGGAGTGACTGAGGAGCAGTTGACTCTTAGCAAGGATGGAATCTTGAGGCTGAATGGACGTATATGGGTTCCAATTTATGGAGGACTACGTGATGTTGTTCTCCAGGAAGCCCATAGTTCCAAGTACTCGGTCCATCCTGGTGCTGATAAAATGTATCAAGATTTGAAGGCAAATTACTGGTGGATAGGCATGAAAAAGTCTGTAGCCACCCATGTAGCAAAGTGCTTGACTTGTGCTCAAGTCAAAGCCGAGCACCAAAAGCCGTCTGGCTTGCTACAACAGCCTGAACTTCCCGAGTGGAAGTGGGAATGTGTAACTATGGATTTTATAACCAAGTTACCAAAGACCAGGAAAGGAAATGATACGATATGGGTCATAGTTGATAGGCTGACTAAATCAGCACATTTCTTACCCATCAAGGAGACGTATAGCTCCGACACGTTAGCCCAACTTTATGTTGACAAGATTGTAGCCTTACACGGCATACCTGTGACTATTATCTCCGACCGAGATACCAGGTACACATCTCATTTCTGGAAGAGTTTCCAGCAATCTTTGGGCACGCGCTTAAATTTCAGTACGGCTTACCATCCACAGACGGACGGTCAAAGTGAGCATACTATCCAGACATTAGAAGACATGCTTCGTGCATGTGCGATCGATTTAGGTGGTAGCTGGGATAAGAACCTGCCCCTAATCGAATTCTCCTACAATAATAGCTACCACACCAGCATAAAGGCTGCGCCTTTCGAGGCATTATATGGTAGAAAATGTAGATCACCTGTTTGTTGGGCGGAAGTTGGAGAGGTCCAATTATCGGGACCAGAGATAGTGTTCCAAACAACGGACAAGATTGTCCAAATTCGGGAACGTCTCAAGGCTGCCCGTGATAAGCAGAAAAGCTATGCCGATCCAAAACGAAAGGATCTTCACTTCGAAGTAGGTGAAAAAGTGTTGCTTAAAGTGTCACCCTGGAAGGGGGTGATGCGTTTCGGCAAGAAAGGTAAACTGAGTCCAAGGTACATAGGACCTTTTGAGGTTATCGGACGTGTCGGATCAGTCGCCTATAAATTGAACTTGCCTGAAGAGCTCAATGGAATTCATAACGTATTCCACATCTGCAATCTCAAAAAGTGCTTCGCCGACGAATCATTGGTGATTCCGCATACAGATGTGCATATAGATGAGAGCTTAAAGTTCGTAGAAAAACCTTTGTCGATCGAGGATCGACAGGTAAAGAAGCTTCGCAGAAAACACGTACCGATCGTAAAAGTCAAATGGGATGCTCGTAGAGGTCCTGAATATACGTGGGAAGTCGAAGCTACAATGAAAGAAAAATACCCCTATTTATTTGAGTAAATCTCGGGTCGAGATTTATTTTACGGGGGTGAGGATGTAACACCTCGAATTTTTGTGTCCAATGATGTGTTAACACGTGTCATTTGATTACACGTGGCATCCATGATAAATAAAGGACTAATTTTGACAAACCTTGAAAGTATATAAATTCGAGGGTTATAAATGTCAACAAGGGTAAATATACTGTATAGTAACCCTAAATAATGCTTGAACCTTCAAACGAATAAATCATAGATCGTATGTAAGCGAAAAATGAAAGAAAGTGAGAGATTACAAACTACAGGGGTTAACTGTGTCAACATGTTTAAATTATACCTCTGAGTGACCCTTTAACGTTCCCAAGGCTTTGTAGCGGTGTTATACCCTCACTAGAATATAATATATAAATTTCGCGAAGTTTCGTAATGGAACGGGAAAGTTACAATCGAATTCGTAAGCGAAGGGTTAAAAGCATCAATTAATTAAGTTAAGGCCTTCTGAAATAATAAATAAACTAACCAGGGGCTTAACGGTGCGGGTAAATGTCGCAAGGTCCCTAATCGTAAATAATCGAGGACCTTATCGCAAAGTTACCCCTTCAAACCCGAAAGGTCAGGTTAATAAATACCGAAGATTTCGTAATAATTATAAAAAGATTTATAATCATTGAAAAAGATTTGAAAAAGATTAAATCTCTACCCCTTACGGACCGCAAAGGCCAGGCCTTACGGACCGTAAGGAGGTGAATGATTATATTGGATCCGCCCATGGCTTACGGACCGCAAGGCCGAAGCCATACGGTCCGTAAGCGATCGCCAGCGACAGAACTTCGGCTGTTGGCTGTTTTAAAGGCCAAAACATCAAATGATGGGTTTCTCAGGAGCATGGTTGCCCCCTACTCGACCCATACACCTCTAGGACACATGCCATTCATCCCATATCAGTTGTAGAGTTATGTGGAGTGATCTTGGGCTTGATCTTTGGCTATAAATAGCAAGACATATGTTCATAAGTTCACCACAACACAAACACTCTCATCTGATCATTTCTGAGGCATACAAGTCTTCTTCTCTGCTCTAAATTCAAGCCTTAGCTTCTGTAAGTTGCTTAGATCTTTCATAGTTCAAATTTTGCTTAGTTAATAGCTAGAAAACAAACCGTCGTAAAAACGGTTTGACTTTAAATTATATCCATGATGGTTCTGTCTTATGACGAATCAAAGGTGGTTATAAGTTGGTATCAATGGAGGTAATAAACCCCTAAAAGGGTTCCCTCTGATCACCACTCTAGCTATGTCAAATGGCGAGTCAAACGTGCGGTTAAAAAGTCAACAGAAACCCATTTTAGCGATTTATGCATAATCTGTAATATATACACTATGGAACCTGTTTAGACACTCATAAAACAAGATAATAAGTATATAAACTTGTTTGCGCTCGTTTGAAACATCCATTTGCTATATTGAACCGGTTCGGAGCCGAATGTCGCAAAAGTTTGACTTTTGCTTTGACTTCAGTTCTGACCCGTTTTAGTGAGGTATAAAAATACCTTAGGACTCTCCTAGGACCAGGTCACATATTGGTATAAGCCTCTGTGATCGGTTCATGAGTTATCCGAGTCTTTTACGTATTTCCGTTAAATGCCTAAAAGTTGACCGTAACGGCCTTTTAAAAATAAAACGAGTATTTCGGACACGTGAACGGACCAGAACCTTGCTTATTAAATTATAAGCATGTCCGTAAAGTTTCACGCCAATCCGAGGTCTAGAATGAGAATTATGCGAAAAGGCGCACTTTTAAGAAACTTTTGTAATTAACGGCGCAATTAGCATAACGCCTATCTAAACCAAGATTTCGTCACCAAAACTTTTACCCACTGTATTAAAATAATATTTTGGGAATTTTAAGGATTTTTAATAATTTTTACCTCGCTCATAACCTGCGGTTATGGCTACGGTTCGGTTAATGCCGAATATGCCCTTTTTGGCCAAAACATGAGTTCTACAAGGTCTTTTGACCCGATTCCAGTTGCCACTGGTTTTAAATAATAAATAGAGTATTTTAAGCTTTATGAACTGTTCGGTAAACTAAGATTTCCTGTAGAACTCGAAAACCCCTTTAAAAATCTTTAAATTTACCGATAAACCCCTTCGGGGCGATGTTTTAACTAAAACTCGTTACGGGCATTACGAAAGGTATCCTACTGATACCACAACCTATTTAAGGCATATTGACTTAGGAAATAAACGTAAGACTCTCATGGTTAACCGTTTCGCCTATTGCGCGCACGGTTCGGCTTATGAAACTAGTTTTCATAATTTAGCCGATACGGGTCAAATAATATCATTTGAACCCCAAAATTCAGAATGTGAACCATAAACCCATAATAAACAAGTCTTCGAACTTGTTGGGTCGGAAACACATTCCATTCTCGGTTTTCGCTCTTTTACGCGATTAAACCATATCTATGTATATCGGAACCAACCGGTCTAGGCTACGGCCAATATAAAAGACCCGTTAGGATTCTAAGAGGTTAATTACAACCTTCGTTCCAGATTAGGAGCCCCGGTAAAAGATATCGGCGATTTAACTGAACTAAGGATAAATACTTGCGAAGGTAAATACTTTTGACTTATTTCCCCTATATGGGCTTGGGTTACGGTATATTAATACCGCTTGATTGAGCATTATATAATTCCATCGCTTAGGTGGTTAATTGATTTAAATATGATCGGCTCATTTAAACAGTTTTGTTTCTTATAAGCCTTTGGGGGGTTATTGACCGTGTCCCGGATATCCTTGGCATCATTTTACGAAATGGCCACGACCATCGACATCCCGGTGTAGGCGTACACCCGGTATATATTGTCGACATATAAATATTAAAAGACGTAGCCGTTGGTTTTTATACTACGGTTTTACGCAATGTGGTGCGTCAATTAATCTTTAACCCGGCACGACCCGGGCTACTGAACGCATAAAAGAACATGTAAAACGTTCACAAGATTATTATAATTTTCCCAAGTTATAAAAGAGTTTGTGCCTTGTGCATTCAAATCAATTTTAAATAAACATTTTCAAATGTGTCAGTTGAACGTATTTACCAGTGTAAACTGACGTATTTTCCCCAAAAAGATTAAATGCAGGTACTAAACGCAATGGGCCGGTATTAGCTTCCTTAGCATCATAGATAGTCTCGCAAACTTGATGCGATATCTGAATGGACAATATTTTGTTATTCGATCCGCTGTGGATATTCAACTTCTGTAAACATTGATATTTTCACCAGAGGTTGAAATATATATATATATATTTATCTTTAAGCTTCCGCTGTGCATTATATATTTGTGTGGTTTGACTATAATGTTGCCAACATCGTCACGGTAATCCCCCACCGGGCCCACCGGTGAGACACGTGGAAATCGGGGTGTGACATATATCTAACATACAAGCATCCTTACAACCTATTTTCAAAGTTGGTTTCGATTGAGTTTGATTATCCTTCGAGTCTCGATTGATTTGATCGATTCACCACACCACATTACTTAAATAAACATGCACAAGTAACACGTAAGGCACACACACACGTATAGAAGTACTAAAATTCCCACACTTGAGTTCGATGCTTGATTCGATTAGCTTGATTATTGATTGACTAGCTTTATTGCATTGTTACTTCCTACTATTCACAGTCGGTCGTCGATTCGTGGTTAGATTATCGGTCGATTAGTTTAATTATACAACACTTACTCAACATAATATGAAAATCAAAATGAAACTAAAATAAAATAATCTTAAATTATCTTTAATTCCAATCACAGTCAACACTTGACTTTGACTTTGACTTTTGGAAAACACGGGGTGTTACAGTCTCCCCTCCTTTAGGGAATTTCGTCCCGAAATTAGGCTGAGGGCTGTACATCACCGTGTGATTTTACCAATTTGACGCTTTAGATCTATCTAAACAACTGCGGGTACTTGGCCTTCATGTCACTTTCGAGTTCCCAAGTGAACTCCGCGCATCGCTTGCCTTCCCATCGGACTTTCACAATAGGAATGCGAGAGCGTCTGAGCTGCTTGGTCTGTCGGTCCATGATTTCGACAGGCTTTTCCACGAAGTGTAACGTCTCGTTGACCTGGAGATCGTCAAGCGGTACTATTGCGTCGTGGTCGGCTACACACTTCCGAAGGTTTGATACGTGGAAAGTCGGGTGGACATTGCTGAGTTCCTCCGGTAATTCGAGCTTGTAGGCGACTTTTCCGATTCTTTCCAGAATCTTAAAAGGTCCAACAAATCGAGGCGCAAGTTTCCCTCTTTTGCCGAATCGGACTACACCCTTCCAAGGGGATACCTTTAAAAGTACGTAGTCACCAACTTCAAATTCGCGGGGCTTGCGTCGTTTATCGGCGTACATCTTTTGTCTATCCCGGGCCTTTACCAAGTTTTCCCTGATCTGGTGGATTTTGTCGGTCGTTTCTTGTAAAATTTCGGGCCCGGTCAGTTGCGAATGACCGACCTCGTGCCATACAATAGGCGAGTGACATCTCCTACCATACAAGGCTTCGAAAGGTGCCATTTCGATGCTGGAGTGATAGCTATTATTGTACGAGAATTCTACCAATGGCAGGTGTTTGCTCCAACTACCACCAAAATCGATAACACACGCACGGAGCATGTCTTCAATAGTGCGGATCGTTCTTTCAGTCTGTCCGTCGGTTTGCGGATGGAATGCGGTACTCAAATTCAGCGTTGTTCCAAGAGCCGCTTGAAAAGTTTCCCACAATCTCGAGGTGAACCGAGCGTCGCGATCAGAGATGATGTCTCGAGGCGTACCATGATTCTTAATGATCTCGTCGGTGTAGATTTGGGCTAGTTTGGCCACCTTATAGTCTTCTCGTATTGGCAGAAAGTGGGCTGATTTGGTTAGACGGTCGACTATAACCCAAATACTGTCGTGACCTGATGGCGTGGTCGGAAGCTTAGTTATGAAATCCATAGCTATGCTCTCCCACTTCCATACGGGTATCGGTGGTTGTTCGAGTAAGCCGGAAGGTCTTTGATGTTCAGCCTTGACTCTTGCACAAGTTAGGCAGCTACAACGTATAGAGCGATATCCCGTTTCATCCCAGGCCACCAGTACTTGTAGCGAAGATCCTGGTACATCTTGTCTGCACCGGGATGAATGGAGTATCGGGATTTGTGGGCTTCGTTCATGATGATCTTTCGCAAATCTGTCCTCCTCGGAACCCAGATTCGGTCCAGATAATAGAATATCCCATTGGCTTTGCTTACGAGATGAGCTCCATCGTGATAGATTCTCTCTTTCTTCAACGTATGCTCGTTAAAGCAAGCGTGTTGTGCTTCACGGATGAGAGCTTCGAGGTTATACTGTGCTTGGATGTTTCGAACACCTATCACGTAATTCTTCCTGCTAAGTGCGTCAGCAACTACATTCGCCTTGCCTGGGTGATAACGGATCTCGCAGTCGTAATCGTTGAGGAGTTCTACCCATCGGCGTTGACGCATATTGAGTTCTCTCTGATTAAAGATGTGTTGTAGGCTCTTGTGATCGGTGAAGATCGTACACTTTGTACCATACAGGTAGTGTCGCCAAATCTTTAATGCAAAGACAACTGCGCCTAGCTCGAGGTCATGGGTTGTATAGTTCTTCTCGTGGATTTTGAGCTGTCGAGAAGCGTAGGCTATAACCTTGTCTCGTTGTATGAGGACACAACCAAGACCAAGGTTTGAAGCATCACAGTAGACCACGAAGTCATTGCTTCCGTCGGGCAGTGTAAGAATCGGTGCATGGCACAGCATGTGTTTGAGGGTTTGGAAAGCAGTCTCTTGTGCGGTTCCCCACACGAAAGGCTTGTCTTTATGAGTAAGAGAAGTGAGCGGCACAACAATCTTCAAGAATCCTCCGGTGAATCGTCGGTAGTAACCTGCTAATCCGAGAAAAGAGCGAACTTCTGACGGATTCTTGGGCGTAATCCAACCTTTAACTGCCTCGATCTTTGCAGGATCAACGTGTATACCTTGACTATTCACAATGTGACCCAGAAATTGAACCTCCTCCAACCAGAATTCACACTTGGTGAACTTGGCGTAGAGTTGATTCCCCTGAAGTAACTCGAGAACCAAACGCAAATGCTGCGCATGTTCGGCCCTCGATCTGGAATAGATCAAAACATCGTCGATAAATACAATGACGAAGCGGTCTAGGAAGGGCGTACACACGCGATTCATCAGATCCATGAAGACCGCGGGTGCGTTCGTCAAGCCAAAAGGCATAACAACGAATTCGTAGTGGCCATATCGGGTTCGAAAAGCGGTTTTGGGTATGTCTTCCTCTTGAATCCGCAACTGGTGATAACCTGAACGTAGATCGATCTTGGAGAAGCACTGAGCACCTTGTAACTGGTCAAACAAATCGTCGATTCTGGGCAAGGGGTATCGGTTCTTGATAGTCAGCTTGTTCAACTCCCAGTAATCGATGCACATTTGGAATGACCCGTCCTTCTTTTTGACGAAAAGGACTGGCGCGCCCCAAGGAGAAGTGCTCGGGCGAATAAAGCCTTTTTCAAGTAGTTCCTGGAGTTGGTTCGATAGCTCTCGCATCTCGGAGGGAGCAAGTCGGTAAGGAGCTTTGGCTACAGGGTTGGCTCCAGGAATAAGGTCAATTCGAAAGTCGATATCACGACTTGGAGGTAATCCGGGAAGATCATCAGGGAACACCTGAGGAAATTCTCGAACAACTGGGACATCTTTAACTTCAACTTTCTTTTTCTTGTCCTCCTCCGCTACGACAATGTTGGCCAAGAAGGCTCGATATTCCTTGCGGAGGTATTTGCGAGCTTGGAGACATGACACGAGCTTGAGACCTTTCGCAGCCGTTTCACCATACACACATAAAATATCACCACTAGCTAACACAAAACGAATCATTTTGTCGAAGCACACAACTTCAGCATGGTTTTCACGAAGAAAGTCCATGCCTACTATGACATCGAAACTTCCGAGCTGCATCGGAATGAGATTGATTGGGAAGATATGATTGTTGAGCTCAAGAGTGCAATCACGGAGCATAGAGTTTACAGAGATAGTTCTTCCGGTAGCGACTTCAACTTCGAATGACGACGAAAGATAAGAGCGCTTACGACTAAGAAGCTTCTCGAATTCAAATGACACAAAGCAGTTATCGGCTCCAGTATCAAACAAACATGATGCATATATACCATTCACAAGGAACGTACCATTGACCACGTTGTTGTCCGCTTGAGCCTGACGTGCGTTGATGTTGAAGGTTCTGGCGTGGGCTGCTTGCTGTTGAGGCTGTTGTTGTTGTTGCTGAGGCTGTTGGGCTTCTTGCTTTATCACCCTGTTCGGGCACCGGTTTGCAAAGTGGTTAGGATCACCACATGCAAAGCAGGTCCGAACATTGGTTGCTGGGGCCTGAGCGGCTTGTTGAGCTTGAGGAGCAGGGAGTAGAGCCTGATTGACAGCGGCTTGAGCTTGGGCTTGACGGGGACCATAGCGACAACTCGCAGTGAAATGCCCGTAGACGTTGCAGTGTGCGCAAAATCGGCAAGCCACACCCACTGGATGATGATAAGAACACGTAGGGCAGAGTGGATGGGGGCCGGTGTACGCACGCTTAGCTGGCGGCGCATTGATCACTGGGGCGGTACGTTGTGGTTGCTGCTGTTGCGCTGGCACTGATTGAAGAGGAGCAGCATGGGTTGCAGCAGCGCAACTCTTGTTCTTCTTTCTTCTTCTTGAAGACTTGGAGGCTTGAGCAGTGGTGTTGTCGGTTGATGCGGTGGTGACTTGATGCAGAGCCTTGGATTGCTTATCCCAGAAACCAGCCTTCACCCGCTTGTCGTTAATCTCAGCGCCGAGCAGGTAGGTTTCCTTGATCGTTGCGGGTTTGGAGGCGTAAACGAAATCCGCGACACAGTCTGGAAGAGCACGGATGTATTTCTTGATGGTCATGTCAGGAGTCTTGACCTGGTCGGGACATATAATACTCAACTGCTTGAAACGGGCAGTGAGACCAGCATTGTCGCCCTCCTTCTGCTTGATACTCCAGAACTCATCCTCCAACTTTTGACATTCGTGGGGAGGACAGAACTCGTCCAACATGATTGCTTTCAGTTCCTCCCACGTCAGCTCATATGCAGCGTCATTCCCGTGCTTGTTCCTTTCGGCTGTCCACCAGTCCAAAGCTCGCGACTGGAAGACACCGGTAGCATTGAGAGTACGGAGGAGATCTGGACATCCGCTTTGTCGAAGGGTAACCTCTACCGAGTCAAACCAATGAAACAAGCCTGTAGGGCCTTCTTCACCGGTGAACTCCTTTGGTCCACAAGCCTTAAATTGTTTGAAGCTGAAAGGAGCTTTGCTGGAGTCTTTAGGAGCATCAATTCTGGATTCCTCCGAAGATTTGCTAGCGTTCTCATACACATCGCTTACAGCCTTAGCCACTTGCTTCGCGATGATTGCAGCAAGGCGTTTGTCCCTCTTTTCTTGGTGAGTGAGACGTCGACGAGACATTGATGATGACGACATGGTCTGCAATAGACATCGCCACAGGGCTCAACACAACGAAATCGAATCTCACCTCACACGTCTTAGATTACTAAAGCTTAGGATCACGCCGTATTGCGCAATACGTAGCACTTATAAGCACAAAGCACAGAATACACGAAGTCCACGTACTCACAGAAGCACATAAGCACATAGACAATTAGAGTACATAGACAATTAGGCAATTTAAGCACATTATTTCCTAAACACATACGCATTTTAGCACAGAGGAAGTCAGAAAACAGAAACCTATTTGTCACAAGTCGAAGGTCGTTCGTATAGTATATCGAGTAGCATCACATCGCATCGTCTAACTGAGTGGTTTAGCGTAGTATAGCATATTAGTTTCGTCTAGATCACATTAACTGAGAATTGAATCGAGGTAGGATAGCGATAAAGGTCGTGCAGATTGATAACAAAATCGAATAACCAACGGAAAATAACACATAATCAGGCAAAACATATAAAATCAACGATGCAACACTTAAAATCGAAAGGTAGATTGTCTGCGGCTACTAGACATTGACTAACCACGGCAATTTAACTATTCACAGTAGACTTGTCATCACTTTCGACTCTAGGGGTCGTGTTTCTGCCTCAGTCCTCGGGCATCATGCACGCGTGTCCTAGGTCATACTCGTGAGTTCAGGTCGTTGGAGTCCGTCAATTGCCTTGGCGAGATGAAATATGGTCGAAACAACTGCCAAGGTTAGGGTTTCACCCCTAGCTTAGCAATTCCTTCCTTGTTTTAAGAAAACTCAGAGGAAAATTTGCATCAAATTGCGGGTTTCAGCCCTGATTTGGCATAATTCTCCCCGTTTGTTGATAGAAAATTACACATAAATGATCGGCAAAATCCAACAATTTAGGCAGGAATTTACGGCTTTCACACCTAATCCCGTCCAAACCGCGGATTTTGGCTTGGAGTTCGAGTGCAGTGATAGTATAGAATGAGCAATCACATAAACTTGGTCTCTTGGTTCTTAGCTATAGTCTAGGTCTCTAAGACAGCGACCCGGACTAGGTCGTGTCTAACCTAATTCCCTATAGTTATGGCTCTGATACCAATCTGTCACACCCCAACCGATGGCGGAATCATCGGGGCGCGGCACTGAGCGAAACAGATTGTTCAGAAGTTTCCACAACAACTATCATACAAATTCAGTTAAATGATACATCCCATACCGTATCCCAAACAAATAACAAGTTATTATAGAAAGCAACTAAACAAGTCAAAGCTGTTCCGACAACTCAGATTCTAATTATTACAACCCAAATTAAATATTGTTTAATGTTTCTAAGACCCCTATTTGTGAACTCCTCTGGCTACAGGTGCCAGTGGCAAGATCTACAGATAACTCTAACCCCGGATCAGGTTCGTGGACCAGGGCCATAGATTGCGGGCTCCTAGAAGCTTATTATTGCCTCGCTTCCCTAGCAAGCTAACACATTAAACACCTGTCACATACGTTAAAATAAAAGTCAATACATATAATGTAAAGGTGAGTACACAAGTTTGATATAGTATATAGATTTTGAATAGTTTACGCATAACCAGGCACGTACACAAGGGAAAACGATGCATGTAAATTATCAACATGGAACCATCGGTACCAACGACTGCGGGTTGACTGTCCGAGACAGTTCGCAATACATGATTACCACCGTAATCCATGCAAGTAATTGTCCTTAGCAACCCCCGTGTGAACGGGTGCTGAGTCCAAACTATAGTACTATGTTGCTAAAGCAGGTAGATAGCACTCCACGTGTAAACATAATAAACAGCAATCATTTAGTCAAGTAGCACATGCAAATAGGTTAGCGTTCAAATAGTTTGTGTTGATTGTGATTTTGATAGTTTACGTATGTAACACCCAAAAGTGCTGAAAGCAAAAAGGGATCGAGTATACTCACAGTGGTTGATGTGGATTGAAGGGAGCACTGAGAATAGGTTAGCCTGAATAGTTTGATAATACAACGATGAGTAATGAGTATTGGATCGAGTAGGCCATTCGATCGGACGGCTGGTTCGATCGGATGGGCTGTTCGACTGGTTTGAAAGTCCGTTTGAACATTCCCATTCGATCGGCCGGCTGGCTCGATCGGCTGGTCTTTTCAAGTGGATTGTTTCTTCCTTTAATGAGAAGGATGTGTTTGTGTATGATGGTTTGAACTTTTGATGTTTTTGCAGCATTGCCTTTCTAGTTGGCCGATCGAACAGTCCGTTCGATCGGTTAGCCCAACCGATCGGTTAGCATTATGGACTTGGCAATGTGTCACTCGATCGGGTGGCATGCTCGATCGGGTGACATTCCAATGTTTCGAAAAGGTTAAGTGTTGAAGTGTAATATCTCATGATTCGATGAGTAATGTTTACAATCGAGTGGCTCGATCGATCGAACATCACTTCGTCAATATTACACTTTGTGAGTTTGTGGGCCCAGGTGCTAATCGATCGGTTAGCCCGGTCGATCGGCTGGCGTGATTCGTTCGGTTGGGCTGTCCGATCGGACAGCCTAACCGTTCGGCCAGCATTCTGACCTGGTTAGCCTATCTCTTAACACTTGGTTATTCCCGTTATTTGGTGTGATTTGGAGATAGTTTGATTACGAGTTGAACCATAAAACCTCAGTCTTTACTTGACTCACTGACTCGGGCAGGAATCACCCAAGTCCGGTCAGTGGGTGTTTCAGAACCTAAGTCTAACGTTTAACCCGAAATCGGTAAATCTCATGGTTGAACCCGAATCTTGAACCATGTGTTGTTTAGGATGATTTATAAATCGGTTCAAGCTTCGTTTTCACCGGTTTGAGTGTAAAAGAGTTGAAAGATAGATGAAAACCCATCTTCCAATCCTTTTCCACCGTGAAATGTCAAGATCCTTGGTAGATTTTAGGTTATTTATGTGGAAATCGGTTAGATCTAAGCTATTCATAGTGGAATGATGTCAAAACTTAGTGTTCTTGAAGAACACCATGATGACATCACCCAAGAACTCCTAGATCTTGGTGCTTTCACGGTTGAAATCCAAGTTTTGAAAGATAGAAAGGTGTAGAATCGATTAATGAACAAAAACGTACAAGGATTAGAGCAAAATACTTACCGGATTGAGAGAAATCTGAGAAATAGCGAGAAGAAGAGGCTGGTCGGTCAGAGCTTTTCCAAAAGTGGAAAGTTTGACAAAGACAGCCCTATTTATAGGCTTCCAAAAGAGGAAAGGTTCTCCTGATCGAGCAGCATTCCTGATCGAGTGGGCTGCTCGATCGAACAGCCTGTTCGATCGGCTAGCCTGCTCGATCAGGTTGCCCTGTTCGATCAGAGTGTCATGTTTTGAGCGTTTCGCGACGATTTTCGATATTTCGATTTCGATGGATGAGGAATAGAGTAGGATAGAGTTTCTATTCAAATTACTTTTAGTCCCAACTACTATATCTAACATACAAGCATCCTTACAACCTATTTTCAAAGTCGGTTTCGATTGAGTTTGATTATCCTTCGAGTCTCGATTGATTTGATCGATTCACCACACCACATTACTTAAATAAACATGCACAAGTAACACGTAAGGCACACACACACGTATAGAAGTACTAAAATTCCCACACTTGAGTTCGATGCTTGATTCGATTAGCTTGATTATTGATTGACTAGCTTTATTGCATTGTTACTTCCTACTATTCACAGTCGGTCGTCGATTCGTGGTTAGATTATCGGTCGATTAGTTTAATTATACAACACTTACTCAACATAATATGAAAATCAAAATGAAACTAAAATAAAATAATCTTAAATTATCCTTAATTCCAATCACAGTCAACACTTGACTTTGACTTTGACTTTTGGAAAACACGGGGTGTTACACTTCAAACTTGTTTCCGTTTTGCGTTTTGCTTATTGTTATGCTATCGAACTATTCAGGCTAACCCTACTCTCAAGCGCTCCCTTCAGTCCATCAATCGTTGTGAGTATACTCGATCCCTTTTTGCTTTACGCACTTCTAGGTGTTACATACGTTACCTATACAAAAATCACATCGAACACACTACGAAACATTTTAACGCTAACCGATACCGCATGTTATACGTGACTAAATGAATGCTTGTTTATTATGTTTACACATGGAATGCTGTCTACCTGCCTTAACGACGATAGTACTATAGTTTGGACTCAGCACCCGTTCACACGGGGGTTGTTAAGGACAGTTACTTGCATGGATTATGGTGATAATCATGTATTGCGAACTGCCTCGGGCAGTCAACCCGCAGTCATTGGTATCGATGGATCTGTGTCGATAATTAACATGCTTCGTTTTCCTCTGTGTACGTGTTGTTATGCGTAAACTATTTTGAACTCTATATGCTATTACCAAACTTGTATGCTCACCTTTACATTATGTGTATTGACTTTTATTTTAACGTATGTGACAGGCAATTAAGAGGCTTATCTGCTAGGAAGGCGAGACTAGAATAAGCGTCTAGAGCATAGTTGTCTGTGGATCTTGTAGCTAGGGTCTCTAGACGCAAACTAATAATTTGTTATATTTAAATCTGAGTTGTCGGAAATGAAACATTTGCCTGGATTTTTGTCTGTAATAATTTATTTTACTATTTGAAGTATGGTATGGGACGTATTATTTAATTTGGATAGTAATGATAAATGTTATGGAAACTTCTGGACAATCTGTTTCGCTCAGTGCCGCGCCCCGATGTTTCCGCCATCGGTTGCGGTGTGACAGATTGGTATCAGAGCCATAACTATAGGGAATTAGACAGACTCGACCTAGTCCGGGTCGATGTCTTAGAGACCTAGTCTATAGTTAGGACCCAATAGACCGACTTGTACATGTCCATTAGGGATTATGTATGAGCTTGTTGCTATTCTTCGCTATCCTCACCTACACTACACTATCATTGCACTCGAATTTTCGCTTAAAAGACAAGAGATCTAATTGGGATTAGGTGTGAAAGCCGCAAATTCTCGACTAAGAAGCTTGATCGACCTATCATCTCTGCTGTCTTTACTTGGAATAGATCCCATCGATGATCTCTTCATTTCAAGTTTAAGATGACTGAGTTTTTCAATCATATATGGAACAGTTTCACCTTTCATACAAGCAAACAAGGCAAGTTCTTTTTCAATAACGAACGCTTGTTTGACAAGAGGAATTATACCAAACCAGGAGTGAAATCCACATTTTGATGAATAATCTCCTCTATTTTACTAAAAACCAGGAAAGTTGGCAAGTCAGGGGTGAAACCCTAACCTTAACGACTTATCCATGGATCTTGCCAAAACTCTCACCAAAGTCTCGACGGATTCCAACGATCTGAACTCACAGTACAACTAAAAGGATTTGCGCCGGAAGCCCAAGACTCGAAGCAGAGGCCCCATCCTGAAAGCCAACCTGTGTACAACGGATCCTTGTGAATAGTCGAATCGCTTTGAGTAGTCGACGTCTAGTAGCCACAGACAATCCATCTCCCGATTTTTACGTGTTTCGATTTGAGCCCGCAACTGCTGACTCTGATGACTCGTTGATTTTTTGTGTTATTCGTGTTTAGCTGTTTATATGTTTAAAATTTTGAGATTTATTCGATTTTTACACCTATTTCGATCGACACACACGACTCGCCTTGCTTCTCTACCTCAAAATGTTAACAAATCGTTACACTAGGATACTCGTTATACTAATACGCATGTACTATACTAATCGCTACGACAGACAAAATCGCTATATTCAAATAATCGCAGACTTTGAAAGATAGGTTTCTGTATTCTGACTGCCTCTATGATGAAATGCGTACGTGCTTTTGCGCTTCTGTGTTTCTGTGCTTCTGTGCCCTACGTGCTTATGTGCTTCTGTGATGACGTGAATCCGTGGTTATGTGCTTATGTGTTGATATGATACATGCTTCAACGTGTCCCTAAAACTTTAGTGAGTAGTAGACGTGTGAGGTTAGATTCAATTACGATGTGCCTGAGACCTACGACGATGTCTATTGCAGAAGATGTCGTCATCTAGACACTGAACCCCACTTACCCGCCAAGAAAAGAGAGACAAACGTCTTGCTGCTATCATCGCCAAGCAAGTGGCAAAGGCGGTGAGTGAAGTGTACGAGAACCTTAGCAAGTCATCTGAGGAGTCGAGGACTGAAGCTCCCAAGGATTATGCCAAGACTGTTTTCAGCTTCAAACAGTTCAAGGCATGCGGACCAAAGGAATTCACTGGAGAAGATGGCCCAACAGCTATGTTTCAATGGTTCGATTCCGTCGAAGTCACTTGACGGGTGGTTCGTTGGACAACCCTTAATCATGTTAAAAGATGAATTGATCCTTCACTTAATCGCGTAATTATCTTGAATTAGATGACTACGGTTGCTTATGTTTCAGGTGCAGTTTGAGAGCTAAAAAGGGATAAAACGTAGCTTTGGAAGGATTGGAGATGAACGGGTCGTGTGTGGGAGGAATGAAGAAACAAAACACACAAGTCAGGCTCCACCGTAAATTACGGTGGCCACCGTAATTTATGGTGGCCCTGAAAATCATGCATGCCTGCCGTAACTCAGTCTCTTCCCACCGTAACACCTTGAAGACCACCGTAACTTACGGTGGCACCATAAGTTACGGTGGAGGCTGCGAGGAATTTCGTAACTGCCTTCATTAAAACCATTTTTGGGTGTCTTTTCACATTATCTCATCATTGGACGTTTCTCTGGAGTTCTAGGGAGAATTTTGGCTTTGGCAAGTGTTTTGTGAACAATTTTTAATCATTCAGTTTGTATTTCGATTCGTATGAACTTGGATATTGAAGTTATGATGATTCACCAAGCCATGTCCGACTAAACTTTCGGTGATCATCTTAGGTGAAGGTTTCTCTTGAACTCTTGTGTGTTTATTTATGAATTTCTAGAATGATAACATTGTGTTGCTTTGATTATCATGGTGTATGAGTAATTGATTGTAACTTGTTAATTGGTATTGCAATTCTAGTCTAATTCGTACGTTCTTGGTGCTGTTGGCAATCGAGATATCATGGGAAGGGTTAGGGTTGGATATTGATTGATTGATCATCGGGAAACAACCTCGCATTCATATAATCCGAGTATTTTGTTCCCTTTTATCACAAAATTTGTTTATACACGAGTTATGTCTATGTAACTCTTTCTAGTTGGAATTTTGCACAAGTGTTTAAAGAAACTGAATCCTAAGATGGTCATTCTTCCTTAATCTGTTAAACAACCAATTTTGATTTGCCAATAGTTAGTAATTTAGTTCTTAAAAACAAACAAACTAATCTCTTGATTTTATTTCTCCAAGTTAGGTTAATTTTAGTTAAAGTGCAAAGCTATAACATCAACATATTTTCCACATACTCCCTGAGTTCGATACCCATTTACCACTGTCTATAGTTGTTATTTGGATTAAATTTGATTGTGACCACGACATTACGTCATCACTCTGCGCCAAAGCGGGTGTCCAGAAAATCTCCGTACCCTGAACGCAACCGGCGTCTTCCAGTCCCGAGCTCTAGACTGGTGGACGGCCGAATGAAACAAACGCGGGAATGATGTAGCTTATGAGCTGACTTGGGAAGAGCTGAAAGCCATCATGATGGACGAATTTTGCCCTCCCCATGAACGCCAAAAGCTGGAGGACGAGTTTTGGAATATCAAGCAGAAGGATGGAGACGACACTGCCCTGACTGCTCGCTTTAAGCAGCTCAGCATTATCTGTCCCGACCAAGTCAAGACGTCAGAGATATCGATCAAGAAGTACCTCCGAGCTTTACCCGACTGTGTTGCCGATTTTGTTCACGCCGCAAAGACCTCATCAATTGAAGAAACTTACTTGCTTGCCGCCGAAATCAATGACAAGCGAGTGAAAGCTGGTTTCTGGGATAAGCCCTCCAAGTCTCTACACCAAGCGACCACTGCACCGACCGCCAACACCGCCACTGCCCAATCATCAAAGTCGTCACGCCGCAAGAAGAAGCACAACAGCAGCCCCAGCAACAAGAACTGTGCTGTCACTACCACTGCTGCTCCTCTCCAGGCCGTACCAGCCCAACAGCAGCCCCATCACCGTCCAGCTCCAACTACCTATGCACCACCAGCAAAGCGTGCATACACAGGTCCCCACCCGCTCTGCTCGACATGCTCGTATCATCATCCGGTGGGTCTTGCCTGTCGTTTCTGCGCTCATTGCAATATGTATGGTCATTTCACAGCCGGTTGTCGCTTTGGTCCCCGTAACCCCACAGCCCCTGTCACTGCTCATCAAGCTCTACTCCCAGCCCCGCAAGGCCAACACGCGACTTAGGCACCCGCGATCAACGCCAGGGTCTGCTTTGCATGTGGCGATCCTAGCCACTTTGCTAACATGTGCCCGAACAGGGCTGTGAAACAAGAGCCCCAACAGCAGCAGCCTCATCAGCAGCAGCCTCAACAGCCACAACAAGCCGCACGCACCAGAACGTTCAACATCAACGTGCGCCAAGCCCAGACCGACAACAACGTGGTCAATGGTACGTTCCTTGTGAATGGTATTTATGCATCATGTTTGTTTGATACTGGAGCCGATAATTGCTTTGTGTCATTCGAATTTGAAAAGCTCCTTAGTCGTAAGCGCTCATATCTCTCCTTGTGGCTCGATGTTGAAGTTGCTACTGGAAGAACTGTCGCCGTAAGTTATGTTCTTCGTGATTGTACTCTCGAACTCAACCATCACATCTTCCCAATCGACGGGGTCTGGGCCGTTGGTGACGGGCTCCCATTTGTTCAATCGCAAAACTTGTGTTTTCTTGATATTTTGACGAGTTGAAACGGTTCCGGGGGCCATTATTCGAGAGTTACGAGTCATGGGGGTTATAAACATCATCTAATCATCATCTAATAGACACAACTACCTCTCTAATCCACACCTAACATCTTTCTTTCACCTCTAACACCTAACCAATTCTCCGTAATCCCTAACCTTCAATCATTCCACCATCACCACCATCTTCAACCTTCCATCATCACCTTCAACCCTAACCTCCACCACTCTTGAAGACTCAAGGGCACGGCTCCATGTTCGTGTTCGTTGGCCGGTGATCGCGTCCACCCAACCATGAGCGGCTAGTCTCTTCGGTTTCACTCCGGTGTAGGTAGTTGTATTTTCTAGGGTTTATGAATTTGTTCTTTGATTCGAATTTGTGACAACTTGTATTGATTTTTGAAACCATTTACAATAGTTTACATTTGTTTCGTATTCGTAAATTGTCGAACGATGTTAAAAGTTATGACTTTGCGAAATGGTTATGTGTAGTTATGCGTTGTCGTGGTTAGGATTTACTTGTGTTGATTACAAAGTGCATTCTTGTCCATTCTTCGGGACGTTGATAGTTATTGGCACCTAAGTCACGGTACACTAAATCCGCTAATCATATGCAATTGAGTTGAATTAAAACATGTAGGAACCCTAGGACTTACAATTACTGAAACCGGGTGTGATCCGTATTCTTAATACATATTTTCAATTAAGTAGTTTAGTTTACAATTTTAGTTAATAAATTATTGTTTTCGATAACATCAATTTGTCGGTTCATTCCGATTTATTTTAAAAACCAAACAAATAAATAAAAAAAGCAATCTTCATAATCATCTTGTACATTATTTGTAAATAGTCTAACTAATCGAACGGGTCGTGCAATACTGACCACCTGCTCTTTGTGGATTCGATACCCGACTTACCCTAGCTACCTTGGTTTAATTGGGTTTTTGACTGATCAGGACGACACGGTCACGTCAGTTGCTTTGGTTTGGGCAGTTCAGTCGGTTTCAACGCTTTACGAACACCCCTACTATGATGCGTCACTTTCATTTTTAGGCGAAAGTGGCTGATAACACAAAAAAACACATTATATAATCAAATTTAAAACATATATAAAATAAAAGTCAATATATGAAATCATACTAAAAAGTACTTTATCCATGTAGTTATCAGACACCAGCCCATCACCTGATACAAGTCCGATAGTTGGCCAATCAAAACAACATTTCTAATGCCAGTCTTTCAAAGTGGAATCATTTAGACGGTATTTAATAGGATTATGACCCATCGGATGAATGGAATAATATTCTATCCTCCTTTGTGTCCATCGAACAAAAAATTGATTAACAGAACCATCACTTTTTGTTTCAATGTAGTTGAATCGGTGAGGATGTGGTTGAAAAGAGAAATCATTTACCGCCTCTTTGTTAATCCGACACAATTGAAGAAATTATTATGCGACTTACAATAAAACTTTAGTAAGGTGTTATGTATTTATGGTCAACAATGAGTATACAAAGATAAGAAAGCCTAATCAAATCATATCTCGTAATTGTACCATATATAATTACCATAAACCTAACCAAACTATTATCTCTAATAAACAGTAACAATAGCTTGAAATTAAACAAATAGTAAATTCATATCACTCACTGATCATTATAAATCGTAAACAAATATACGATGAAGTTATGATAGCAAATGAAGTTAATTAAAAATGAACTAAGAGCACCTTTGGTGTGACCACCAACCATGATCACAACAACAACCGTATCACCTGTGCCAATCATCCCATCCTGCGTGTAGATATAGGATAACAAATTTCAAGCAAACCTAAAAATTAGAAAAAAAAAATCATACTAAAAAAACTTCCAACCCACGATACTAAAGAAACCTAGACTTTTTTTCAAGCAATTAAATCAAATTCATCTTCACTGTCTCTTTGGAACCGATTAAACCCAAAGATCCAACATTTTTTTGAAAAAAAAAACAAACAGATGTAATTGAATGAAGATAACAAAGTGAATGGACCTTACATTTCACCAAATACACTGAAACGCCGTTGATTCCTCTTTTCTTTCATTCCTTGCCACGAATCACAATACGAAATTACAAATTTGAATTCAAATTACTCGTTTGGGATGGAGATTCAATCATCAACCCTAAAAGGTAACACAGAAACAAAATCAAAATTAAAAAAATTGATTAAACGAATAAGCAATGAGGATTGAATGTATAAACAAAATCTATATACATTAAGTTCTAGAGAGGAAGGCTTACTGCGTTGTCCTCGGAGAACAGAAGATCGCCGTTTACGGAGCAGAGTGAGTGGAGATGACTGAAGATTCCAACCACCGTGATTATCAAGGGGCGACGGGCGTTTTTTTCCCCGAATCATGTATTATAGGTGAAGATGAAGATGAGTGATGCGTGATGCTTGATTACCAAAATCATGCCTGAAGCTCACGAGATCATAGGGTTTGAGAGCGAGGGAGAGAAATATGATTTACAAATGTCAAACGAAAAGCCAATTACCCGAGGCCTCACTCTCAAAATTCAGAACATTGATATTGTAGATAATTATTTATTGCAGAGATTTGAAATTTAAATTTGGGAGATTTGTGATTTCATTTGTGCGCTATTTCCATTTTTTTACTATGGGGGGCTTGCACAGAAACAGCATTCTTCCTCATTAGAGTACTGATTGTTCAGAAGGGAAGAAAAGAAGACACGATGCCTTTCTTCTTTGGTAAATTTGACTGTATTCAACATTGAGAAGGAATAAGGAAGGGTTGTCGGGTTATTGGGGAAGAAAAGAAGAAAGGAACCTTTTCCTCTTTGGATGATGAGGGTTTTATTCAATCAATATTTAATTAGGTTTTATAAAACAAAAAAACCAGCAAAATGACACATGGGATGAGAAGATGTGAGAACTTGCCACATAGGAAAGAGAGAAAGGGGGTGCTTGTGGTGTTGACACCTCAGCTCAAACCCCTTTGCTTTATTAGATTAGGAAGATGTGGTGGAATATATGATAATGACAATAAGGGTGGAGATACAATAGGAAGTTTATTTGGCTAGGAAGGCTAGGAAGTGATCTTGACCATCCATTTAATTAATCAAGGGCTAAGATTAAATGAATGAAAATGAAGCAAAAAAAAGGCGCGTGGGTTTGTTAGGGGCATTCTAGTCAATGTAGCACAATAGTTTCTCTCTCCTCCAATTCCCCCCATTTTTTAAACGTCAATAACTTTTTCATACGACATTATTTTTTTATAAAAATTGCACCAAAAAAAACCAGTGTTTTTTATCTTTAAAACGAGTATACTATTGCTATATTTTCGATTTTTTTTTTGAAAACTCAGTTGCGTAAAACGCAATGGAGAAAACCCAGTTGCGTAAAACGCAATGAAAAAAAACGTAAAAAAATGACTTTTTCTAAAACGCAACGCACAAAAAACACAAAGAAATGTCTTATTTCTAAAACGCAATGACCAGAAAACACAAATAAATGTCTTATTTGTAAAACGCAATAGCCAAAAAACACAAAAGAAAGTGTACTTTATAAAACGCAATGGACTGAATGTGTTTTACCTAAAACGCAATGCACCCAAAACACTTAAAAATGTCTTATTTCTAAAACGCAATGGCCAGAAAACACTTAAAAATGTCTTATTTCTAAAACGTAATGGCCATAAAACACTTAAAAATGTCTTATTTCTAAAGCGCAATGCCTAGAAAACATATAAAAATGTCTTATTTCTAAAACGCAATAGCCTAAAAACACAAAAGAAACTGTTCTCTCTAAAACGCAATGAACTGAATACACATAAAAATGTGTTTACCTAAAACGCAATGAGTAAAAACACTTCAAAAATGTTTTATTTCTAAAACGCAATGACCAGAAACTGTTATTCACAGAACCAGAAACTGTCTAAAACGCAATGACCAAAAACTGTTGTTCATAGAACCAGAAACTGTCTAAAACACAATGACAAGAAACTGTTGTTCACAGAACCAGAAACGGTTGTTCATAGAACCAGAATCTAACTAAAATGCAATGACCAGAACCTTTTGTTTACAGAACCAGAAACACTGTCTACGAATGCAGTTTTCCAGAGGCAATTTACGGAAAATTATTTTTTCCGCTACCAAGGGTGCTGCCCCCGGACCCCCGCCAAGATCGTAAAACGCAATGACTAAATCAAAAACCCAGATCGTAAAAATGGAATTAAAGAATTTCTTACATGGATCGAAATGATTTCTTCAACAATTGACGAAGTTTGAATGATTGAAACACTTATCAGCGCTCGAATCGAACGAATCGAGTGATTATCTCCAAAATCACTGGAAAAAACAAGATTTTTTTATGAAATTAAACTGGGTTTTCTTCAAAAAAGCTGAAGAACACGTTGATCGGGTGTTTGAATCATTGATTTGTGATGAAAATCGCACTATAATGTAGTGATTATTGAGATAGAAAGTGAAGAAATGGTTGAAGATAGTGGGTTATGAAAATGGTGGGTTTTGAAGTTACTGGGTTTTGAAAAGGAAGAAGAAAGGGTTGGATCGACTAAAATATATTTTTTCTTTATTTTAAATGTTGCCACATGTTCTAATCCTATTGCTTCCTACACTTTCTAGCTAAAATAAACTAATTTAATCTTTTCCCATGACAATAATGCTTGTCAAGTCAATTGTTCTTTTGGTTTGTGTCAAGTGCCTTACCTACTTCCCCATGGGTTCTATTTTTTTATATAATATAACTAGTATTAAGCCCCTGCGTTGCAGTGTTTGTTGTAAAACTATGTCAAGTAGTATCAATCCTATATCAGTGTCAGCGACCACCAACACCGAAAAAGCTTGTAAAAAAATTAAATAAAAACGAAAGAAAATAACGCCGAGCAAAAAGCAGACGTAAATTTTTTGAATCACGAACGCTCATTGCAGAAAAATTAAACCGAAACGTAAAATATAGAAAAAAATAACTAAGTCAATCTAGGACCCGCGCGTTGGTCGAACTTGTTAAACGGGGAAAAATAGATGTGCTGCTATGGGCCAGTCAAACGGGAAAAAATATACGAAAAAAATGTTGAACCCCACACGCACGTTGCGGTGCATTAACTCACAAAATTTAAAACGAAACGAAAAACTTAGGAAAGATGATAAGTATGGTGGACTAAAAATAAAAAGGAGTTGGGATTAAATTGTAAAAGATGAAAAACTTTAGGTTAAAAGTAAAAAAGACAAAGGGTCTAAATTGCAAAATTGAAGTTATATATTAATCTTAAATAAAGATAAGGATAAGAATAAATGATATTTATATAGGTAGAGGTTCAACTAAGAATTTAATCTTCCCTAAGTTTCCTAAGAAGCAATCTTGAGCTTACATGTGGCAATCTCATTAATTTAGATGAAAGGGTAATATTGGAAAATGCAAATTTCAAACAGATCTGTACTTAGTTTTAATCACACGATTTTCATTCCTTCTTTCATATTTTTCATTCATTCATTCATTGAGCTTCATCATCTGACCAATTTCATCGAGATCGTTTTCATCTAAATCAATCGCAAATCGTTGATCGTTTTCATCGATTTGCCGGTACCTGCGAGATTGAGATCAATCCTGCTGAATCGTTCATCGTTTTCATCGATTTGCTGGAACCCTAGCTCCTCTGTTCATTCATTGATTTGCTGATTTATCCTCCTCTATTTTAATGATGTCTACTACTGTCGATGGTAAAATACCTTCTAGTTTTAATTTCATCTACTTTTTAGGTTTTTAGTTTTGATCTAAGTTGTGCTGGTTTTTATTTAAAAGTGTAGTTCTGAAGTTGTGCTGGTTTTTTTATATTACATCATATTTTAAAGTGTAGTTTTGTAAAGTTGTGCTGATATCTTTATTTTGTGCTAGTTTGTCTGGTAAAGTTGTGCTTGTTTTTTGTGCTGGTTTATTGTAAAGTTTGTGCTGATATCTTTTATTTGTTCTGGTTTTTTGATTTGTTCAGGAGTTCGTATCTGTCCAACTACTGGTAATCAGTATTATACTCCTATTGTTCCAGATTCTTCCAAACCTGTAGTTGGTATGCATTTCCAGTCAATTGATTCTGCCTTTAATTTCTATAAGAAGTATGCTAAGTTATCTGGGTTTGAGGGTCGAAAGCATACTCAATCTTCAAAAAATGGTGTTGTGATTAGAAAGTACTTTGTTTGTGCGAAAGAGGGTTCAGCGACATCCTGTGCTGTTGACACGGTAAATGATAGTGTTGGTGCTGATAAAAAGTTAAATGACCGAAGGAGGAGACCTTCTAAACGTACCGGATGTAAGGCACACATCCGTATGTCTTTAACTCCAAAAAATACTTATAGAATTTCTCATGTATTTGAGGAGCATAATCATTCTTTTGTTGATGAAGAGGATTATCATCTTTTAGCTTCGTCTAGAAAGTTGACATTCACTGAAGAGCAACTGTTTTCTGATTTTTCTGAGATGAATATTGGTCCAGTTAGGGCATTCAACCTTATGAGAAAGATTCGTGGTGGATTTGATAAGGTTGGAGTGACGTCTACTGATTGTAAAAATTTTAAAAGAGATATTAATTTGTTCATTGGAGAGTTTGATGTGGACATGGCTGTCCAACGTCTTATGAAGAAGAAGCTGTATTTGCCGAATTTTTCTTGTGAATTTTATTGTGATGAAAAAGGTGCTCTTGCTGGATTATTTTGGGCTGATGAAGAAATGAAACTGAATTATGAGGTCTTTGGGGATGTTATGTCTTTTGATGCTACGTTCCGTACGAACAGGTATTTTATTCACTTTTTGTAGATCATTTATTCATATTTTTATTAAACTAGCACAATTCAGCAAGCAGTTGTAATATAATCAATTCAATTTTTAGGTATGACTTGGTATTTGTTCCGTTCACTGGAATCGATAATCATCATCACAATGTCACGTTTGCTGGTTCTTTGTTAGCATCTGAAACTGCTGAATCATATAAATGGCTTCTTCAAAGTTTTTTGAAGGCTTTTGGTGTTGCACCTAAGGTGGTTGTGACTGATCAGGACGCTGCAATGAAAATTGCCATCCGAGATGTTTTCCCAGATACCAGACATCGTTTGTGTATGTGGCATATAATGATCAAAGTTTCTGAAAAGGTAACTTTCTTAAACCAGCACACTTTTAGCATATAAACCAGCACACTTTAAACAATCCATTTAAACCAGCACACTTTAGCATATAAACCAGCACACTTTTAAACCAGCACACTTTGGCATATAACTCAGCACACTTTCTTTAAACCATCACAGTTTAAGCATCATAGTTTAAGTTTATACATCAACTAGCACACTTTAACATATAAACCAGCACATTTTAGGATTTGTTTGTTGTTTTAATATACTAATTATTTTTTTTGTTATAGGTTGGTACTGAGCTATCACAAGATGAGGTTTTTAAAGAAGATATATGTGATGTTGTATGGACTGATGCTCTTGAACCAGCACAGTTTGAGACACAATGGTGTGATTTAATGATTAAGTACAACCTTACTAGTAACAGCTGGCTGTCTGATATGTACAACCTCAGATCAGATTGGATTCCTGCATACTATCGTCATGAACATATGTCCGGTCTTATGCGTACAACATCTAGGTCTGAGAGTGAAAATCATTTTTTTGGTCAATTAACCAACACAAAATTGTCATTAGTTGAGTTTTTGAGCCATTTTGATACTGCAATGGAATCTCAGAGGTTTAAGCGCAGCAAACGTGATCATGATACCAGATACACACAACCTGCCATGAAAACCAATTATGAATTGGAACTGGAAGCTGTAAAGATTTATACTCGGGGGATATTTTTTGATGTTCAAGAAGAAATTCGACTTGCTTGCAAGAATTGTATGTGCAGGCGTGAAGAAGAAGTTGGTGATTCAATTAAGTTTTATATTCTACAGGTCAATCTTCCCGACCTTCATGAGGTATTTATTTATACCTTTAGTAGCACAAACATGTTCTGCTTTTTACAATACATTTTAAGTAGCACAGTGATTTATATTTACAATTAGAATTTTACATATATAAACCAGCACACTTTGTTATAAACTAGCACAATATAAGCATTTGTTATTTGTGTAGGTTCTTTTTACTCCTAAGGATATGGTAATTAAATGCAGCTGCAACCGATATGAGCAGTATGGTTTGCTATGTAGGCATGCCTTTTGTGTTCTTCGTCTTTGTGGTATAAAGGAGTTCCCTAAAAAATATGTTATGGGGCGTTGGACAAGAGATGTTGTTCCAAAAAAGACAAAAGTTTCGAGTTTTGATCAAAATGCTGCTGGTAATCAAGTTGAACGTGCTTCCAGCATTGTGCGTGAGATAATGACTGCAACTGAACATATTGTTAACCGTCTTGTTACAAATATGGACCTGTTATCGTTGTATAGAGACCAAGTGATCGAGTCGAAGTTGAAGGTTGATTCTGCTGACCTTCCTGCAGAATCACTTGACAAGAATGCAAGATTAGCTAATATTCTTCATGCTGATCAGCCATGTTCATCGTCTTCTGCTACCATTCTTCCACCTAGTGGTATTAGAAACAAGGGGTGTGGTTCAAACAAACGCTTAAAGTCTTTTCGTGAGGTATCATCTTCAAGAATATCAAAGAAAACTAAAACTAGAGGTTGTTTGATATGTGGAGGTCATGGACATAATAGTCGGACTTGTAAGATGAAGACTACTGTTGCTGATTCCCAGAAGAGCAGTTAGTCGTGTGTCTTGGAAATCATGATATTTGGATTTGTTATTTTTTTCATTTCAGTTTGGATTTCTTGTATTCTTATTATGTTTACAACATTCAACCAGCACATTATTAGTTTTTGTTTATTTGTAAATGCATTTGTCAAGAATTTGATTTTTCAACATTCAATATACTGTTTAAAACCAGCACAATTTTAAACTTTGTTCTTTAAAACCAGCACAATTATAAAACCAGCACAATTTTAAACTTCTTCTATGAAACCATCACATATTGTCATAGTGAAACCAGCACAATATTAATTGTAAAACCAGCATAAAATTAACTTTCCTAATATAACTGTTAAAGCAGTACAATGTAATTGTTAAACCAGCAGCATATTAATTGTTAAACCAGCACAAAATATTACAGACAACTACCAAACTAATGTTATATTGTTCAACCAACACAATCAATATTTCTTGTTCAATCTGTCATTGATTTTCTTTTCCGCATTTTTCTTGCATTCCTCTTTCTTTTCAGGCTCCATCTTCTCATACTTCTCTAACAGTTCCATCATTTCACCTTTCGCTAAGTTGATGTCGCTTTGCTTAAATACTTGTATCTCAGTTCAACCAACTCTTTGTCTTGTTCCGGTGACTCTTTCGACAGCCCACTATCCCATTCCTTCTTGCTCACATGCTTCCCTGTGTATGTCTCCATGTGTCTCATTGCAAAGACACCACAATCTACAAAGTTCTTTTCCGTTTGCCACGACATTTTCATTATTTCTGGTTCCAAGGGCGACATCTTTGGGTGCATTGTTGGGTATTCAACTTCAAGGTAATCACATACAATTTCTTTCTGTCATTTGAAAATTTTCAAAATCAAAATCCCTAAGCATCACAAATATAATTAAAATAAACAGCACAGAATTAATGGGCATCAATATATTACCACTCTTTTAGCACGTGACATTTTTGTGCTTTTGCTTTCCCTTTCATGTTGTCTATAATCTTGATGGCTTCTCCCTTGAAATCAAAACATACAATGTAGTAGTGCTTGTTTTGTAGTATTGGAATGAACAACATGTCCACTTTCCTAATAGTTCCAAACTCGGTAGTCATCAATGTCGCGGCAATGTTTTCTCTGAAATTTTGTGTGCAGGTCTTTTTGTTCAGTTTTGGTTTGAAATTGTTTTCTCCCTGCACAGAAACCAGCACAATGTGTTATAAACCAGCACCAGCACAATGTGTTATGAACCAGCACAATAATAGCATTTCATATATTAGACTAACCAGCTATTAATAAAACATTAATATTTCAAAACCAGCACAATGTGTAATAATCCAGCACATTTTGTTAAATGTGCTTTTTCTAATCTGTTATTAAAACCAGCACATATTAGAAAACATACCAGCACGTTGCATGGGCAGAAAACTCTTGCCGGTGAACCTTTGCTTCTGTAGACCTCTTCACTGTTTAGTACCAATGACCAAGCTGTTAGGACTTGGACATGTATGTATAAGTTCGGGTGAAGCGACTCCAGAAATACCCTTGAAAGGTTTGTGCTAAATGTTGTCTCAAATATAAACACCCTGCATTGTTGTAATACACATTAGTTTAAATACTTATTTTTATCCAATTAAGATTTTGTTGGTTTTTATACTTACCAGGGGTCGTCAACTGTCGAGAACATCCATTCGGCTATCCTTACTTCAATTTTTTCAGTTTTTGTTTTTATTTGTACAACTCGCTGCATATATGGTGAACATAAAGGTTCGGCAGGGTGAGTTGTACGTTTGCTTTTCTTCTGGTCTCCGGCGCTTAGGTCTTCACCTATGAATTCTTGTTTTTCACTGTCTTTTTTGGTTTCCTTTTCTGGTGTTTTAAAAACCTCTCCTTGCTGTGCTGGTTGACCAGCAGCCTCATTTCCTTCTTTCTTTGCTGGTTGACCAGCAGTGTCACTTTCTCCCTTTGGTGGTTCATTAGCATCTTCACCTCCTTTCTTTGTTGTTTCCCCATCAGGTTTACCATCTTTAGCCTTTTCTCCACCTGCATCCTTTTCTTCTTCACCACCAACTCCATGATCAGCACCATCTTTTTTGTTGCTTGCTACTTGTTCTGCCTTTTCTATTTCTTTTATAACCTCTGGCCACATTGAACTGGTGATTCTGAAAGGAGTTGAATCAAATTGTGAGACCACCATTTTTTTTTGTGATTGGGTAAGTTTAACTTCATTCCCTTCTTCCTTTTCATTCCCTCCTTCTGTCTTCTCTCCACTTCCTCCTTTTTTCTTTTTTTCATTCCCTGCTTCTGATTCTTGCTTCTCGAAATTGTACTTTTCACCATATACTACCAATCTTTTTCTCCACTCATCCACAGCATCCACAACCTCCTCACCTCTATACTTTGTTAAACATTTTGTAATCATTTCGTGTGTTTCTTTGACATGCATGTTCAGCTCTTTTGTTTTGGATTTTATCAGACAAATCCATTCCTGAAAAGATAACCAGCACATTCTTTTTATAAAGTAGCACAAATTGTAAAAGTAGCACATTTCAAACTAGCACAGTTTTACAATCCATTTAAACCAGCACACTTTAGCATATAAATCAGCACAATTTCACATTCCAAATTCTAACATTAAACTAACATATACTAGGTATAAACTAGCACAATTTAACATTCCAAACACTAAATGTCATAAAAGTAGCACATTTTTCAACAAATGTCATAAAAGTAGCACATTTTTTCAATAACCATCTAAACCAGCACTTTTTTCAGTAATACTACAGATAAACACAATAAAATAGAATTTACCACTCCACTTGTTGGATTTGTAGGTGGAATTTGTGAGAGTTTTTCCTGGGATTGTGGAATGTCCAAACTTTGTGTAATGTCTAGGGATTCTGGGAAGTCACTAAAGTAATGATTTCTAGCTTCATCAGTTTCCTTTGAGATTTTTTGATATGTGGATAGAGGTTGTTCAGCTGGTGCTTTTTTCTTCATCTTCAGTTTTACCTTCAAATTCTTTCGTTTTTCATGTTCTTCTGTTTCACCAGTTGTTGCTGCTTTCAAACTTGTTTTCTTCTTACTCTTCACCACCTTTTGAGTAGGTGTTTGTGTTGTCAAGGTGAGTTTCTGTGCTGGTTTCCCATATTTTTCACTTCTCTTTCTTTTATTGCTTTCCACCACCGGACCAAGCTTTTTAATTGTATCATTTTTATGATACATTACAGCTGGTATCATCTTCTGTGTTGGATTTGTTCTTTGGTATGTATCATGAGCATAAACCAACTGATTGATTTACAAGTTAGTTTTTGTTATTATGTTTGATAAAAAACAATAAATATAGATCATTTTTAGATAACTACAACATACCACTAGAAATGTTATCGGTCCGATGTAATGTGCTGCTTTAGATTGGAACCAGCTTGTTGTCTTTCTGTTCAAGCAGTCGATCACGTAGCTGCACCAGTCAACATCCTTAATATCTACATCAGGTTGCAATGTTGTAAGGAATTTCATGTTGACGCTGCCACCGTGTGTGAGCTCTGCCATTATTGAGTTGAACATTACAAGAAAGTTCAGTTGAAATAGCCTTCCACTCTCCTTCTGTTCTTTCACAACATGAATAATATGACACATTTTTGGCAGTTCATCATCAATTTCAAATTGATTTCTAAACTCTGCAACAACTGGATCACTCATTGATGGTTTAGTCAACTCCTTAACCTTCACTTTACCCATTGGTATGCCAAGAACTTCTTGTACTAGGTTAGGTGTTATCACTACATTATGTGTACCTAGATTCAGTGTGTTGATTGTAGGTTCATAATTGTTAGTGAGCCAGTATCCCAGATCAGTTGGTATATTTGTTATATCAAAGTTCTTCATGCTTTCAAATCCCATGTTATCTACTTCTGCTTTCTGTTCGTCAGATAACACTTGCATGAATTGAGCAAGGTTTTTTGGGTTGTTCCTGATTCTAATTCTTTTTTTCTTATCAAATTCTTGAAAAGTGTTGATCGTATAGGTTCAACGTTTGTGGCAACAGCTTTTAGTGCTGTTTTTTGTTTCTTTTCCGGTTGTTCGAAGTCACTGTCTGATGAGCCTGCAAGTAATTTCAGAAGAAACATAGTAACCAGCACAAGTTATAAAGTGTACTATATATTAAAAAACAATAACCAGTACCATTTTGATCATTTAATACATAATAAACCATGATTTTTATAATTCAAAACATCATTGTTACATAAGGTTCAGAAAAACATGATCATAATACATAACAGCATTGATAACATTAGAAAACTAAAACAAACAACATAAACATGATGATCATAGCAGGAGCTGGCTAGATTGCTACTTCCTTCCAAAATTCTTGACTGAGATTATAGGTTTTTCCTCATCTTCTTCATGTTTAGGTTGTAGGATGGGGATCTTTTGTTTTTCATCATCTTCTTCTTTTTTGGGTTGTACAACTGAGATTTCAGGTTTCTCATCAATCTCTTCTTTTAGGGGATCTGAAGGTTCACCACCAGAAGTAGGATGATTGGTATAGCTTGGCCCCCAGATTGCTACTTCATTCCAAAATTTCGGACTCATATAATATTCCTTTTTTGTTGGTCTTACAACTTTTAGTGGAATGAGATGCAAAGGTTCATTATCAAAAGTAGGGATTGGTTCTCCTGGTTGTACAATTTGTAGTGGTTTGGGATTGTACAGCTCTGTTTTCACACACAAAAAAGCAACTGAAACTTATATTACTTATCTCCTGAATTTAAAAGTAGCACAGACGGTAAACCAGCACAGATTTGGAACCCAAAAAACAACTTGTGCTAGTTTCTTCTAAAACACTAAAGTAGCACAGACGGTAAACCAACTAGAATTTGTGCTAGTTTACTAGAAAACACTAAACCCTTTGTGCTAGTTTCTTCTAAAGCAATAAACTAGCACAGACGGTAAACCAACTAGAACTTTGTGCTAGTTTCTTAAAAAACACTAAACTAGCACGGAAGTTAAACCAGCACCGATTTCAAAACCAGAAAACCAGAAAACCAACCACAACTTTGTGCTAGATATTTCTAAAACACTAAACTAGCACATAGGTTAAACCAGCACAGAAAATAAACCAGCACAAAAAATAAACCAGCACTATTTCATTAAAACACAACGATCGATCTGTTTTATAAAATGCAGAACATGAATCAAGTTAGACATATTAAAACCCTAGAAATCTGTTCGTTTACAGATCCTTAACAAACCTTCGAAATCGTCATCAGATTTTGTTTCTTTATGCTTCTGGCTTCTTGTAGATCTCTTAGAACCTGTGTAATCGATTTGATTTCGAAGAAACTTAGAAAAACCGTACAAAATTGAAACGAATACACCAAAATGCAAAAAAAAAAAATGGAACGTACTCTCTGAATCCATCGTTGATGTTGTTTTTGTTGTTGTTTGTTCGATTTTCGTCTCTCTGATTGTCGATTTTAGGGGACGTTTGTTAGCGATTGGGAAGTTTTGAGAGAGAGTGAAGAAGAACTGTTTTTGAATCGTCAATAACTGCTTTCCTTTTTGTCCAGTACTATTTTTTTGTTTATGGCGAAAATACCCCCGCGCGTTTTATTTGTTTACTTATCTAGTTTAATATTAGGGATTTAATCTGGTCCATTGGTTGTTTAAAAACATGGTGTAGATTGCTTCTTAGGCAACTTAGGCAAAATAGGCTTCTTAGGGGAACCGCCCCCTATTTATATATTAGTTATTAATATTAATATTAATATGAAAAGAAATTTATTAAATAATTATAAATAAAATTTATGAGATTGAAGAAGAGAATGTCATGTGTCATTTTTTGGAGTCTTTTATTAGAATTTAGATTAGATATTAGATATTAGATATAATAATATATTTTCTTGTATGTGTTGTAAGATTAAAAAAACAAATATATGGTTTTAATAAATCCACCAAACATAGGCGGCCTAATCTTTTACATATCCTAAAGCAAATTGTATATTTCGGTTTTCTTATATTAGATTGTTATAAAAATCACCATATCTTCGTATATGATGATTTCAAATTTTCAATCCAGTTATACTAAAATATCAAGTGTGATGTTGAGTGTAATCGGTAAAATTACGACATCAACAGGGATGTTCGTTTGATTTCAAAGGGGTTATCTAGAGAAGATCTAAAGTCGAAGGACTAAACAAGTAAAATAATAATTAAATGTATTTAATTATTATTTGAATTCTCTTAGTATTAGATTTTATTAGTGTCTGATTGATTATAGATAAGTATGAATAAGAATATGAGTCCTAGTAGAATCAGATTGTTTTTAGTTTCATATTCCTTGAGTTTTGTAGTTTTATTAATTTACAAAAATTAATAGAAGTAGCTTGTGAATCTCGTGTGTATTCATCTCTGATCTCGTACCTAGATTTAACAAGTATTAGCCATATCCACACTCACTATCACATCATCTCCGACGTGGCATCATTATTGTAGGCGGTGAGGCGCGTGTCACCATGGTCGTGGGGCATGGAGGAGCGTAAAGAAGGTTGGGTGCTAGCTTGGTAACGGCTAAGGGTGGGGCGTGAAGGGGAGATGGGGTTTTGGACGACGTGGCTCTAAGGTGGGTGTCGTAAGCCGATGAACGTTAATCAGGACACGTAGCCTTATATATCCGTTTAGTTAGAGTTATTAGATTAAAATCGGTAAATAACTGTGTGCTTTTTTTATATACCATACAACTCGTCCATACAATTACTTTAAGATTATTATTTTTATAGACCAATAACCACTTAATCAAAATAAAAAAAACTTCTTAACATCTATATCCCAAATAACTCGTCCATATAATTAGTCTAAAATTATTATTTTTATAGACCAGTAACCACTTAATCAAAAGAAAAAGACTTCTTAACATCTATTTGTCAGGTCCTTTTTTTCTAAACTTTTCAACACCTGGATATTAATTAAAAAATAATGCACTTCACAACTCGTTACCTACTTCGGAGTTGAGTTTAGACTCTTGGGTGTGGACATGGGTTTTGGGCATTTTTAGCCCTTTAACGTCAGGTGCTCCACCCTGGGTTGGCAATTTTGGTCAGCGTTGCCCGTTTGACTTGGAGATTCTGTCTAACGTGAGGCGGGAGGGGGGGGGGGTGGGGGTGGTGACATGACGGGTTGTAGTTGCCTGGTTAGTGTAGGTTTTTTTTTTTTTTTAATTTTCTTTCTAGTTTTTCAAAAATTCCACATGGTTGGCCACGCCCAGCTAAGCGACACCCCACCACACCTCTATTTTTGAATATTAGCTGGTGGATCCCACCCTCACCACGTGTCAAGCAATGCCCCCAACACAAGCCCCTCGACACCTCATAGTCTTAGTCTTCTCTAATTAAAAATATCACATATATCACACTAAAAAGTTTTTTTAAAATCCACTACAAGCAAAGTGCGCTAAGTAATAACTATCTAAAAAGTCGTTAAAATGCCTTTTATTACTAACTTTAAGGGAAAAGAAACAGTATTCTTAATTAACTCCCAACATATTAAATCCTTCTAAACAAACACTTAAGATATGAATTCTAGTAAATAAAAAATTTCAATTTGGTCATATAACGGGCATGTACACCTTTTTTGATGAAAAACAGACAGTAAGGATCAAATAGGAAGTTTCTTTTGGAGTTAAATGGCCGGATAGTCCCTGCGGTTTGCCATTTTTTCACCTTTAGTCCCTAACTTTCTAAAATTACATCTATAGTCCCCAACTTTTCAATTTCGTTCTCGGATATTCCCTGTGCCTAGCATCAGTTAGTTTTCTCAGTTAAGAGGGTGTGAAATGACAAAAATACATTTTTCTTAAAAAGGGCAAACCACAGGGACTATCCGAGCATTTAATAAATAAAAAAAATCTAATTAATAAGTGAAATTTCAAATAGGTCCCATAACCTAGCCCACCCTCACCCTACCCCTATCATCATCTTCTTCTTCTCGATTTCGCACTACGTCAGCCACCAATGGTTTCGCAATCACTGGAGACTTCAAGTTTGTGGTATACGAAGCAGGTTGGTAAGAGTTGTCTACCCTTTGTGATGTTGATGTTGCTCTCATCGTCTTCTCCGCCACCAGAAAACTCTTTCACTACTCCTCAAGCTCTCTCTCTCTATACACGTAGATGTATATATAATATATTTATTTGATGTTAGAGCCAACAGATCTGGTAAGTGTTAGCTAGAAGTTTGAACTGTTAAATGAGATAAAATCTTCTATGATTGGCGAAGCTTGAATTTTTCGGCCGGGGGGCGAAAACGTATACACCCAAACATTTCTATAGAACCGGGGGGCGAAAACGTATGTACCCACAATTTTTTATACGAAAACTACATATATAACACTACTGAGCGAAAAATTCGGGGGGCGGACACCCCTCCCCGCCCCTCTTACCCTTCGCCCACTCTCTACCATATGTCTTGTATGAAAAAGATTAGAAATTATGAGATATTTTATGCTAAGTACTGAGCACTATAAATGACCAACTAACTAGTAATTCTTTCTGAAAGAGGAAATATAATCTCTAAACCAATTAAAATATGATAAAAAGGGCATATTATCAATGGAGATGTTTAAAAGCACTGGTCCTAGCTGGAAAAGGACATATAGGTGAAATGGCATCGTTTGGGATACCGAAGCAGGTTGTGGTATACGAGCCGGAGAAGTTGACTATTAATGAAACGGCATCGTTTGGTGAGGGTTTGAACTTGAAGTTTCCGGTGATTGCGAAACCGTTGGTGGCTGATGGTAGTGCGAAATCGAGAAGAAGAAGATGATTATAGACGGTAGGGTGAGGGTGGGGTAGGTTATGGGGCCCACTTGAAATTTGAGTTATTAATTAGATTTTTATTTTTTTTATTTATTAAATGCTTGGATAGTCCATGTGGTTTGTTCTCTTCAAGGAAAGGGTATTTTTGTCATTTCACACCCTGTTAACTGAGAAAACTAACTGATGTTAGGCACATAGACTATCCAGGAACGAAAATTGAAAAGTTGGGGACTATAGCTGTAATTTTAGAAAGTTAGAGACTAAAGGTGAAAAAATGGCAAACCACATGGACTATCCGGGCATTTAACTCTTTATTTTGACTAGGAAGGATAGAAAGCAATAGAAGTATGACATGTGACAAAATTTAAAATAAAGAGAAAATGTATTTTAGTCAATCGTATCGTTTTTCTTCCTTCTTATCCCCAGTAACTTCAAAACCCACCATTTTCAAAACACACCATCTTCAATCTTTTCTTCACTTACTTTCTCAATAATCACTACATTATAGTGCGATTTTCATCATCAATCAATGATTCAAACACCCAATCAACGTGTTCTTCAGTTTTTTTTTTTTTTTTTGAAGAAAACCCAGTTTAATTTCATTCAAAATCTTGTTTTTTTTCCCGTGATTTTGAAGATAATCACTCGATCCGTTCGATTCAATCGCTGATAAGTGTTTATATCATTCAAATTTCGTCAATTGTTGAAGAAATCGGCTTCGATTCATGTAATAAATTCTTTAATTTCATTTTTACGATCTGGGTTTTTGATTTAGTCATTGCGTTTTACGATCTTGGCGGAGGTCCGGGGGCAGCGCCCCTGGTAGCAGGGTCCAAGGGGCGACAACCCCTGGCTGGGGTCGACAATTTTATGCCATTGAGTTTTAGAACTGCATTCCTGGTTCAGACAATTCACAGACAACTATTGTCCTGGTTCAATGCGTTTTACATTTTCTTTGGTGTTTTTATGTCATTGCGTTTTAGAACTAAGACATTTTTATGTGTTTTCTGGCCATTGCGTTTTAGAAAAACACATTTTTGAATTGTTTTTAGTCATTGCGTTTTAGAAAAACACATTTTTGAAGTGTTTTAAGTCATTGCGTTTTAGGTCAAACACATTTTTATGTGTCTTCAATCCATTGCGTTTTAGAGAGAACACTTTATTTTGTTTTTTAGGCTATTGCGTTTTAGAAATGAGACATTTTTAAGTGTTTTTTGGCCATTGCGTTTTATAAATATGACATTTCTTTGTGTTTTTTGGTGCATTGCGTTTTAGGTAAAACATATTTTATGTGCTTTCAATCCATTGCGTTTTAGAAAACAGACATTTTAAGTGTTTTCTAGACATTGCGTTTTATAAATAAGACATTTGTTTGCATTTTTGGTACATTGCGTTTTAGGTAAAACGCATTTTTATGTGTTTTCAGTCCATTGCGTTTTAGAAAATACACTTTCTTTTGTGTTTTTAGGCTATTGCGTTTTATAAATAAGACATTTCTTTGTGTTTTCTAGTCATTGTGTTTTACAAATAAGACATTTCTTTGTGTTTTTTGTGCTTTGCGTTTTAGAAAAAATTGTCATTTTTAGGTTTTTTTCCATTGCGTTTTATGCAACTAGGTTTTTTCCATTGCGTAGATTGAAAGATGTTTGTTGAATTCAGGGGGAGAAATATACACGTTGTACTCTTTTTCCCTTAACTAAGTTTTGTCCCACTGGGTTTTCTTAGTAAGGTTTTTAATGAGCCAGCATAGCTCATCTAGTAGTATCAGTTTATTTATTCAGGTCCTGAAGTACCTATTTAACATCATCCTGAAGTATGTTGTTAAACTGTGTATAATTCTAAATGTCTGAGGGGGAGTGTTATAAACCAAAATCGAAGCTAGGGTTTGTAACTTACTATACAGTTCAACGACATTTTCATTATCAAGATGATCCCTGATATACCAGCCTTCTCCATCCTGCGACATCGGAATCTTGATCGGAATGTTGATCGTCTTTTTACAGTGGCTGAAACCCTAGAAATGAAAGATGAGTGATGATCGATGTGAAGCAGGTGAATAAATGAGGGCATATCTTGTTATAATTAAAGGGGGACAGACAAGTGGGATGTGCAATTACATTTCTACCCTCATGTGCCTTGCACATGCCTTAATTTAACTGAGAATTCTAACCTGGTTTAGGTTAAAGGACAAAACTTACAAGATTTTGAAACGTATAGGACACCGCCTGACAATTTTAAAGGTAAAGGACAGCGCCTCCTGAAATTTGATGCAAACATAAAGGACAAAACTTGTAATTTAAATCGCCGAGCGCTGTTTGAACGGTGAAGCATCCACTAACGATTAATCGAATTATGATTTTGTATGTATTTTTTAGCATGATATGCATATACATACATATTTTTATATGTATTTTTATTAAGTAAACATGTTTAACAACTTCCTCGATCTATATTTTCAATGAGATATGATTAATTGCTGGAATTTACAAGTTTTGGTTAAGAATCAGAATCGCTAGACTGCCACTGATTTTTGGCCAATTTAGATTGAATTTGACCACTTTAACCATCTGCTGATTAATTGGCTGATTAGATAAAAATTATTCAATGAACCTAGGACTAATGATTGGTGACTAATCAAAGATTACTCAGGATTTTTACGACCATGATTTTATTAGATGGAAAATGAGGAGCAAAATTTTAAAATTGGTGGAATATAGTAGGGTACTATTTCAAAAGGCTTTTGATGAAACAATTAACTAATTAATTAATTAATTATTATTATTATTATTAAAAAGATTGGTCACCAATAGGAGATATGATAATGAGATTAAACGAGAAGTTATCTGTAAGTGATTAGAAATAAGCCTGTTAAAAATCCGAAACAAGCTAAATTTGAATAAAATCAGGTCGTGGCGTGAAGTGAAGCTCATTGATAAAAGAGTTAGAATATGAGTTTCATATATTAAGATAGGCTTATGATCATAACAAGCCTTTTTTTAATACAACTCAAGTAACTTATTTATCATTGATAGTAAAAGTAGTAAATATTATATATTTTGCTGTATTTAGCCAATTTCAAACTTGAAAAATAAATTATAAACCGAGCTCAAACTTTAAATATGGAGCTAAAAATACAACTCAAGTAACTTATTTATCATTGATAGTAAAAGTAGTAAACATTATATATTTTGCTGTATTTAGCTAATTTCAAACTTGAAAAATAAATTATAAACCGAGCTCAAACTTTAAATATGGAGCTAAAATAAATCTAAGTTTGAGCTCTCAATAGTAAAATGAGCCAAGTTTGAGTAAGACAAGCTCGAGTTTGGTTCGCGTCGTCTACATCTTTGTTTTGTTTTTATACTTTCCCAATTTTACCCTCAAGTATTTCCTTTTTTTAATTCCGTACCAAATAAACGAAATTAATAATTATTCATCTACTTTAATAAACGAGGCGGGATCTTATAAAATTAGATGTGTTTCTATCACAAATAACAATATTAAAAATAAGAGTAAATTACTTTTTGAGTCCCTGTGTTTTAGTGGTTTTCACCACTTGAGTCCAAAACCAAAAAGTTTAACGCCCTGAGTCCCTAACCATTTATTTTATAACGTTTTGAGTCCAATTTTGTTTATTTTATAACGATTTGAGTTCAAAAAATTGGACTCAAAAGGTTAAAATTTGGACTCAAAAGGACTCAAATGGTTAATGAAAATGCTTATAGGGACTCAGGTCGTTAAACTTTTTGCTTTTGGACTCAACTAGTTAAAACCACTAAAACATGGGGACTCAAAAAGTAATTTACCCTAAAAATAATGATACGACATCATCATACTTAGTAAATCCCACCAATAGCAAAGCAAAGATAGGGTCTGAGGAGGGTAAGATGTAGACAGCCTTACCTCTACCCCGTAGGAATAGAGAGACTGCTTCCGATGAAACCCCCGACTCGATAGTAGTTTTGCATCAAGCCTTGGACATAAGACACATAACACTCAGCAATCGGGACAAAGACCGATTAGTGCATCTACCCTTTTGTCTTTCAGCTATCAACGCGACTACATGATGCCTGATTAACCGTCCTCAGCTTTTAACGTTATTTTCACGAAATTAGTAAAATAACGTTAAAATTAGTGCACTTTCACTTTTACCCCCGATGGTCCACACATATATAAATTATATACGCATATCACAAACGAGGCATAGATACGGCATGATATATTTAAAGAATTTTATGGATCAAAACTAGTATGCTTTCTTGAGTTGCTTAAGAGAACACACAACAAAATATATTTTATAATCTAATAAAAATAGGTGGTCGGTGTTGTGTTATACATCATCGTACACAAAGTAGCTTTTTATTATACAATATATATGTTATCGTAAAAGAGCAAATAATACACTTATCAGTAAAATGTTTAATAATATAATAAATTAAAAAAAAAAAAAACAGGTTGATAAACGATTACACAACGTATAATGTTAATAATATAGTAAATATGTAGTTTTTCTTTTCTTTTGTGGTTTTTAAACCCTAATTTAACTTTAGGGTTTTCTATTTCTACAACATAACTTTGGTTTTTTTATAACTTTACTACAAAAGTTAAATGAGTTTATTTTTAAATTATTAGAGTTTAGGTTTTAAGATATTGGTATTATCAGAACAACTATCCATATTCGCTTTTGTAGTTTCCGATTAATTGAGCCGATAACGACCAAAGTGATGTTGCTTAGCACCGGAAAAAAGACCAAACTTTTGCCGTGTAGCGCGAGAGAAAACCTAGTTGTATTTAAGTTACATCAACTATGACCTTACTTAAACATGATCTGTTCTATAGACTCGTACTTCTATATGCTTGATATATATCAATTATTCTTTTTTTTTTTTTGAAAAGTAATATATATCAATTATTCAAAGCTTATTCTATATTATCTTGAAAACATTGACTTCTTCCATGATATTGAATGTTGACATCATTAATGTATTAATTAATGGGTATTGTTAAATGCACCTATAAGTCAATCTTTTTATTATTTATTTAATAGTGGAAGGGTATTGTGGGTTTAGATGTAGCCACCCTTTTTCTCATCCTATCAACTATGTCCCACAAACACACTTAAATTCTGCACCCCCATCTTTCATATTGTTATAAGTTTATACCCTTATCCTATTATTACATTACAATTATATGTTATTAAATTAAAAAACAAACCAAAAAGTACTTTTAACATTTTAATAATATATATAGTTTTTCTAATACTTTTATTGTTTTAATTTTAGATTTATTTTATTATCATAATAATAATAAGTGAATAGTACTTTTAACATTTTATAATACAAATAAGTTTTCTAATACTTTTATTATTTTAATATCATAATAATAATAATTATTTTTATTATTATTTTTTTTAACTTTAATGATTTTCTTTTTGTCATGGATTGGGATAATATCTTTTTCTCAGGTAGTATGTTATGGTTAAGTAATAATATCTTTTCTTTATGCAACTTGGAATTATGGATGGTCCATTTCACGTATAGTGTATCAATTTTGGAATTAATTAGCTTAATTTAAGGCTTTCTCATTTAATTCTATTAATACTTTTTTATCATTCAACATTAATATTTTGATAATTTACTTTATGTTTCACCAACGACAATTCAAGTTTCTTTTCTATTCTTTTTTTTTTTTGTTTAAATCAAAATATTTATTAATATTTCTTTCAAATTACTCAAGTAACTATAGCTTATTCTTTAATGATGTGTTTTTTTCCAATCAATTCAATTTTTTTATCAGTTTTATTTCTAACGTAATTATAAATGATTTAATTCCGCTCTTTGATTGAAAAAAAAAATTAATGGTATGACTGAACTCTATAGTATATTTTCTTCAATTTTCTCAAGTGTCATTTATATAATCGTTGATAATTACTAAAATTACATTATAAGAAAAATGTCATTTCGACTCAACTTTAAACCTTTTTTAAACAAGCACAACAATTCTTTTCTTAGTAGTTGTTCGGAATAAAGTTAAACCTAAGTGTCTGAACGTAATAATAATAAGATTTGATTTATTTTATAAAGAGTTGATAGAAGAAACCAATGAAATAAAAAAGGTATTGTTTTCATTGAAAAAAATATAAATCATTGAAGAATAAGCTATAGTTACTTGAGTAATTTAAAAGAAATATTAATAAAGTTTAATATGTTGGTTAAAAAAGAAAAGACAAAGACAAATACAAAATAAATAAGTAACACCATTTTGGTAAATAGTTTTCAATAAACACCATTTTGGTAAATATTTTATCCACCAACACTAGTTTGGGAAAAAATTCTACTAATAATAGTATAACAAAATATAAAAAAGTAACAAAAGTATTATAAAATAAAATAAGATAAAAAACATAATCATTACTTTTGACTATATAATAAAACATAATTATTACTTTTTATTTTATAATAAAATAATATAATAAAGTAGTTAATCATTACAAAATCATTAATAAAGTTGATTTTTAGGTATACTAATCCTTGTTATGGGTATATTTATCACACCCCTAATTAATTAGTGTCCATACTAAATGTAAGGGGTAGTGCCAGGTTGTAAGACCAAGTTCTGTATGTTATGAACAGCCCACAATGGGGCCCAATTTGGAAGATAGAAGTTGACAACTTTGTCATTATTAGGCCTACATATTCAACTTTGTTGAAGAAAGTAAGAACCAAAGCTGCTATCCTATGTAACGATGATACATAAAACCAAATATTTTGGAAAATATCAGAGAATAGTAATCAAGTTTTAAAAGTGTTATAATTAGGTTACTTGTATCGTTTTTGTCTCTTATGACATTCAAATCGAGTCATGTCCTTTTTTCTATGTGTCAAGAAAAAAATGAAGCATAAGATTTTATGGTCGGATTATTTTAATATATGAAATTATATTTATTAAAAATAAAAACACTTTAATTGCATTAAAAAAAAAAAACAAGTTACGGTCCAAGTCATCACTCGAAGTTAGCATCAAATAAATGGGAAAAAAGAAACAAAAATCCACATCACCATGGTTGCTTATGAAATTGATGAAAAAACTCTTAATTTTAATGAAAAATGAATGTTGAGTGATCTGATTGGAACACTTTTGAAACTTGAGTGACCTAATTAGAACACTTTTAAAACTTGGTTACTATTCTACAAAGTTACCCCTAATCTGTGGGATTTTGGATTTAAATAAACCCAACTTTCATCAAGTAGCCGATAGCATTCTCATCTTTCGATTTGTACAACACCACTCTCAACTTTTAACTTATTGGCTGATAGCACTGTCAAAGTAACTGAATCCTAACCCAGTTAGTTTTTTACTAATGTGGCACTTGTGTGTTGACGTGGCATCTAACGTGGAATTTTTTTGATGATGTGGCAAATGAGGTGGTCGATGACGTGGCAGCTAACATGGTTTTTATGAGGTGGCAGCTGACGTGACTTTTTTTTTTGATGACTTGACAACTGATGTCATGTGGCGTTAGTTAGGTGATATGGCAGGTGATGTCAACCAACTGGATTACTGTTTTGTTAGTTTTGGAGTGCTATCAGGTAATAAGTTGAAACTTGGGAGTGGTATGGTACAAATCGTTGGAAGTACTGTTAGTCAATTAGTGAAAGTTGGGGTTATTTAAATCGACTGATAAGCATATGAAAAGTGAGGGAAAACTCAGCCACGCCATTCTCGAATTTGTGACTTTGTTAAGCTCCTACATCTCTTGTATACATTTTAGTTCGGTAGAGGTAGATGTTATTTGTCATTTATCAATTCAAAGCGAGGTTTTGGACAAAAAAATAAACACTTTGAAGGAAATATATGCAGTAAAACATGATGGTTGACATAATTCATTCAAAGTGAAGTTTAAAAAGTCAAATCATTGGTTGACTTGTAGAACTACAAATTAAGATTTTGAAAATGCCTTTATGAATATTTCTATAATTGTATTCATATTATCATATACATGTAAGGCCATGAGGTATACCTTAACATCTAGAGTATTAACGATGACATGACATGTTAAATGGCATTGCAAATCACTTCCTTCTTGTGTTAAGGTGTGTTAAAAGGATTATATGTTAACATGATGTCAAGAGATTGTCTTAATTTATTTTCCTTTTTTACACCCAAACCATGAAAAGTTTTTACACTCAAACCATTAAAGAATAAAGTTAAGGGGATTAAACCATTTCCTTGATGTGAGGTAAAGTGAAATGGAGAAAAACAAGTGATATGACACCTAGGTGGTGTTAAAAAGAGTTAAAGTATAACTCAAGTCCTAAAGGTCAAATGTATACTTTCATGGGATGTAGGCAACAAATTATATGATTTTTAAAACTATCATATTCGGTTTTCCTTTTAAATAAACTATTATTAGTTTATTACTAGTTCCTGGAAATTCACATTCATCAGTAAAGACCCTTAGGATTTCATATGACAAAACATAATCTTATTACATATACCTATACTATATATAACCAACTAACATTGAGGTCCTGGGTTTGATTCTCACATGGGGGTTTCCAAATTTATTAGGTTTCCTCCTGAATTGGTGTATAGGCATTATTGCCTAGTGAAGATGGATATAATCGGGTGGTTCCGCTGGTGGCATGATGATACTCCAGTGGTCTGTCAGTGATCAAAATTTGCAGTTAAAAAAAACTAATTATTGTCGATATTCACATTCATTAGTAAAGAATTTGATTATACACCATTTGCAAATGCATTTGTTTCTCTTTTTAAGTAAATGCGGGATGAAAACAGTTTCTCTAGAGTAAATTGCAGTTTTGGCGTAAACGCAACGGCTGCAAACGCATTTTATCAAAAGACAATAATATTCTTGTAGTGTGATTACAGGTTCTCATGGTTATCAAAAAACAACAATATTCAAAATGACCATTATTTACATTTCAAGTTTGACGAGATGATAAACACTTGCCAATTTTTGTGAGTTGATATCTATAACACTAGTCAATTTTCATGCGTTGATATCTATAACACTTGTTGTACTTATTTTGTCAGCTCCATGGTGTACGTAGATCGATAATGTCGTTGATAAGAGCACGAAAGTTTTGATCACGTCAATGTCAAGAAGGATACAAGTGGATCCTTGCCTCTTTGTTTGGAGCCCTTGTGCTTGCAACCCTCTTTATCTTGTATTACAGCCTTTCTTATTAGCAAAATCACATTTGACCATATTGGATGTACATAAGCAAACATATGTTGTTTAATTGTGTTTGTTTGGATGTACATAAACAAACATATCTTGTTTGAACTTTGAACGTTCCATGTAAAGTTAATAATATCAACTTTGTTTTCTTTTCAATCATGATCTGGTTATGTTACTTTTGAACTTTTTGCAAAAGAGGGTTTTTTTAGTCTAAAAAATGGGGTTTTGGCTATCTCAAAGAACTTGAACAAATTTTTTTTACTAACTTATTTTTTCGTCAATAACTTTCATTCTCTAATCTCTTTCATAAAAAAAGAACTAATTTGTTACTGAGTTTATAACTTTGTAACCCTTCGAGTTTATATAGTTTCAAGTTTATCCCTTTTGTTCCTTTATTTAAAAAAGAACTAATTTGTCACTGAGTTAAAAAACCCTTTTTATAACACATTAAGTTTATAAAGTTTCGAGTTTACTATATGTTTTGATTCAACCGTACGTAATGTAGGAACCGTTCGCGTAATTAAATAAAATAAAACAAATTTTATTAATATGATTACAATACAGAAATTAGAAAGCTAAAATACTAGTACGAATACAACTGAAATAAACCAAAATACAAGAAATGGAGTAGAAACAGAGTGGCTGAGGCACGTGAACACACGCTTCCCTTAAAACAAATTCCGAGTCTCCCAGGAGTACTCGTTTTGTTTCCCAGGGTACAACAGCCGGAGCAGTGGTACTGCCGGAGTTCGCCTACAACCCGAAGGTTACCTTGAAAGCTGCAAGAAAATTCTGGAGAGAAAGTTTAGATTGCTGTTGTGTTGCTGATGTCCTTCTGAAGTGGGTATGGAGCTGTATTTATACAGCTCCTAGGTTGAAACAGTCAAAATGAATTAAAGGAGAGGTTTAAATTGCATTAAACGTCTTCAATGCAATTTAATACGTCATTTAATTCTCAGTCAAAGCCTATTAACTCGTCAGTTACGAAGCTGGACTGAAACTGCCCTGTCATTCAATGCTGGAAGCTTCTGCGCGCGCGCGCGCCCATGCGGCCTCTTGGCTCACTGCCGTGCGGCGTGCGACCATTTGGCTCACTGCCGTGCGGCGTGCGGCCTCTTGGCTCACTGCCATGCGGCGGTGCGGCGTGCGCCACGTCACCTGTGAGTCTATACGTGCGCGCGCCTCGTGTACCCGCGCGCGCATGCGCATGACTGCCACGTCATGCGCCGCATCACCCACTTGGTCCTTGCAACCCTTGTGCTTCACCACGCGCGCGCGGTCAAAAATACAAAGGCGGCTCTCAAGCGGCTCGCGGCGATGCGAGCGTGCGAAGTGCAAAGTGCGCCATCAAAGCGCCACATTGCGCCTCATCGCCCACGCCACGCGTGCGCGAGCGTGTGCGAGTGCGAGTGCGAGTTAGGGTGCTCCGCACCCTTCGCGAGGACACTAGTGTGTGCTTCCATGAAACAATAATGATGGAGAGTTCCACCTTAAATACCCATTTAAGTTCCATCTCTCCTCCTATGTGGGACAAGGTGCTACTTTCCCTTTAGTTTCAACATTGAATGTTCCAAACACCCAACTTTGAGCATCGATATCTCATTCATCTTAGCTCGGTTTTGGACGTGGTTTAATTCGTTGCGAAGCTCTTCCAACATAGAACACAAACCCACAAATAAATACATAAAACCCGCTCATTTTATTATATTTATTTCTAGTCCAAAATAGGAAAAAATCATTTTCCTATATTTGTGAAAAATGCTATTTTCACTTATTTTCCAACAATCCCCCACATGAAAAATGCTATTTTCATCAAATTTCCAACAATCCCCCACATGTATGGAAATGGATCTTTCCTTACACTTTTCAACGATAAACTTCGACAGTTGAGTATTGCAAGATAGGTAGGTTGAAGCCTTTGAACCTTCTTTTGTGAAGCGCACTTAGCTTACTAGCGGTGTGTAGACGCGATGTCCTTGAACATACCCCCATTTGTGTAAACGACAATACACTTCACACAATACTCTCCCTGGTTTGGCCAACTCCTCATTGTCGTGTCCTATTATGGTCCTGGAACACTAGCCTGGTTCTGCGAGAGCTCTAGGATTTGCGCACCCCACAAATCCATTTGAAGCGACCCCACTTCTCTCTAACATAGGTGATTCCCATGAATCATTAAAAGCATCATGGTTATTTGATTTCCCGAAATCATTAACCTTAATATGCTTAACCTCACTTCATGTCACTGATTGGAATGGACTAGGAAGTATATGTAACTCCCTTTTATTTAGTTTGGGGTACTCCCCCACAGTGACTCCGTTTTGGTAATATGATTAAGTTGTCCTATTGAACTTAGATCTTGGGATCTCCAGTCAACTAAGTTAGGTTTCCCTCATATTCCCATTTTCCACGGGCTTTAGTCCCATTCCTCTTGACGACGTTTCTACTAACTCTCTGCTTAAGCCTTTTGTAAACGGGTCCGCAATGTTATCCGCTGATCTCACATAATCAATTGTGATAACACCCGTTGAGAGTAGTTGTCGTATCGTGTTATGTCTACGTCGCATATGCCTTGATCTGCCATTGTACATCAAGCTTTGAGCTCTACCAATCGCTGATTGGCTATCACAATGTACACATATGGCTGGTAAAGGCTTTGGCCATCTTGGAATATCTTCCACGAATTGACGTAGCCATTCCGCCTCCTCGCCTGACTTATCCAAGGCGATAAATTCAGATTCCATTGTGGATCTCGCTATGACCGTTTGCTTAGAAGACTTCCAAGCAATAGCAGCTCCTCCAAGTGTAAACACGTAACCACTTGTTGATTTGGAATCTTTATTATCCGATATCCAGTTTGCATCAGTGTATCCTTCGATCACTGCTGGTTGTCGGGTATAATGCAGTCCATAGTCTCTTGTGTATCGTATGTATCTAAGCACCCTCGTGATAGCCTTCCAATGATCCGCGCACGGATTGCTGGTGTATCTACTTAGCCTACTCACCGCGTAAGCCAAGTCGGGTCTAGTACATGTCATTAGATACATTAGACTGCCTATAATTCTTGAATACTCTAACTGAGCAACTCCATCTCCTTTATTCTTCTTGAGATGTTGGGAGGTATCAACTGGGGTTCGAGCTACACTCGTATCTCCCGAGTTGAATTTTTCAAGAATTTTATCCACATAGTGAGATTGACTTAACACAAGACCATCTTGGGTTCTTATGATCTTTACTCCAAGAATCACATCCGCTAGACCCATGTCTTTCATGTCAAATCTCGCTTTCAACATGCTTTTAGTAGCTTTGATAATTTTATCATTACTCCCAATGATAAGCATATCATCTACATAAAGGCATAAGATGACATAACCTTCATTTGTGTCTTTGAAATAAACACATTTGTCGCACTCATTTATTTTGAAACCATTGTCAATCATGACATGATCAAACTTTTGGTGCCATTGTTTTGGTGCTTGCTTCAAGCCATACAAAGACTTGACGAGTTTACATACTTTACCCTCTTGACCAGGGGCGGAGAAACCTTCAGGTTGCTCCATGTAAATTTCTTCTTCTAAATCGCCATTTAGAAATGCGGTTTTAACGTCCATTTGGTGAACTTCCAAATTTCGTAAAGCCGCTATAGCAAGAACCAATCTAATCGAGGTTATGCGCGTCACAGGAGAGTAGGTATCAAAGTAATCTAGACCTTCCTTTTGTCTAAATCCTTTAATCACCAACCTAGCCTTGTACTTATCAATACTTCCATCAGTTTTCATCTTCCTTTTGAATATCCAGCGATATCCAAGTGGTTTGCAACCAGGTGGAAGATCTACTAACTCCCAAGTATGATTTTGCAATATAGAATCTATTTCATTTCTTATTGCTTCTTTCCATTGAGGTCCTTCTGAAGAGGAGACCGCTTCGCGATATGTATTGGGCTCGCCCTCAACCATATAGCTAACGAAGTCTGGACCGAAGGATTTTTCAACCCTTTGCCTTTTACTTCGCCTACGATCGCTTTCTTCAACCTCAGGTTGTTCATGTGTCTTATCATGAACCACCTCATCAACTGGTGTAGATGAACTTTCACCTACTTCAAAATTAGGTGTTGATGACGTTGCATGTGTTTGTTTTCTCAAAGGAAACACATTTTCAAAGTAAGACACAACGTTAGAATTCACCTCCATAATAGTGTTTACGTGTACATCAGGATTCTTGGACTCATGTACAAGAAAGCGATGTGCACTACTTTGATGTGCATACCCAATAAATATGCAATCAACAGTTTTGGGTCCTATCCTAAGAGCCTTAGGAGGTGGTACAGTCACCTTTGCTAGGCACCCCCACACTTTCAAGTATTTGTATGAAGGTTTCTTCCTTTTCCATAACTCATATGGAGTTTCGTCTCTCTTTTTGAGTGGTATCCTGTTCAAAAGATAATTAGCCGAGAGAATGGCTTCCCCCCACAGTTCGTGGCTCACCCCAGAACTTATCAACATGGCGTTCATCATTTCTTTCAATGTGCGGTTCTTTCGTTCCGCCACGCCATTTGATTGTGGAGAGTAAGGAGGTGTACACTCATGTACAATGCCACTTTTTGCGCATAACTCGGCAAAAGGTGCAACATATTCGCCTCCTCGATCGCTTCGCAAAGCTTTTATCTTCTTTTGAAGTTGATTCTCAACTTCATTTTTATACAAGATAAATTTACTTATTGCTTCATCTTTACTTTTTAGTAAATATACATAGCAATATTTAGTACTATCGTCAATAAACGTGATGAAGTACTTATTTCCACCTGTTGTGGGTACCGCTTTTAAATCACAAATATCAGTGTGAATTAAATCAAGGGGTTCGGTTATTCGTTCAACCGATTTCGATGATGTTCTTGTAAGTTTGGATTCAACGCATGTTTCACATTTATAGTGTGAATCAATATGGAATGTTGGTATACAATTTAAATTGATTAAACGGCGTATTGAATTAAAATTAACGTGACCTAATCTACCATGCCATTTATTCGATTCAGAAAACTCAAGCATATAAGTAGAAGTAGTAGCAATTTTATTCATGTTCTTGACAGCCATTACATTCAATTTGAACATTCCATTTTGGGCATAACCCTTGCCTACATACGTTCCTCGTTTAGTTAGTACAAATTGATCGCTCTCAAAAACTAAACGAAATCCAAACTTGTTAAGCAACCATCCCGAGACTAGATTCTTGCGCAAGTCTAGGACATACAACACGTTGCTTAGAGTGAGCTCCTTCCCCGAAGTCCACTTCAAGATCACCGTTCCTTCACCCATGATGTCAGCGGTGGCTGCATTTCCCATATACAGCTTCTCTTCTCCAGAAAGCGCCTTGAAGGTGGTAAAGAGACTTTTGTCTGCACAAACGTGACGGGTCGCACCCGTATCAACCCACCATCCTTTTGGAGTGTTGGTCACAGTATTGACCTCATCCATCATTGCGCTTTTGTCGGAAATCATTGCCACCAAAGGCATTCCGTCTTCATCCACCATGTGCGCACGCTCACGCTTTGGTTTCTTGCATTGGTTAGCCCGATGCCCCGGCTCGTCACAGTTGTAACAAGTCCCTTGGAACGTTTGAGGTTTCTTTTTCACAACCCCTTTCTTCGGTCCAAGGTTGCTAGCCTTTGCTTTCCCTTTCCCTTTGTCCTTTTTCCCCTTGCTCTTCGCGCCCTTAGAGGATTGCCCATGCTCAACCAGATTTGCGCTAGCACTAGGCTGCACAAGGCTGTTTTTTAGGGCGATCCTATTCTCCTCTTCTATACGAAGACGAAGAACAAGGTCCTCCACCGACATTTCCTTCCGCTTGTGTTTAAGATAATTCTTAAAATCCAACCAAGCAGGAGGTAATTTCTCAATCATGGCTGCCACTTGAAATGTCTCGCTAAGTATCATTCCCTCGGCATGGATGTCATTTAGTATAATTTGCAACTCCTGGACTTGATTCATAACCGGCTTGTTATCAACCATTTTGAAGTCCAAGAAACGGGCGACAACAAATTTCTTTGTTCCCGCATCCTCCGTTTTGTACTTTTTCTCCAAGGACTCCCATAATTCTTTGGAAGTCTTGATATTATAGTACACATTATACAAAGCATCCGAGAGACCGTTGAGTACATAGCCTCGACATATGAAATCCGAATGCTTCCACGCATCTACCGCGCTCAGAGCCTGAGCGTCGGTCTCCCCTTCCGCAGGTTGGGGAGCGGTTTCCGTCAAGAACCTCGCAAGGTTCATGGTGGTCAAGTAGAAGAACATCTTCTGTTGCCACCGCTTGAAGTGTAGACCCGAGAACTTCTCAGGTCTTTCAGCATGATTTGCCACTGTGGACGCTCCCACAGTGTTGGCAGGGGTTCCAACTACAACATTCGTATTGTTGTTGTTTGAGGTCGACATTCTGAAAAAATTAAAATTTTAAAAGTTTAGTCAAAAAATTTCTTGTAGGAACCGTTCGCGTAATTAAATAAAATAAAACAAATTTTATTAATATGATTACAATACAGAAATTAGAAAGCTAAAATACTAGTACGAATACAACTGAAATAAACCAAAATACAAGAAAGGAGTAGAAGCAGAGTGGCTGAGTCACGTGTTCAACACGCTTCCCTTAAAACAAATTCCGAGTCTCCCAAGAGTACTCGTTTTGTTTCCCAGGGTACAACAGCCGGAGCAGTAGTACTGCCGGAGTTCGCCTACAACCCGAAGGTTACCTTGAAAGCTGCAAGAAAATTCTGGAGAGAAAGTTTAGATTGCTGTTGTGTTGCTGATGTCCTTCTGAAGTGGGTATGGAGCTGTATTTATACAGCTCCTAGGTTGAAACAGTCAAAATGAATTAAATGAGAGGTTTAAATTGCATTAAACGTCTTCAATGCAATTTAATACGTCATTTAATTCTCAGTCAAAGCCTATTAACTCGTCAGTTACGAAGCTGGACTGAAACTGCCCTGTCATTCAATGCTGGAAGCTTCTGCGCGCGGCCTCTTGGCTCACTGCCATGCGGCGTTGCGGCGTGCGCCACGTCACCTGTGAGTCTATACGTGCGCGCCACACAGTCGCGCCGTATTGGCTCACTCTGGTGCGCCGCACACGGCACAGTAGGACCCATGCACCATGCTCCCAAACGCGCGCCTCGTGTACCCGCGCGCGCATGCGCATGACTGCCACGTCATGCGCCGCATCACCTACCACTTGGTCCTTGCAACCCTTGTGCTTCACCACGCGCGCGCGGTAAAAAATACAAAGGCGGCTCTCAAGCGGCTCGCGGCGATGCGAGCGTGCGAAGTGCGCCATCAAAGCGCCACATTGCGCCTCATCGCCCACGCCACGCGCGCGCGGCGTGTGCGAGTGCGAGTGCGAGTTAGGGTGCTCCGCACCCTTCGCGAGGACACTAGTGTGTGCTTCCATGAAACAATAATGATGGAGAGTTCCACCTTAAATACCCATTTAAGTTCCATCTCTCCTCCTATGTGGGACAAGGTGCTACTTTCCCTTTAGTTTCAACATTGAATGTTCCAAACACCCAACTTTGAGCATCGATATCTCATTCATCTTTGCTCGGTTTTGGACGTGGTTTAGTTCGTTGCGAAGCTCTTCCAACATAGAACACAAACCCACAAATAAATACATAAAACCCGCTCATTTTATTATATTTATTTCTAGTCCAAAATAGGAAAAAATCATTTTCCTATATTTGTGAAAAATGCTATTTTCACTTATTTTCCAACACGTAATGCTTCTATAGGTTACATTAAATAACTAGATGTGTCGAATAATGGCATATGATGACCAAGTCATCAACGTATGGTTACCACGACCCATAATGGCATATGATAAAGCAATGCCATTGATGGTTAATAATGTTAGATGCATGTGATTAAGCAAAGTCATTTATGGTCAGCTAGAGTTGTTGATTGTCGATTAGAGTCATTGATGCTCAGTTATGGTTAATGGTGATCATACACAGTCAATGATGATTAATAACACGAAATTAGTGGTCAATCAGGGTCAATAGCCAATTAAGGCCATTGATGATCAATTAAATTAAATAAAGGGTCAAATGAAAGTTGGTTAAGGTTAATGATGATCAATTAGAGTCACTGATGGTCAATCATGACCATTAAGGTCCAAAATACACATTAGGAGATGTATTGATCCTATAAAACATGTATGATCAATCAATTACTAGATATGAGTTATCACAGCCCAATCACTAATAAAGACACGTAAAATTGATTATAACATCTAATGTGACTCTTACGCATTTTGAATGGTGTGTGTGTGAGAGAGAGAAACCAAACACATCACCCCGCGTATACACATCATCCCATAGTAGATATGGCCCAAGATGGAGCCCCATAACGAGCGACTACACATGGCCTTACTAGGCCTACATATTCAACTTTGTTGACGAATATAAGAACAAAAACTCACATACAATGGAATAACAAGACTCGCAAATAATGATAATAGAAAAGATCAAATATAAAATATCATAGTTAGTTTATTCTCTCAGTCATTTAATTTGTTGATGCTACATGTATTTGAATTAAAATCCATCCTTATAACTAAAAAAGATCGGTATCAAATGAGCTTCTTCTTTTCAAAGAAAGATTTCAAGTGCCAAATTTGCATACCCGCGACTGATAAGCATATGAAAAGTGAGAGAAAACTCAACCATGCCATTCTTGAATTTGTGACTTTGTTAAGCTCTTGCATCTCTCGTTCCCTGTTATATAACATATGAAATGTGTGTTCAAAATAATACGGTCCATCACGAAAATCCCTAAAAAACAAACACGTATATACCCTTGATGATGTGCCGAAATGGTACAGGTCAAAATTATTGTTTGTTATCAACATGTAGAGGCATGCTTTTGAAAAAAAAAAAAAAAAAAAAAAAAGAGTAAAATGTCATTTTCGTCTCTGAGGTTTGCGACTTTCGTCAAAAGATTTGTTTTTTCGCATCTGAATCCAAAAGGTTTAAAAGCTTGCCATTTTCATCCGGCTAGTTAACTCCATCCATTTTTCTCCGTTAAGGTAGGAGTATTTTCGTCTTCTTTTTGTTAACTTAAAGGGCTATTCGTTCTTTTGAATACTTGTACATTATGCTAAATGCTTGTACCTAAAGTGAAAAAGACTAAATTGCCCTTTAAGCTAACAAAAAAGACGAAAAAACCACTGACTTAACAGAGAAAATGGATGGAGTTAACGAGCCGGATGAAAATAGCAAATATTTCAAACCTCTTGGATCCAGATGCGAAAAAACAAACCTTTGGACAAAAGTCACAAAACTGGTCAAACCTCAGGGACAAAAATGGCATTTTACTCAAAAGAAAAAGAAAAAGAAAAAGAAACTTCAATTCGAATAAAGTAGTATGTCAAGCATCATGTATTACTGCATATATTATTTCAAAGTGTTTAATTAGTTTTTGACGTTCTAAAAGGCTAAACTCCAGATTTGAACCAACATTATCGACTTCTGAAATACCAAATTTGCCCCTACAAGAGATAAAAGTATGAATATTTTGGTAGATTATTCACTAACCTATCTCTGAGATATATCATTTCGTCATGAATTGAAGTGATGGTATATGCAAGTTTCTTCAGCTCATATTCCATTGCCTGAAAATAAGCAAAAATGCCAAAAAGGAAATGGTAAAAAACAAAACTTCAATTTCATCCCATTTACTTATGAATGGGTCAACTCGGGTTCTAAGCAGTTAATGCAGCAAAAGATCGGATATCGGTCAAGGAACGATATTTGAGATATCCGTTATAGCGGTGGGATATCTGTAATTTTAATATCATGATGAATTTATATATATATAGCAATGTAACACTAACAATTCAACTTTCGCAACTTGCAAAACACTACAATTGTAGCAAGTAGGAATTGATTAAGACTTAAAACACTAACAAATTAACAATTAAGACTTAAAACACTAATAGCAGCAATAAGAAGAAAGATGAATGGTAGAACTAATAAGAAAGGTAATATCGGGAAAATCGGTCAATATCGCCGATAATATTGCTACCGATATTTGACACCAATATTTTACATGGGGACCGATAACCGATAACTGATATTAAGTGAGTCGAATCGACGCGGAAAAATAAGCCAATACTCGTGAGCCAGGACTCATGTAACCCTAGTCAATAACAATAATTCTTTCGATCTACCTTTTGAGCTTTATTAATGAAGTTATACGTGCATGCGTGTGTATATAATTAACTGGGAAACTCTGAAAAAAAATTCGTTATTTCACAGGACATTCTAAAAAAGGTACGGTGTGATATAAGGGAGTATCATCTATACTGTGACATCATACTTTGTTACTAATGCCTCACATAGGCACATTAAAGATATGTTATATCGCTTCAAGGCAAACAAATAAACGTTAAAATGTTAGCTAAGTTCAAACTAAAAAAGTAGAGAACTAAAAATATAAATATGCATGCATAGCGTCATATATGATAACAAAAACGGATTGATAATCTTACGTCGACTGAACCTTTCTTGGCAACATTTGACCAATCTTTAGCCGCTACACCAGACCTCCAATCGAACTCAACCGGAATTTTAAGCGGCGGTTGCTGATCAATGGCAAAAAAGCAGGCCATGTAAGACCATGGGGTATGGTGGGGCTTGGGTTGGGGAATTGGTTGACACCTGGAAATTCAAAACTCAAGTTTTGAACCCACTTTGAAGGGAGTATGGTGGGGCTTGGGTTGGGGCTTGGGTTCAGCTTTTTTTTTTTAATATATGTATATATATATATTTATAACCATTCACAGCCCGCCATATCAGCCATGTCAGCTTGCTCCCCCGCCCCACGCCCGGCTTGAAAGCCAAGCCCCAAGGGGCCACGCCCCAACCCAAGCCCACCCGGGGTGGTGCCTTGGGCGTTTTACCCCAACCCACGCCCCAACCCAAGCCCCATACCCCATGGCCTAATCTCCAGCCTCAACAGCCTGAAAAGCGAATTGACCCGATTGCACATTTTCAGACGAATGGTAGCTATTCCCGTAAGCCGATGTCACCTGCATTACATTAAAAAATAAACGAATGCAACAATTCAGTTCAACTAAATGCCGAGAGGCAAAAAAACAAAGAAATTATATATACGTACCAAAACCGAATAACAGACGGTTGACGGTTCCAACAAAAAAATACACATAAATCTAAAATTTCCAACAAAAACTGAAGCGAAAGCAATATCTAATATAAAAGCAACAAAAATAAACAAAGACCGTGATGTAAACCTGTAATTTAAACTGAAATACCTTATGAAGCGTTATATATATACACGCATAGCAACCAATTTAACAATTCAATTCAACTAAATGCCAAGCGGCAAAAAACAAAAGAATCATATATACGTACCAAAACCGAATACATAAAGATTCCAACCAAAAATACACACAAATCTAAAATTTTCAACAAAAATTCAAGCAATATCTATATAAAAACATAAAATTTAAACAAAGACCATGACGTAAACCTGTAATTCAAACTGAAATATCTAATGAAGCATCATATATACACACACACACATACATATATATATCACACAGGATTCATACAAGTAAACAGCAACCAATGCAACAATTCAATTCAACTAAATGCCATAAACAAAAAAAAAGAATTACATATAAGTAACAAAACAACAAACTTAAACAAAGACCATGACGTAAACCTGTAATTCAAAATGAAATATCTTATCGGGTATCATATATATAACACAGACATTCATACAAGAAACAGCAACCTACGCAAAAATTCAGTTCAACAAAATACCAGAAACATAAAACAAAAGAATCATATATACGTACCAAAACCGAAAAACATAAGATGCCAACAATAAAAAAACACACACAAATCCCCAATTTCCAATTATATAACAACCAATATATATATATATATATATATATAGGGAAAGGTTATCATACAAAAACCCTTATCGTACATCATGTACGCGAAGGGCGTAACCGTCCGATCAGGCACAAATCACGCATTGGACACAAAATAACGCACGGGATCCTTTTTTTGACCTAATCACGCATTGGAACATTATTACGCATGTTCATTTTGTCAAACCTTACTGATAATAACGCATGGAACATAATTACGCAAGTTCTATAGTTTGTCGCGTACGATAATGTAGGATAAGGCTTTTTGTACATTATACTTATTCTATATATATATATATATATATATAGGGTAAGGATAGTGTAAAAAGGGCCTAAAGTGTGAGAAGTGTAAGAAGTGTATTATAACACTATAGATAATACTATATAACACCATATAAACACCGTATAACAATATGTAACACCATATAATACCATATAACAGTATGCAACACTATATATCATTATATAACAAATATAACACTATAGGTTGTCTGATAGCATGTTTATGATATATGTATAGTGTTATATTTGTTATATAATGATATATAGTGTAACATAGTGTTATATGGTATTATATGTTGTTACATATTGTTATACGATGTGTATATGGTGTTATATAGTATTATATATAGTGTTATAATACACTTCTTACACTTCTTACACTTCTCACACTTTGAGCACTTTTTACAGGATCCTCTACCTATATATATATATATATATATATATATAATAACAAGTTTAAACAAAGACTAATTCAAACTGAAATATCTTATGCAGCATCGTATACTGAATACAAGATTCATACAAGACAAAGTAATCAGGCAAATTTAGAATCCCACAATTCAGTATATAATAACTCTGAATACAAATACTACAATCCAAAGCATACAAGCTGTAAAAATCAAAACTTTAAACAAATAATAACATAAACAAAGAAGCAATATCTATATTACAAGCTTCTAATAAAAAAGCAAAATTAGGTTAAAATATTGGTAATTGAACTGACTCTGAGAGTGATTCTGTGAGATTCAGGTAAAGGTTGTCCTTCATTAGGGTTAACAATTGAGTAATGACCAACAGTCATCGAATTGCTTTTGATATCTTCTGCTATACACCTTGTGTGACCCGATTCGATCTCGAAGCGAATTGAGTGAGCGATTGTGGATAGAAGCCCTATGATAGCAATGAAACAGTGAGCAGATCTTTGAAGCTTCATAGTTGACAGATGTATTGATCTGCAGAAGATGATTTTGAGTAGTGATTTGGGGATCTAGCAAAGGAAGGAGATGATTTCGTGATGACCAAGAGTCAATAAGGTTTCTATAGTCTTTCATATTTATGTTCTTTCGATATATATTCATGGGTTAACAAGAAGGTGGGCCGGGTTGAACCCGAGATCGATTTGGGTTGGAAATTAAGTCCGGATGTTGGGTCGAACCGCTAATTACAGTTTTCAAGAACAAGAAACAAAACGGGGTGGTTGAGACTTGAGAGGGTGGGCCTAACTGAAGACCGACCCGACCCGATCCGATCCGTTTTGTTTTTTTTTTTTTTTTTTGAGGATGAACGGTGTAAAAGCTTGAGGAGATTGAGAAGTTGATGGAATGGTTGTATCGAGTTGAGCGTTTTGCTAATAACATATATGCCTTGTCTTGACACATAGACGAGACGGCCAAGGAGGTTGCATTTGAAACTACTTTCGCAAAATTATATTTTATATCCAAGAAATGAAGCCCTTAGAAAGATTTTTTTTAAAGTTTACCAGATTTTTAATGGTTTTAAACTTCAGTTTGTAATAAAGTAATGATTTGAAGATATTATAATAAATAAAACAAAAGATGGAATGAAAATCATTGTATTTGCATCCACTTAATAGACTAATGATATAAATTGACAAATTCGCAAAGCTATGGCATCCACTTAATAGACTAGTGATATAAATTGACAAATTCACAAAGCTGTGGCATCTGGTGGTGCACACAATAACCGGCTTTTTAACCAACACTGGTTAATAACTGATACCATAACCAGTTTGTAACCGGTAGAGGATTAACCGATGATGAGTTTTTTTAACTATGGGTTAGTAACCAATTTGGGATTTTTCAGCAATAATAGGTTTTTTAACCCCCTTTAACTGGTTAACCAATTTATTTGTTTTTTTAGCCAAATTAGTTGTTATTTAACATTATAGAGCCGATGGAAAACGACATTATGGTCGTTATAGAATATAGATTGGTTTTTCTAACCATTTCACCCACATAACATGTGTATATATTTGTGTATTGGGTTAGTCACAAACTCTTCTAAACTAAAGAATAAACACTTAAGAAATCAAAAATAGCAAAAGAACGTTCAAACTTTTATACGTTGAGTAGCTAGCTCGAGTGGTCATGATTCGGTTGGTGTTGGTAGTTCCTCGAGTGATGTAAGCGTGAAGAATATCCAAAAGACGATGAGCGATCCAAAACTATTTCAACATTTCGACTTATGCGAAATAACGAATGGTAATCAAAAAGCTCGGTGGAAGAATTGTGGTACATTTCTTGCATCCACACCCAACTCTACATTAATGTCACATTTGTCAAAACATTTCCGGTTATATGTTTTGAGGTATGGACTCGCGGGCTTCACTTTAATAATTGGGCCTACCAACATCAGGTTCTAACGGCTTTAACCAGTACGGTGTCGTTTTGAACATTAGGTTCTAACGGCTTTAACCAGTATGGTGTCGTTTTGCTTCTGAAATAACAAAACGCATCTTCTATTTCATACACCTTAGAAAGAAAGGTCATTTCTCTGTAAACCCTAGATCAAAATCACAATGTCAGACAACATTCCCTTCGAACTCCAACTGCTAATCATCACAAGCTTCCGGTGGAACCCTTGATTTGATTTCGATCGGTCTGTAAAGCGTGGAAGTCACTGATCGACAATCCCGATTTCATTCTTAATCATATCAAGCAACAACAACAGCAACATCTGCTTGTAAGTTATCAAGACGTTCTTAATCTCGAGCTAAAATATGTTTCAATTGATGACAACGATGATGATACTGATACTGATACTTTCCCCAAACATAAGGTTTTTGTAACTGTTCCCCAATTAGTAGTTAATATGGGCAAACATTATACAACAATTGACAGCTCTCACGGATTATTCTGTTTGTTCGGTAAAACCGACAGAAAAGCGGTTATCTGGAATCCTTCTATTAGGAAAGCGGTTGATGTTCTTCTGCCTGATATGGCTGATGATGAGATTGAGAGGTATAGAACCGTTTTAGGGTCTGGGGTTTGTCGGGAGACTAAGGACCCAAAGATTGTTCAGATAAAGATAGATATAGATATGGGAGATGCGGTCCCGTGGCAAGTTGAGGTGTTTACGTTAAGCACGGGGGTTTGGAGAAGTGTGTATAGCGGCAATGTACCTAGTAAGTTTGTTAGATTTAGTACTGGGGAACAGGTGGTTGTAGGTGGAGTTATTTATTGGCTAGCTAGTGGGCTTGCTAGTGATAGGGTTGACGGTGGACATTGGTGTGATAACTTGATTGTTTCGTTTGATTTGACGAGTGAAGAAGTTGGAGAAGTGAAGCTTCCGGGTAGATTAGCCCATACTCATGTTACTTTGTCTCTGTTTAAGCTAAGGGAGTCCCTTGTTGTGATTGAAGGCGGTTTAGAGGACTATCAACTGGTATAGCACTTTTACTATTTTAGCCTAAAAAGAATTTTTAACATCTGAGCTCCGTCCCCTACCAGTGTCCGGGACCAAGTTCTGCCAGCCAAACATATCTTCGGTGGAACCAAAAGCAGCAGGAAACATGCGGCGCCATCTCCAAACCTTACTCCAGACCCGAAAAGCAAAACCACATGAGACAAAAACGTGAGAGACGGATTCCTCCTCAATACCACACATCGGACATATGGTACTCGACAGACCAATCCTTCTTTTAGCCAATTCAATGCGAATAGGAACTCTATTTTTTTCGATTCTCCATACTAGGATATTAACTTTAATTGGAACCCAATTAACCCATCGCATCCGAAAGGTTGTATGCCCGTTCTGATCCCCTCTCAAAGCTGTTTTTATAGCAGCAACAGAAAAACCGACGCCTGGCTTCTGATGCCAGACCCAAATATCACTGCTACCACTGATACGAACACACGACAACATATATTCCACGTCTTGAACCTCCGAAATACCTTCTACCGAAGTTACCCCTAAGTTCCAGTTGTCTTTAATAACTGTATTCATCCCAACTTGCTTTAACCGTGAATGTACCTAGTAAGTTTGTTAGATTTAGTACTGGGGAACAGGTGGTTGTAGGTGGAGTTGTTTATTGGCTAGCTAGTGGGCTTGCTAGTGATAGGGTTGACGGTGGACATGGGTGTGATAACTTGATTGTTTCGTTTGATTTGACGAGTGAAGAGGTTGGAGAAGTGAAGCTTCCGGGTAGATTAGCCCATACTCATGTTACTTTGTCTCTGTTTAAGCTAAGGGAGTCCCTTGTTGTGATTGAAGGCGGTTTAGAGGACTATCAACTGGTTATAGCACTATTACTATTTTAGCCCAAAAAGAATTTTTAACATCTGAGCTCCCAACGTCTTTTTTTCTAATCTTTTTGGCCCCTAACGTCTTGTTTCTAACCCTTCTAGCCCCTAACTTTTAATGGATGGGGTTAGTGTTAGGGGCTAAAAGGGTTAGGAAAAAAAAAAGACGTTAGGGGCTCAGATGTTAAGAAATTACAGATAAAGTTCCATAAATTATCTTATTATTTATTTATATTAATTACTAGGTTAGAAATTATATCTTAATAATTAAAACAAATATCGAGCATTTTCATAACGAGGGTGGAGGGAACAATTTTCTTCTTTATATTATTTACTAGATTAGAAATTATATCTTAATAATTGAAACAAATATCAAGCGTTTTCATAACGAGGGGGGAGGTAATGATTTTCTTGCTTAATAAATAATTTATTTATTTAATATATTTAAAATACAAGAAGAATAATAACTACATTTATCATACTAATAAATTTATCCAAAAACAACCATCTTTTTAAGATGCAACTCAGGTCTATATGATTAAATTTTAAAGTTATATAACTTAATATTACCGATAATTTATAGTTATATAATTAATTTAAATATTATTTTGTAGCTATAAGTTTATCTAATTGGCTAATTGCTATATGCCTAATCTAAACATTTCAACAATACTTTTAAAACTTATAAATTAATACCACTGTTATTTAAATAAAACTTGGGTTCACGTTGTGAGAAAGTCGATGATACAGTTTATTTTCTAATAGATGGTTCAGATGTTTTTATATTTATAAACTTGACAAACATCACAAGTTTTGATCATACATAAAACAAAATTTTGTTCGGATATCAGAAAAGTGTCTTAAAATATCGTTTTATAATTGTTAAATCTTCGTTATTAACTATTTGATATTTTATTTTCTCAATCCGTGTAATACACGGGGTTATAACCTTTTTTTTTTTAACGTTAGACTTCATTAAAACACCGAGCAAGGCCTCAAAACGAGGACCGCTCAACCAATTACATAATATACAACGGGTATTTTACCCAATCATTCCAATCAATCCTAACATTGTTCGACCTATACTTTATCCAAAGAAAAGACATGGATTTCACGAGCGCCACAACTCCAACCACCTTAGGATCCGAATTTTAAAACACCACCTTATTTCGTTCTTTTTAGATAGACCAGCACGTAACCATGATAATAGCTCGGACCAGCTTCCGTCCCCTACCAGTGTCCGGGACCAAGTTCTGCCAGCCAAACATATCTTCGGTGGAACCAAAAAGCAGCAGGAAACATGCGGCACTATCTCCAAACCTTACTCCAGACCCCAAAAGCAAAACCACAAGAGACAAAAACGTGAGAGACGGATTCCTCCTCAATCCCACACATCGGACATATGGTACTCGACAGACCAATCCTTCTTTTAGCCAATTCAATGCGAATAGGAACTCTATTTTTTTCGATTCTCCATACTAGGATATTAACTTTAATTGGAACCCAATTAACCCAGCGCATCCGAAAGGCTGTATGCCCGTTCTGATCCCCTCTCAAAGCTGTTTTTATAGCAGCAACAGAAAAACCGACGCCTGGCTTCTGATCCCAGACCCAAATATCACTGCTACCACTCATACGAACACACGACAACATATATTCCACGTCTTGAACCTCCGAAATACCTTCTACCAAAGTTACCCCTAAGTTCCAGTTGTCTTTAATAACTGTATTCATCCCAACTTGCTTTAACCGTAAATGTACCTAGTAAGTTTGTTAGATTTAGTACTGGGGAACAGGTGGTTGTAGGTGGAGTTGTTTATTGGCTAGCTAGTGATAGGGTTTACGGTGGACATGGGTGTGATAACTTGATTGTTTCGTTTGATTTGACGAGTGAAGAGGTTGGAGAAGTGAAGCTTCCGGGTAGATTAGCCCATACTCATGTTACTTTGTCTCTGTTTAAGCTAAGGGAGTCCCTTGTTGTGATTGAAGGCGGTTTAGAGGACTATCAACTGGTTATAGCACTTTTACTATTTTAACCCAAAAAGAATTTTTAACATCTGAGCTCCCAACGTCTTTTTTTCTAATCTTTTTTGGCCCCTAACGTCTTGTTTCTAACCCTTCTAGCCCCTAACATTTAATGGATGAGGTTAGTGTTAGGGCTAAAAGGGTTAGAAAAAAAAAAGACGTTGGGGGCTCAGATGTTAAGAAATTACGGATAAAGTTCCATAAATTATCTTATTATTTATATTAATTACTAGGTTAGAAATTATATCTTAATAATTAAAACAAATATCGAGCACTTTCATAACGAGGGTGGAGGGAACAATTTTCTTCTTTATATTAATTACTAGATTAGAAATTATATCTTAATAATTGAAACAAATATCGAGCGTTTTCATAACGAGGGGGGAGGGAACGATTTTCTTGCTTAATAAATAATTTATTTATTTAATATATTTCAAATACAAGAAGAATAATAACTACATTTATCATACTAATAAATTTATCCAAAAACAACCATCTTTTTAAGATGCAACTAAGGTCTATATGTTTAAATTTTAAAGTTATATAACTTACTAATTACCGATAATTTATAGTTATATAATTAATTTAAATATTATTTTGTAGCTATAAGTTTATCTAATTGGCTAATTGCTATATGCCTAATCTAAACATTTCAACAGTACTTTTAAAACTAATAAATTAATACCAGTGTTATTTAAATAAAACTTGGGTTCACGTCGTGAGAAAGTCGATGATACAGTTTATTTTCTAATAGATGGTTCAGATGTTTTTATATTTATAAACTTGACAAACATCACAAGTTTTGATCATACATAAAACAAAATTTAGTTCGGATATCAGAAAAGTGTTTTAAAATATCGTTTTATAATTGTTAAATCTTCGTTATTAACTATTTGATATTTTATTTTCTCAATCCGTGTAATACACGGGGTTATAACCTAGTTATTTCATATATCAAATTACATTTATTCAACCCGTGTAATACACGGGGTTATAACATTTTTTTTTAACGTTAGACTTTATTAAAACACCGAGCAAGGCCTCAAAAAACACGAGGGCCGCTCAACCAATTACATAATATACAACGGGTATTTTACCCAATCAATCCTAACATTGTTCCACCTATACTTTATCCAAAGAAAAGACATGGATTTCACAAGCGCCACAACTCCAACCACCTTAGGATCCGAATTTTGAAACACCACCTTATTTCGTCCTTTTTAGATAGACCAGCACGTTACCATGATAATAGCTTGGACCAGCTTCCGTCCCCTACCAGTGTCCGGGACCAAGTTCTGCCAGCCAAACATATCTTCGGTGGAACCAAAAGCAGCAGGAAACATGCGGCACCATCTCCAAACCTTACTCCAGACCCCAAAAGCAAAACCACAGGTGACAAAAACGTGAGAGACGGATTCCTCCTCAATACCACACATCGAACATATGGTACTCGACAGACCAATCATTCTTTTAGCCAATTCAATGCAAATAGGAACTCTAATTTTTTTTTCGATTCTCCATACTAGGATATTAACTTTAATTGGAACCCAATTAACCCAGCGCATCCGAAAGGCTGTATGGCCGTTCTGATCCCCTCTCAAAGCTGTTTTTACAGCAACAACAGAAAAACCGACGCCTGGCTTCTGATCCCAGACCCAAATATCACTGCTACCACTGATACGAACACACGACAACATATATTCCACGTCTTGAACCTCCGAAATACCTTCTACCGAAGTTACCCCTAAGTTCCAGTTGTCTTTAATAACTGTATTCATCCCATCTTGCTTTAACCGATTACTTACCGTGATGGTTTTCTCCCTGTCCAGCGAAAACAGCACTGGACAAGTCATTATATCATTACTTACGGGGTTATAACCTAGTACACATATATTAGTTAATGTTTACATAAAAGTTATTAAGAAAAAGAAAATTGCCAATTTGGTATTTTTCTTCAATATAAATATATTATATTATACATATGAATTTAAAATTGGGATGGATAGTAAACTTATGTTTTAATGATATTTGATTGTTTTAAATAATAATTTAGTTCTTTTTCTTCCTAAAAAAATTTGAATTTTTATAGCAATAGTGATATCATAGTTTTCTTTTTCATTGTTTTGTATCAATGTATTATGTATGATATATGTTTTCACCCCGTTTAGTTTTTTATTAATTTATTTTTTATTTGATGACTTGCCTTCATTAGGCTTAAAAAACTGAATACGTAGTTGTATTGATTATATAAATTTTATTGAAAACGAGTCGTGTTTGAAATAGAGTCTTTTTTATATCAAAGGGTTCATGAAGTCATTGTAGTACTGTGACGAACAAAACAAAGACCGACAACGTCCATACCGGTATCGATATATACTTTAAAATATATATACGCCTTTAACCCAATTAGTTTTGTTTAATTTGATTTTCCTTCAATAACTCGCGTTCATTATCTTCTTTATAAAGTTGAATACGTGACTATGTCCTAATATTGTTTTTCACTGATCCTGTATAAGAAAAAGAGTTTTATTCAAAATAGTACCATGATGAACCACCGATATTCGTTTTTAATATAAAAGGCGTAAGAACATATCATGACTTTAAACCGAGTGCAGGTCCTGTACTGATATCAAATCGTTACCGTTCCAAAAGCCCGTGTAATGAATCAAACCGATACGGACCACTTCCCGCCGCATCGTGCAGGCAAATCCCGCTAGTTATCAGTAATTACACCATAACGTACTTTTCATCAATTTTATTAGTCATTACATCATAAATTGGACAAAAGGGTAGCTTCTTGTCTGTTGACTTTTGAATTTAGTGAGTTGAACTCTCCTATTTTGTTATTAAGGAGCATCCTTTCAAGATTGTTAATATATATATATATATATATATATATATAGGACAAAGATCCGTTAGGAACCACCCTTTATTGCGAGAACCGCGAGAACCAGTGTGAACACAAACAGTAATAGCTAAAAAAATCTAAAAAACACCCAAAAAATTTTTTTTATTTTTTTACTATTTTTTATATAAAAATCGCTACTTTTAGTATCCAAAAAAAAAAATTTTAAATTTTTTTTAAAAAAAAAGAAAATTTTTTTTGGCTACTAAAAGTAGCGATTTGAACATAAAAAATAGTAAAAAAATAAAAAAAAAATTTAGATTTTTTTTTTATTTTTTTTTTATTTTTTTAGATTTTTTAGGTTTTTTGGGGTTTAGTTTTTAGCATTTTAGCTTGGGGGGTGGGGGTGGGGGGGGGGTTTAGGTTTTTGGGGGGTGGGGGAGGGGGGTTTAGGTTTTTTTTTGGGGGGGGGGGTGGGGTGGGGGGGGGTTAGGTTTTTTTTAGGTTTTTTGAGGGTTTTAGTTTTTAGCATTTAGCTTGGGGGGGGGTTAGGTTTTTTTTTTGGGGGGGGGGGGGTTTAGGTTTTTGGGGGGTGGGGGTTAGGTTTTTTGAGGGTTTTAGTTTTTAGCATTTAGCTTGGGGGGGGTTAGGTTTTTTGGGGGGGGTGGGGGGTTTAGGTTTTTGGGGGGTGGGGGTTAGGTTTTTTTAGGGTTTTTTAGCTATTTTAGCTTGTGTTCACATTGGTTCTCGCGGTTCTCGCAATAAAGGTGGTTCTCGCATGAACCTTACCCTATATATATATATATATATATATATATATATATATATATATATATATATATATATATATATATATATATAGGCTTTGCATCTGCTTAATAAAATATATCAAGAAAATGGAATATGTTTTTGGAGGTAGGACTTTGATTATGGTTTTCTTGACTTCTGAGTTTTGTAAGTGTGTTGAATTAGTTTATCACCCCTCTATATTTGCATGGAATGCATCAACAAATTAAAATTTTGTACTTGAATCTTATTAGTAGGCAAATTTGTTTTATTGATAAAATTAGAAACATGTGTCATTCAACTATCGAACAATCGGAAGAAGCATGCGCGTTGGTCTCGTTGTTAGTACTCAAATGCATAAACACAAAAGTATGAATTTGTGCATAATCCTCCCGAATGTACACTTTTATGACTTTAGATATTATCCTATTCTTAATGCTTAATGTTATGTTGAATGGAAAGTAACAACCAGTTTATTTATTTATTTATTTATTTTTAATGCTAACAACCAATTTGTTGACTTATTTTCAATGGTTATATATTTAGATAATAAATGGCCGTATACGTAGTGTGGTCCGAAAAATTGGACGAGGGCAAGCAAGGTGGACTGCTCTGCGATGTGGGTAATGTCAGACTTTGTCTGCTTGGGTAGGTCCCGTTGGACCGTTTGAAATTGAAAAAAAAAAAAAACAATCCGACGTCTATATGCCTAAAAAATATTACAGGTATGACTAGTCGGTTTAGCAAATCTGTGGTATTTGAAATTACCACAAATCAAAGTTCTCAATTGTAAAGTTTTATTTTTATTTTTTATTTAGTGCAGAAAATAGCCCCAGAAAATTCATTTAAACATGTATCGTTAGGGCTGCAAACGAATCGAACGAACACGAACAATTGTTCGTGTCCGTTTGTTAAGAAATATATGTGTTCATGAACCGTTCACAAACACTTAACGAACGAGATTTTATGTTCGGGTTCGTTTGTTAAGGAAATAAACTTGTTCGTGTTCGTTTGTTAATTTTAGGCAACAAAAAAAAACGAACGTTGACGAACACAAATGAGCACAAACTAATGTTTATGAACACAAATGGAAACAAATGAACGCAAACAATCGTTCATGAACAGAATATGTAATTTATTGACACTTATTAGATATTTAGTTTGTCGGAATTTTGAAGTATTTAAATAAATATAAAAACTAAAAACACTAATCAATTATCGAACATAAACGAACACGTTATCGAAGGTTCACGAACATAAACGAACGAACACGACCTCTGTTCATGTTTGTTCGTTTAACTAAACAAACGAAATTTCTTGTTCGTGTTTGTTTGTTTATTAAACGAACGAACACAAACGAACTTCCCGCCAAACGGTTCACAAACTGTTCGCCAAACGTCTGGTTCGTTTGCAGCCCTATGTATCGTCATACAGAAGGAAGGTTTTACCAACTTAAAAGATCATGATACCCTTGTAAAAAAAATCTATACTATATAATAAAATAAACCTGTTTTGGGACACTTGTCATTCTCTTATTTAATTGATTAAAATTATTAATAATACTAATAATACTAATATTTAATCTAATATAATACAAATAAAAATAATAATATTTAATCTAATCTAATACAAATTCTTATTATTAATTCAATAACCTATTGTTAAACTAAAACTTCAATAGAATCTTAAATCCTAGCTAAACAAGTTTCGAAATTCATAATAATATTAATATGTTAGACTAAATATATTATTGATATATATAACTAAAATTATTATCAATAATATTAATAATAGGTTTAGAATCAAATACAAAAATTCAAAAAATAAGAAGTCGTACAAAGGATATCAAATAGACTCTGACTGACCTCATTCAACCGACATTAGAGCCGTCTTATCGAACTCTACGACATTAATTAATATGTACGAGTGGATGGGTTACATTTATATTAGCTCATTTATGTCAATAAAGATTCAAAAAATAAGAAGTCGTACAAAGGGTATAAAATAGACTCTGATTGACCTTATTCAGCCGACATTAGGGTGTAAGGGGTGCTCACCTAAGAGGTGAGTCCCCTCTCTTACGCCCAACCAATCCTCGTGTGCCACGTCAACTACCCTCTTAAACTCCCCTAACACCCTAAATTGATGGCGGCACTCCCCTCTTAGGTGAATTGGTTTTTTGTTAAAAAAAAATCATTGATTGGACGCCGCCTCTCTCTCTCCTCCCTCTCTCTTCGGTGAGCCGCCACCGGGAACACCCCCTCTCTCTTGGTCAACGCAGTGATGGCGGTGTCTTACCGCTCGGTTAAATGGGTCACCAATGGGGGTTGCCGAAGGCACCCCGTATACCCTTAGAGCCGTCTTATTGAACTCTACGACATTAATTAATATGTACGAGTTGATGGGTTACATTTATATTAACTCATTTATGTCAATATGGTATGTAAATGTCCCTATCTTTATTTTGCATTTACAGGAAATATTTATACTATATAGTTTAAATTGTTCAACCCGTGTAACACACCGTATGGGAGTTCTGATCCATTTTACCCCAGAATGAATAAATAGCCCTTTTCATAGTTAGGCAGGCAATTAAACCCCTGATAATTCCCAATTGTCAATTTCTACCTCGAGTTATCATTATGGATTATTTCATCTCAAGATTAAACAATGTTTCTTATGAACCCCAAACCTTATCTAAATGTACTAAATTCATTCAATGTTTATAATAGAATAACAACATACGTATGAATTGTATATACTTTGACTTCAAGTTGTATAAATAAAAAATTAGGGCGTACATCAATAGCAAATGTCTTCGATATAATGTAAATTTCTCTCGTATGTGAAATGTGACTAAGGTGTTTAAAGTGAGAGAGAAAAATGTTATCAAAATCTCTTGAATATAGAGTTTACAATCCTTTTTAATGATGTAATCGATCACAGAGTTTTGTTAACGTCCTAAATTTTCCGTTTGTTATATAAGGATACTTTATTCTATGATACAATAATAAATTCTGGTTTGTATTGTGTTGCCATGGCAACAATATATACGTTAGACCATGAGATATAGTTTGACCTCTCTTAGCTCCATTTAAACGTCATGTCATCCATTTTTACCTCGTTAACTCTTTCTTATTATTATTATGTATAAATCTCTTAATGTCAATTTTAATAATATATACAAAAAATATTTTGTTATCCTTATTATTATTATTATTAGATCTCTGAATTTTAATTTTAATAACATACAGAGGAATAGTATATTTTTTTTTGTCTTTTTATCTTCTTTTTTTTGGCATTAGGATATTTCATTTTGTAACAATACTTTAGTTTTTATAATTTGTGTCACAAATGTTAAATAATTTTAGTTTTTTTATTAGTTTTTGTTTTACATTTTTCTCGGATTTGTTCGTCATTCATTGCTATTTAGCACAGTGTTTGATAGTCACATTTGGCCCCTCAGGGTTTTTTTTTCATTCGTATTTGGTGGTCACATTTGGTCTTTTAAGTTTTTTACCCCCTCCACTTTCTAATACGCATCGTTATAAATTCGACTTATTCTACGTTTTACGTCACGTAAGTCACTTTGTGTTGGATATTTGTGTTTTTTTTATGCTTTACCCGGTTTTGGTTTTCGTTTGATGCTACTTGGCATGGTTTTACGTCCCCATCTCCTCAATGTTGGTAGCATGTTTTTATGCCCACTGGCCCGCAACGCGGGTAGCTTAAGACTAGTTGATAATAAAAAAAAGCACAAAATATAAGAAAACTAAAAAATCTTGTATTTGTTCCTAATCTCTTGTTTCAGTTCTTCTTCCAATTGACGGTCCAAGCCCGTCAGATGATGAATATTTTGTGCGAGAATTCTGAAGTAATTATGTTTTTCTTCATCTTCATCATCTCTTTTTGCAAGTCCATCTTCGTATTTGTGCATAATCCTCTCGAATGTACACTTAAATGACTTTAAATATTATCCTATGCTTAATGCTTAATATATTATGATGAATGGAAAGTAACAACCAGTTCATTTATTCTTTTTAACGCTAACAAACCAATTTGTTGACTTATTTTTAATGGTTATATTTAGATAATAAACTAGATTTTTGCCCGTCGCAAGTTGCGCCGGCAGGGCAAAGTGTTCGTCAAGTTCCGTTGTCCCCTCACGTTATGAGGGGAAACCTATTACTTTATGTCTTTGAAATGTTACTGATAGATCTACCTAGAAACACCAAACGAAACACAACTCATATAAACATTCATAAACAAACATGTAGGCAATCAAATCCGATTAAAAAATTAGAAACTTAAGCTTTTGTTGCAACACAAACAACATAAAAAGGATCACAAAGGATAACAATAGTAGCACCAGAACCAATATTCACAATAACCCATTTTTTTCCTCTTCAGCATCCCTGGTAACACAGCTTGTGTCACCTTAGTTGTCCCTTCAACATTAACTTTAATCAAACTATTCAACAATTCATCATATCCACTTTTTCCTTAGACCAAAAATTTCATCAACTTGCCATTGGGTGGTTCAGTCGATTTCGCACCATTTTCATCTTCTAGTTTAGATTCTGAGTTCTCGTTTTCAAGCGCCAAAGTCTTCAAGCGTTTAGAATTTCACAATTTTTCATTCATAATTTAACAAATCTTAGCATTTACAAGTTATAATTGGTATATCACACTAATAGTAGCCTAGCATACTAAACTTCAAGAAGCAAAACAATTAATCAGCATCTAGAAACCCATTTCAAAAAGTTCAGCAGGAAATGATCCTGCAACCATTTCTGTGGTCCTGTAGTGTCGATTTTAAGTAATACAAACAAAAAAGATTGATGAGATTGAAACATTTTAGATATAGGATAGAATATAGCCGTGTTTCAATCTTAAATTCGAACAAATTCGTACCACCGATTTCATCCAAATTTGAATAAATTGTGCAACAATTTCATCCTTTCTGTAATATTCCATCATGACACTATATCCACTCGGGAATCATCGCTTGTTTGAATCTGATTTACGTTGAATTCCACCATAAGTGTATTGTACCAATAGGGTAAAATGGTAATTTTTCATTTCACTCAGATGGGAGTTTCAAAAGTTGATATGAAGATACAAATTAGCTAACCTGATCCATGAATAGCAGTGAATGCCAGAATTGTGTGGGTTCAAGCTCAATCCACTTAAATAAGGCAATGAAAAAAACACAAATAAATATATAAATGAACTTAACATTTCTATAAAACTAATAAAATACAAAGTACCAACCTTTTCTGTAGAGTTTCTAGTAAAAAATCACAGTAAGTTTGGGCAGCGTATAAGTCTGGCTTTCCAGTGTTTATTATCACTTTCGAATAATTGTCTCTGTTCATATGCATCTGTTGTGTGTTCAAACATAAACGGAAAATCAGTTTTTAAAAAGCAATCCTAAACACTCCAAGTATCATGTGAAATATTGACTTACTTGAAAAAGAAATAATAACAATCATAAACGCTGTCAAACCAAAGAAAGGTTCTGTATGCAAACTCTGACGGCTAATCGGGTTTTCTAGAGGAACTTTGCATTTAAAGATAGTCACATTGCTGATCTTCTATTGTTTTCCTTCTTTCTTTGTTGGCTTCTGGTATATGATGATGATTTGGCTCAAGATAACACCATTTGTCAAGATCCCGACAACTAAACCCATGATGACTTTAAACAAAATTAAGGATATTAGATTAGGAAATAAAAAAATAGATAAAAAGTTTCTAGCTTTCTAACTATTTAAGACAAACTATAGGCAGAAAATGACGATGTTAAGCGAGTGAATATGTAATAATTATAAAGGAGAAGGCTACCACATGTTGGAGCTTTTTCGTGTAGGCTGGTAAACACTCACTTTAAAATAGCATAAAAACAACATAAATTAACTCCAAAAAAAAAAAAAAAAAAACTCTAGAATCAGCTTCCACAACAACAACTAAACAACAAAGTATAATCTAAAGCTCAATAACATGCAAGAGTATTCAATTAGTTATAGAGATCGGCCTTTAGGTGAAAGGCCTCTATAGCCTTTGTCCGTGGCTTTGTCTTCAGCTATTACAGAGACCGGCCTTTAGATGAAATGCCGCTATAACCTTTGTCCGCGGCTTTGTCAACAGCTTTTTACAGAGAACGGCCATTAGATGAGACACCTCTATAACCTGTGTCCACGGCTTCGTTTTTAGGTTTAAAAGTTGATGTTATTCATCTCTGGTACATCCAGCATCCTCATCTTCCCAAGGCTGCTGTAAATCCATTGAATTACTATGAATATGATGTAAATTGAACCAATAAAATGATGAAAATCCATTGAATTACTGTAAATATGAACAAATAGAAAAATTTAGTGTTTTGATTTTCTTTTAACTTTAGCAATTAGATGCAGAATCGATTATTCCTTAGCCAAACAAATTTCATTTTTCTTCTGATCAAACTTGAAATTTCCTTTAATACAATTAGATTATGTGATCATAAATGAATTACGACGCCTTAACATCACGACGACAACCGAGGTCCAAACCCGGAGATAGCGAAGCCTTAACATCACGACGAAAAACCTATATTTACAACTCTAGAATTTTAAATTGAAGAATGAATGAAATATCAAATCGCAACATAATCCAAAACAGAATACGAAAAACTAAAGCACAAAATATTAGGGTTTACATGGAAGAAAAAAACGTAGCGATGTAACTAAGCTGGCGATCACCCGTGAAAGTTGGCCGCTTGAAGCCACCGGAACTTGAAGACAAAAGAGACGATGCCCCAGGATGACGGCCACCAAGAAAACAAACCAACGCGTCATCAATAACCCCCATAATCGACAACGACACTGAGGGTTATCTCCTGGTGTGAAGGAGGACGTGGGTGAGGGTTTAGGATAAGGAGCAGTTGCAGACACGTGTAAAGTTATTCAATAAAAGAGACACGTAGCTTTAAGATGACACACGTCTACTAAAGAATAAATATACCCACAATATAGCACATAATACAATTTAAGTAAGCACAAAACTCCATTTATGCATGTTGTACAACTTCAATTAGCACAAACTTGTTACAAATTTATAATTTATAATTTATAATTATAATGACTAGAATTTTCGTTATTATACATTGCTAACAGTTTTTAAGAGCATCCATAACGCCGTATACGTGGTGTGGTCCAAAAACCTGGACTCGGGCAAGGTGGACCGCCCTGCGAAGTGGGTGGTGTCGGACTTTGTCCGCAAGGTGAGGGCAGGTCTCTTTGGACCGTTTGAAAAAAAAAATCCGACGTCTAGGCTGAGTACTTCCTGAGTACTCTCAAATCCGACTAGATACTGCCTAGCGACTTTTGTAACCATGCGGTCCAGTATTAACGAATTTTAGGTGATAAGATAAGTCAAATCGTGTTTTTTATTTATGAAAACTGAAACCAAGCCGTTGAATATTAAAACTAAACCGAACGAATTTTAGGTGATAACATAAGTCAAATGGTGGTTTTTTATTTATGATAACACTAGGCTAATGCCTGCGTTAAACGCGGCTTCAACAAAAAAACAAATTATTTGCTTTCAATTTTAATATTATGTAAAAACGCATATATTGGAAGAAACAAAAAGAAAATTATTCAATCTTCATCGGCGACGAATTCAAATCCATCAATCTTCAAAGGAATTCAAAGTATAACGTCTTTTTTTTTTTAATTTGTGAGGCCATTTATTAATAAGTGTATAAATAAATAAATGCAAATAAACTGACATGTTACATGATATACTCACAAGATGAATTGTATCATTAAGTATGAAGTCTTCTTTATAATAAACAAATATTATATTTCACAACGTTTCATTTACAATTTATAAAAAGTAACATGAGCTCGATCCGGTTGGTGCAGCACGACCCGAAACATCCAATGGAGTAGGTGCAACAATGCAACTCCTCTTTAATTAACAAAAACAGACAAACACAATCAATTGCCAATAACCAATAATCAAAGGCGAAAAAACACCAAATCCGATTTGCAAATGCACAATTCAAAATTAACTTTTCGGAATACTAACAGATCCGATTTGCAAATTTAAGGCGAGGCATAAGATGAAATCCAACAATGAATCTGATTTTAAAGGAAGTGGCGACATATTAGTTATAGGAATAATTGCAAAAATTTAAAACAGAAGAAACAGAGAGCAAACCGGTGGTAGATAAGCAGTCGACAACCTGATAAAATCGTCCGCCATGAGAAGAGTGTAATAGCAGTTAGAACATCATAATTCTTGTGCATGTCACTTGACATTCCTTTTGGTGGAGTAGTGGGCTCCCTTACTTTTCCTTACCAAGCAATTTCGATACCGGTACCTATATTTGGTGATTTTCGGTACTGAGCTCATCCCTACATATTAGAGCTGTCAACAACCAACCTAGAAATATGAAATCAAACCATCATGAGAAGCCACAAAACACAAAATAACAAAGAGAATAAAAAGGGGTGGATGAAGAATCGAACATGTGGAGCACAGTTAAACATTTGCAACACCAACCACCAAACCAACACAAAATTCAGATCTAAACCAACATCAATTGTATAAAAACACTATTAATTATGAAAGGCGTAGTAAAATAGTAAAAGTGAGAAAAAGAGAGCCAATCACAAACTGACAGGTACCCAAAGTTACTATTCCTAGACTTTGAAATTTAATAGATTTTTTATTTTTTATTTTTATTTTTATTTTTATTTTTATTTATTATTTATTATTATTATTATTATTATTATTATTATAGTATTATTTATAATATAGGGAAAATATCAAATAAGAAGTTAATTTTCGCTAGGAAGGATAGGAAGCCATAGGATTATGACATGTGGCAAATTTTAAAATAAAGAGAAAGGGTATTTTAGTCAATCCAACTCCTTCTTCTTCCTTTTTCAAAATCCAGTAAATTCAAAAACCCATCATTTTCAAAACCCACCATCTTCAACTATTTCTTCACTTTCTATCTCAATAATCATGACATTATAGTGCGATTTTCATCACAAATCAATGATTCAGAACCCGATCAACGTGTTCTTCAGCTTTTTTTTGAAGAAAACCCAGTTTAATTTCATAAGAAATCTCGTTTTTTCCGGTGATTTTGGAGATAATCACTCGATTCGAGCGTTGATAAGTGTTTCTATCATTCAAATTTCGTCAATTGATGAAGAAATCGGCTTCGATCCATGTAAGAAATTCTTTAATTTCATTTTCATGATCTGCGTTTTTGATTTAGTCATTGCGTTTTACGATCTTTGCGGGGGTCCGGGGGCGGCAGCCCCCGGTAGTGGGGTCCAAGGGGCAGAGCCCCTGCCTGGGGTTGAGCTCATTTCGATAAATTTTGATGTACTAAAAACGCATCAGAAAAATTAATTTTCCATAAATTGGCTCGTTTCGAAGACAGTAATTCGTAGACAATTCAGACAGTTCACAGTGATAGACAGTTTTATGTGTCCATTGCGTTTTAGAAATAAAAGAGTTTTATGTGGTTTCTGGCTATTGCGTTTTAGAAAAAAACACATTTTAAGTGTTTTTAGTCATTGCGTTTTAGGTAAAACACATTTTTTAGGTGTTTTCAGTCCATTGCGTTTTAGAATGAGTCATTTTTAAGTGTTTTCTGGCCATTGCGTTTTACATATAAGACATTTCTTTGTGTTTTTGGTGCATTGCGTTTTAGGTAAAACACTTTTTTATGTTTTTTTAGTCCATTGCGTTTTAGAAAACAGACATTTTAAGTGTAGTCTGGCCATTGCGTTTTACGAATAAGTCATTTCTTTGTGTTTTTGGTGCATTGCGTTTTAGGTAAAACACATTTTTATGTGTTTTCTGGCCATTGCGTTTTACAAATAAGACATTTCTGTGTGTTTTCTGGCCATTGCGTTTTACAAATAAGTCATTTATTTGTGTTTTTGGTGCATTGTGTTTTAGAAAAATGTCATTTTTTAGGTTTTTTTTTCATTGCGCTTTACGTAACTGGTGATTTTTCTATTGCGTTTTACGCAACTGGGTTTATTTTTTTTTAAATATAGCAATAGTATACTCGTTTTAAAGATAAAAAAACGCTCGTTTTTTTGGTGCAATTTTTATAAAAAATAATGTTGTATGAAAGAGTTATTAACGTTTAAAAAATGGGGGGGGGGGGAATTGGAGGAGAGAGAAACTATTGGTTTGGATTGACTAGAATGCCCTTGAACAAACTCACGCGCTTCTTTTCTTCTTTTCAATTTCCCTGATTTAATCTTAGCCCTTGATTAACTTCACTTCCTATCCTTCCTAGCCAAATAAACTTCCTATTGTATCTCCACCCTTATAATATAATCATAAATGGATCATCCGATACCATGATCCACGCTTTTGCCAAAGCAAATTGTTCTTCATGAGTCCATTTCCTTGTTTCTTTTTTACCGATAGCCGAAGAACCTTCAACCATAGCATTCTTATTATGTTTTCTTTTGCTAGTCCTGGTCTGACTTAATTTGAACGTTCGAAAATATGGTCGACCAAGTCTGACTTAATTTGGTGATGCACTTCTCGATTACGTATATCACGCCGCTTTGCTCGTCGGTGTACTTCATTAATTGGTATGTCCATTTCATGTTTCGTGTATCGACAAATGATTTGTTCCTCGTTCTCTAAAATCATGTCATGCAAAATTATACACACGCACATTACCCTCCTAATTTTGGTTGGTGACCAAGCTCGTGCCGGATGTTTTATGATATGCCATTGTTTCTTCAAATACCAAACGCTCGTTCGACATCTTTTCTGGCTGACATCTAAGCGAATGTGTAGATGGCGCGTTTCTCACCTACTCGAGTGTTATACGCTTTCACCATTGTCGCATATTCCCGATATACCATCGGCAAGATAATAGCCAAGCTTATATGTTGTTCCTCTAAGATGAAACGAAGAGTCTGGCGTGGTTCTATTTACTATATCGTCGAAGATAGGCGACAAATCTAATACATTAATATCATTGCTGGATCCGGCAATGCCAAAGAATGCATGCCAAATCCAAAAGTCACCAGATGTCGTAGCCTCAAGCATTATGGTAAGATGGGGATAATCACCACGCATATATTGACCTTGCCAGGCATTAGGGCAGTTTTGCCACTCCCAATGTGTGCAATCAATGCTATCGAGCATCCCTTGGAAGCCGTGTCTAGCTTCATGTGCCGCGTATAAAGCTTGAATGTCGCTAGGTGTCGGTCTTCTTAAATATCTCCTGCCATACAAAGTAATTACAGTTTTACTAAATTTGTAAATGCATAACCTTATAGTACACTCAAACATCTTCAAGTATTTGTCGAACACATTAGGAGCAGTTCCGTATGCCATTTGCCGAATAGCCACGGGCAGTGGCGGACCCAGGATTTTTTTTTCTATTGGGGTCCATTTTTTTGGTGTGAGAATTTTTCACATCCGAAGGTTAAAATTTTGCGGATCGGTCATCGTAGTCGGGTCGGGGCTAGGAAATAATGTAGAAGCATTTAGTGGACATGCAAATGCTACATTATTAAGAACCATATTTTAAGCATCAAGTTATCAAATATTGGTAATTAATAAGTTGCTTGGAATCAACAACTACCTAAACAACACAATTACTTCAAATAACTTCAAAGTTTTGTTTAAGTTTTTTTGTATTTATTTTTTATTTAGGAATGCCATAATTTGGTAATCAAATGTGAAATAAAATCATTTAGAGGCATTCAATTGAAGTAAATTAGAGGATTCAATTTATCAAGTTAAAGAAGCAAATTAAAAGATCAATTGGTAGTTGTGCTATTTTAAAACACTGTTTTAATTTGAATGGAAAAAATAAACTAAGTGTTATTTAGTAATCAAATGTGAAATAATTCATTGGCATTCAATTTATCAGTTTAAATTTTAAAGAAGCAAATTAGAAGATCAATGGATGTGTTTGTTGGAAAAAAAAAAAGCAAAAAGCAGGACATGTAAGACTTGAATATGGAATTAACCACCACATCATCTTTATTTTTAAACTACAGGGTCCAACTAATTATTTTTATGGGTCCTTGAAAAATTTTACATACCGATTCTACTATTTTTTGAGAAAACATTAGGGTCCGTGGACCCCGACTTGCACCATATGGGTCCGCCCATGGCCGCGATACACTTTTGTAAAGTGCTAAAACCAATTCGACCTCTTGCATCGTACCGTTGTAAGAACCACAGGTTCACTCTCTCCATATCTTCAAGTATTTTCAAGAATAGTGGTCGGTTCATTCGAGAGACGATGCCTAAATATATCATTTGGATACGTCGGATCAACTTCTTTAAAATAGTTGTTGACTAGCATCAGATGAGCGCGTAGCCGGTTATGGTGGAGTGCAGGTTTTCGGGTTCGCAGTGGTGCTTGTGGTTGTTGTAGAAAAGCTTGGGTTGCAGCTACAACCGTTTGCAAAAAAAAAAAAAAAAAAAAAAAAAATCGTTGATGATGAAAAAGACATTGTTTAAAAATACAGAGATTGTTTTGGTGTGGAAAAAAAAATTAAAATGTTGAGTTATATATAAGAAATTTATAAAATTATGATAACATAATAAAATAAATTAAAAGCCTATTTATATTTAATAAGCTTTTACTGTTAGGATAACTTAGATATATCTTATTAGTTAAAGGTAGAGGATATTAGATGGGTTATAGAAATTTAAAGAGATATATCTCAAAATTTCACAATTTCACAAATCTCTTCCTAACAAATCGACCGAAAAACGTGGGTGCGATAACTGTTACCACTTATCTTTATTAAACTTTATGACCTCAACCTTCCTTCATTGCTTCATGAATATGATCTCTCTTTTTCGTCTAACTACCACACCATTCGGGTGTCTTCGACGCGACTAGTTCCGCCCCACCACGAACCAAATATTATATGGATTCAATAGACGTGTTTACTCTCTGTTCCCATCCTCGTTCTTAATTCTGGTTTTGCAATGTTCATCACGGGTGCCATTAATCCCATTCAGAAGTGTTGTTGCGGCCACTATCGAACGGGTGTGGTTGCTCGATCCCTTTCGCTTCTGTCACTAGCCATACATACGAGACTTCCGTTGGTGAATGAAATATTATCTAACGTCGACAAGGCACCTTAACCAAACCATCATCCGATTTGGAAATAGCGATATGAATTTTGGTTTTGGTTTAGATTGCTACGGGGACTAAGAACTAAATTAGCTTAATTGTTTTTATAAATATAAAGAATCAAGATTTACTAGTACACATGTTAGATTATGTAACGTGTTGATTAATAGAACTCCAAGAGACCTTTTATATTGGTTTAAGTTAATAAAAAAAAGTCCCCATATCTCGTTTTCTTTTTAATAAATACACACATGTTTTCTTATACAAAATAAGCTTTTGTTCTGATGAGTTTGGATGAAATGGTGATGCTATGGCATCATCCAAAAGTTATAATTTAATGGAAGGGCATCAAAATTAGTTGACGTTTCTAGTGGTACGGTTATAGGATAATAATTAGAATTCTAAAATTTGTTCTTAAATATATAGAGGTGTTTATCATATAATACAAGGTGACAAACCATTTTTCTATATAGTGTAGCCAAGTTAATTTAATTGCCATTCAAGTAGTTTTTTTTTTTAATTATTAAAACAAGGGTTACAATCAGATTCGTAGTCGCCGGGAAGTTTTAACAAAGGAATCAATTAATGTGATTAATCTATCATAAAACTGATTTGGTAAATAACGGGTTATAGGTTCGCGTACTCGTTGAAGACAAGTTGTCTTGATTTGCTTGCTTATAAGGTACGGATTCTGTTTCTTTTACATCATTGTGTGATACCGTAGACGTTATTGTCATCATCCCGTCACAACATGCGGGTTGGGTTAACTCGTTATGTCTTCAAAGTCCAAATAAATAGACTTACAAAACCGCTCTTGCCATTTGAGCAAATTCAATTGCTTGAAAAAATATATTGTTAAGGGGGGGGGGGGGGGATATGGTTTTCTATGAAAGGGGAGGGTGTGAGGGGGTGTGTTTTGACCGTTGGAGAGTACGAGAAAATCTTATATGTAACCTAATTAACTTTCATGTGGTTTCGGTCTATGTTTTTTAGAAAAAGGAAACTTTACATTGTATGATTGCTAACTTATGCGTTAAACAAAATATTGATTGAATATTTTATATTTTAATCTTTTTGAGATAATCTTATTATATATGTGTGCTAAAAAATAGTGGTTGATATGAACTAGGTTATATGCCCGCGCGTCGTGGCGGTACTTTATCATGGGCATTCGAACAATGTCGGTTTGGTTCGTTAGACTACTGATACGGGCACTTGGTATAGAAATCAATACGTGTTTTACATCAACCGAAAACGATAAAAACGAACACCGGTACTGACACCGATGTTGTTCGAATGGTATCGATCGACTCAGATCGTCAGGTACTCGTACTGATATTCATTTATGGTCGCATATAGAGTTGTATAAATGAAAATTATCGATACGGGAAACAATAAAAATGAATACAGATACCAGTATCGATGTGTTCGTTAGGGTACGGTAGTGACATGGTGTTAGTTTTTCGAAAACAAAAACAACATATACAAATACGGTACTAATACATATATTGTTCGGTTGATTACCGATCGGTGTGGCACAATAGCCGTCTTCAATGAAATTTATATCACAGTGTTGAAAAAAATCAGTTTCAGTTCTGTTTGGTACTATTCGACACAATATACGTTATTAATAAAAAATTTATATCACAAAATTGAAGAAAAATAAGCATAGAATGCAATTTACTAAAATAATCAAATTACATGGTAAATAAAATATAATTAAAAAGTTTAAAAATTCTATTTAAAAATTGTATAATATCATTAATGAAGACTCCAAATTACAATCTATATTATGTCATAATTGTTTATTATTAAATTAAATAAATAAATTCAGATTCAAATTAAGAATACTGTTCATGAACACTTCAAATTAATATGTATAATATAATAATGTATAATGTATAATATCATGAATGAAGACTTCAAATTTATATAATATTAATTTAAAACAATGTTACGCATCATTGTTTGTACTTTGTGCTTATAGGGTGTTTTTTTACAATGGTTGGTTGCATCTATTGTTTTAGAGTTGCATATATGTATTGTACCTTATGATTTATGAGTTTCTCAAAAATGTTTGGTTGTAGGTCCATAGGACATTATATTTTATTATTATCTTTATTTTTATTATTATTTATTTTATGATTTCTTTGTTTTAGTATTCTTACTTATTTAAATCATGTAATTATTTTTGTGATACACATTAGTGATTTCTTTGTTTTAGTATTTTTACTTATTTAAATCATGTATTTATTTTTGTAATACACATTAATTTTTATTTTTGTAATACACATTAGTGATTTCTTTGTTTTAGTATTCTTACTTATTTAAATCATGTATTTATTTTTGTAATACACATTAATTTATTTTATTTAAATTTTATTTGTGTCCATACACGACGTAAGGTGCGTATGTGGTTCAATGTTTTTACGTCTATTTTTCTCATATGGTAGGTTCGTCGCAACTCGCAAGTCCTATATCGACTTAGTTATTCTTTTCGATGTTTTACGTTTCGGTCTAATTTTTTCGTATTAACACGCCGCAATCGATGTGTGTGGTTCAATGAATTTACATCTATGTTTCGCCCAATGTTACTTTTTTCATTTTTATTTATTTTCTTTTACAACTTTTTTCTGCGTTGATGGTCGTTGGCGGTAGTATAACAATGGAGCAACTTGTCACGGTTTTATGTTCCCCACTGCAACCTGGGGGTAGTAACAAAATGCACTACAAAATGTTTCTTACTTTTCTCAAAATGGTTGTAACTTCTCTTATACTTAAGGTACGTGCATGATTATGGTGTAACAACTTTTATTAATGCGTCATTTTCTACACGTTACGAACGTGTGTGGTCTAACGTTTTCACGTCTTCTTTTTCAGTGTTGCTTGGCGTTGGCGATGGTGTGTTATTAATGTTGTTGGTACGGTTGTACCCCGCCGCAACGTGGGGATGCTTCCAACTAGTTACAATCTATATTATGTCATAATTGTTTATTATTAAATTAAACTAGTTTTATAATATTTACAATAACGGGATTATTTGATTATGTTGTATTTGTTTTTGTGTCATTAGTTTAGGGTTTTATTGGCATATTAATTTAGGTTTTTTTGGGTATTTCCTATTTGTTTAACTTATATTTTTAGTGGCATTTAGTTTTTATGCCATTAATTTGGATTTTTAATAGCACTTTGCGTATGACACACCGTCCTAAGGGACATGCTTTGGTGGTAACGTGCCTCATGTATCTAAGAAGTGAAGTGTTCAAATCCTGGACGATGTACAAGTAGATGTGGTTTATATGAGTATTTAGGAGTATGTTAGTTTGTCGTTAAGAAAACAAAACTTTCGAGCGCTTTAGTGGTAGCATTTCTAGTTACACTTTTTTATGGCCACATTGGTTTTTGGTATTATTTTTTTTAACAATTATCACTAATTTTTTTAGTGGTTTCCTTTGTATTAATTCGAACTGTATTAGCAAATATTATTACAATAAATTGTAGCTAATATATTATTTCAAATACAGGTATGGGTGGGAGGCTGAGGCCGCGGCGGTTGTGGACGATGTGAAGAAGAATCCGGCTGCAGCAACTGAAGGAATCGTGATCCGAAGACGGTTACAACTCATGATGTATAACAACATGTTCAGAATCATGTTCGACAGACGATTCGAAAGTGAAGATGATCCCTTGTTCTTGGAACTCAAGGCGTTGAACGGTGAGAGGAGTCGATTGGCGCAGAGCTTTGAGTACAACTATGGCGATTTCATCCCTATCTTGCGGCCGTTTTTGAGAAATTATTTGAAGTTGTGTAAGGAAGTTAAAGACAAGAGGATTCAGCTCTTCAAGGATTACTTCGTTGACGAAAGGAAGTAAGTATTCGTTCGATTGATTTGAATTAGAGTTACAATAAGCTTAGTGTTATGTGATTAATTGTGGATCTAGAGATTCAATGAAGTAATAAGTGTTTTGTTTTTGGTGAAAACAGGAAGATTGGAAGCACTAAGAAAATGGACAACAATCAGTTGAAATGTGCCATTGATCACATTCTTGAAGCTAAAGAGAAGGGTGAGATCAATGAAGACAATGTTCTTTACATTGTTGAAAACATCAATGTTGCAGGTATGCCCTATTTATTTAAACTAATTATATATTTCTTTAATAACATAGTTATAACATACACCTATGTTAAATAAAAAAAAATTAAGCAAGACCTTTTTAATAAATAAAGTAACAAAGTTTTGAAAATTTAAGGTGTTTTAATACTTTCATATGTTAAATTAAAAAAAAAAAAAAACAAAATGCAATACTTATAAAGGAAAATCAGGGTATTGAACAAATCATAAATGTGTTTACTAAAATATGCATTAACTTTTTTAAACTATCAATAAAAAAAATTGATAGTTATTAGTTACACATACCCAAAAGCAATTACAACAAGTGTCAATTAATGCTAGTACTTTTTTTCTGTTTAATCGGTGCATAAGTGATGGTACTTTTTGTGCATGTGGGACTAAAAAAATAATCAAATATTTAGTATTGATTTATTTTTATTTTATTAAATGGTTTTGTGAGGTGGGACTAAAAAAATAATCAATTATTTAGTATTGATTTATTTTTTATTTTATTAAGTGGTTTTGTAACAAGATAAATTAAAAAAATATATAAATGTCTATTTTGTTGATATATTTAACATGAATATTCTCCTGATTTTCCCTAATTCAAACCCTACAATTTGTAGGGGTCCAATTGACAGAAAAGACAATAATATAATTTTTTTGAACAAATAAGGCAATAAAATTCATGGGTTTTTTTTTTTTTTTGTTTTGATATTGTGGTTTTTAATATTTTTATAATTATAATAATATTGTATGCACAATATGAGTCGCATATGTGTATTTATTTATCACCACCCGTATTGCACCTAACACGTCTAGGAATTAATGCCACGTGCGACAAACCTCCAACACAAGATTTTTTAAGTAATTAAGATTCAAAATTGGATCTTGTTTGACTTTTTTAAGTAATTAAGATTCAAAATCTCCAACGCATAATTTTTTTTAATTATATGTTACTATTTTAATTAAACTAGAATGGACTCCCCACCGCGATGCGGTAGGGGCGAGACACTTAAATGGCATAAAGCATAGTAATTCAACAATATACGCACAACAAAACCTTTACACAAAAGATCTATACGTTGATTGAAAGGTTTTTTGGTAGTAATCTTAACACAAAAGATCTATAACGTTGATTGAAAGGTTTCTTTGGTAGTATATTTAGGCTACTAAACGATTTAACTTCAAAATTTCATGTATATTAAAAAATTAAGTATTTACATTAATAAAACACCCACAATCATCTGACAAATTTTCTAAGGGGGTCGTTCAATCACTTATTCTCTAACCAATAATATCATGTCATGTCAAGTCCCCATTTCTCAATCACTGACAATGATTCAAACACATATAGAGAGTGGTAAAAAATTTAAAAAAAAATATATAATAGGTTGAAAGAGGTTGGAACCCACCATTAAACCCCCCATCTCTCCTCATTCCCTCCTCTTCCCGCATCGGTGAGTATAGAAACCTCTCCCCACTCACATATCCACCACCAACACCCTTTCCCCGTGCGGCAACCCCACTCCCCGATCCCTTTCCCGCAACGATACCGTCCAGCCTTATACGATATGAAACACCCACCCATAAATGATTAGGAAAACAATAAGTAAAATAAAACATCAGAACATTAAATATTATCAGCGTAGAAAAAAAAGTTGATAAGTTTACAATTTACCGAATATAATTTTGTAAGATTTATAGGTGTATCGTATATATATATGACCAAATTTACTTTTTATTGAAGTAAAAGGTAAATTAAAGAAAGAACATTATGACTACAATTTCAAAGAACATCTAATTCATTTACCCTTCAATGTTCATCGAGAATCAGCCATTGAACATTTTTCAAAGTAATTATGTTTGATAAATGATGTTAATAATTCTGGTTTCATAAAACAACCGGCCAAATATATATTCACCCCACTCCACCATTACCTCACTACACCAACACCACTAACACCACAAATTATAAACCCATTTAAAGTTGAAACAAATCTAATACTTTTAGATATCTAATCTTTTATCACCACCAATTCGATCATTGATGTCGGCCAAACAATCTTGTTACATTATCTCACCTATCTTAGGTTTTGTTTTGGGTTTCGCTGCTTTTTAGCTGTCTCAATAACTACACCCAAGTGATGCCGACATTTCTTTGGCTCAGAGTTCATAGAAAACATTGGTGCAAGGCGGGTTGTAGGTCAATACCCACCATCCATCAGCCTTGCCACGCAATTCTCATAACAAAATTGTGAACTCATCATAGCCAAGCGAACTCATAACCACAGCCAAAGGAATGCAAAAAATGTGAATTATCAAAGTTTATATACAAAATAAAGGTTCCAAAGAAGCTTTGACTTTGTAAGTTGAACCTTACCGTTTCAAGATGCAAGGAACACAAAGAAAACACAAAGTACAATCACACTATGTGTCACGGTCCCTGACCCGGTTTGACCCGTTTCAGGACCCGCGGAACAGAAAGTCTGCGGTAATCTGTTTATTGTGAGTTTAGCAGCGGAAAATTTATTTCACAGGATCGGCTAAGTTAAAATTTTTCCCGATTATTTTTATTTTACAATTCGGGTTAAAACCCCGGGTAATTTACAATATAAGTTTTTAGTAATAAAACACATTTCTTTATTTTTATATCGAGCCACTATCTTAAGCTTGAAATGCTTCCCCTGCATTTTTTCCTGAATTACAGCAGATCACCTGAAACATGTTTGGAAAAGATTTTGTCAGCGGGGAAATACTGAGTGAATTATTCTAGTTACTGAAAACGACACATTTTAAGATTATTCACAGTGTTAAGATCTTTTACGCATGTTTCCGATATCAACCAATTACCCACAGTATTTGTCACTCGACCGAATCTGTGACAGTGGTCATATCACCATTGGCTGCCCCAATGAATGACGTAAATCAATTAAATTAGGTACGCCCACCTAAAATGATTTAAACTGTAATATTGTGCACAATACCCCACATACTGGCTGCAATTTGGTGATTACATCAACTTAATCACTGGTATTATAATCTTGGAAAATGAATTTGGAGTATTGTAAATTAATCACAAACTGTGATAAAAGAATTTATAAAAAGAGAATAACTCACATTGCAGATTTAGTGTTGATAGAATTTAGATTTAATCCCTGTTAACCTAATTTCATAACAAAGCACACAAAACAGGATTAGTGATCAATACAACGATTATGATAATTCTCCGAGATCAATTGTGACAATGAATGTCCAAGTGCAATACTTCGGCTCATTTATCAAAATGACAAACGATAAAGTATAGTACTTCAACTCGTATATCGAATTATCGACAACGACAAAGTACAATGCTTCGGCTCATTATCGAATTATCGACAACGATAAAGCATAGCCCAATGTGGCGGCACTTAGATATTCTTTGGGTATATTGATCCCGGAAACTGAATCGTAATAGTGATCGACTAATTACCCTGTTTTGCGGCAGTACCTCGATAATAGTGTGTGTGTGTGGACTGTTTTGCTTATAACTCGGCCTATGTAACTCCGATTTTCGTCGTTCAAGTGCCAAAATTCAAGTCCCAACCCCTGCTATTTATACTGAATTTTTGACACCGTCGCGTAGCGCGAGGGGTACCCCCTTAGCCGTCGCGCTACGCGAGTGACCACCCTATTTTCATAGGGTAGCCCTTCGTGCAGGTAGGCTTGCTGTGTCGATGGTTTTATAAATTTCGAATTTTATAATGAGTTATGAAGATAATCGTTATTAGGGTTTTGCCCCCCCTGAGTTTTAGGGCCCCTGATCCTGATTCTGATTGTTCTGGAAATTCTAGGGTTAGTGCAGAATTACTTGGGTGTCTCAATTAGGGTTTTCTTAATAGCTAATTATTATCCTAATTATTTAAAATTTAATGAGAGTTGTTACATCCTCCCCACCTTAGGAAAAATCTCGTCCTCGAGATTTACTGGAATAGATGAGGATATTTGCGTTTCATTTCTGATTCCAGTTCCCAAGTGTATTCTGGTCCTCTTTTTGAATTCCATTTGACTTTGACTAATACCAGTCGTTTGTGTTTGAGAAACTTGATTTTCCTGTCTTCTATTTGTAAAGGTTTTTCTATGAATTTCAGCTTCTCATTTACCTCTATGTCTTGAAGAGGTACTACCAGAGATTCATCTTGAGATTGGATACATGAAATACATCATGTACTCCAGCTAGTTCTTCTGGTAGCTGTAAGCGATAGGCAACTGGCCCGATTCGTTGAATTACTGGAAATGGTCCAATATATCGGGGACTCAGTTTCCCTTTCTTACCGAATCTTACAACACCTTTCCAAGGAGATACTTTTAAAAGTACCTTGTCTCCTATTTGGAATTCAAGCGGTTTGCGACGATTATCTGCATAACTTTTCTGACGATCTCTTGCTGTTTTTAGTCTTTCCTTGATCTGAGTTATCTTGTCAGTAGTTTCTTGTACAATTTCTGGACCTGATAATTGACTTTCTCCGATTTCTGCCCAACATACTGGAGTTCTGCACTTACGTCCGTACAGGGCTTCGAATGGTGCAGCTTCGATACTTGAATGATAACTATTGTTATAGGAGAATTCAATTAATGGTAAATGGTTATCCCAATTACCTCCAAAGTCAATTACACATGCTCTGAGCATGTCTTCCAGAGTTTGGATTGTCCTTTCACTTTGTCCGTCGGTCTGTGGATGATATGCAGTACTAAGATTAAGTCGAGTTCCCATGGATTCTTGGAAACTTGTCCAAAATCGGGAAGTGAAACGACTATCTCTATCCGATACAATGGAGAGTGGAACTCCATGTAAGGATACTATTTCATCCACATATAGCTTGGCTAATCTTTCCATGCTAAAGGTTTCCTTGATTGGTAGAAAATGAGCTGATTTGGTTAATCGGTCCACGATTACCCAAATAGCATCATTACCTTTTCTGGTTTTGGGTAACTTAGTAACAAAGTCCATTGTTATAAGTTCCCATTTCCATACAGGCATTTCTAATTGTTGCAGTAAGCCTGAAGGTTTCTGGTGTTCAGCTTTAATTTGTGAACAAGTTAAACACTTAGATACATATTCAGCTATGTCCTTTTTCATTCCTATCCACCAGAAATGTTTCCTTAAATCTTGGTACATCTTATTATTTCCTGGGTGTATAGTATACCTAGATTTATGAGCTTCTTCTAAGATTTTTGATCTTAAATTTCCTTGTTTAGGTACCCAAATTCTGCTTTGATGAAATTTCCAAATTCCATCATTTCCTTGTTTTAATTCTTTTAGGTAACCTTTCATTCCTTCGGTATCGTTATTGATTGCTGTTTTCTGGATTTCCTTCACTTGTTCTCGTAAATCTACTTGTAGATTTATTCTAAGAGCACGGACTCGCTTTTGCTTTTCATGGAACTTACGACTTAAGGCATCTGCTACTACATTGGCCTTTCCTTCGTGATATTGAATATCACAGTCGTAATCACTCAGGACTTCCATCCATCTCCTTTGTCTCATGTTTAACTCTTTTTGCCCGAATATATACCTTAAACTCTTATGATCTGTATAAACAGTAAACTTACTTCCATACAGATAATGTCTCCAAATCTTAAGGGCAAAAACTATGGCTCCTAATTCTAAATCATGAGTCGTATAGTTTTCTTCATGCCTTTTCAATTGTCTGGAGGCATACGCAATTACCTTCTTGCGTTGCATTAACACACATCCGTATCCCAGTTTTGAAGCATCACAGTATATTTCAAAGCCTTCTGTTCCTTCTGGTAAAGCTAAAATTGGCGCATTGGTTAATTTTTGCTTTAAGATTCTAAAGGCTTCTTCTTGCTTTGGACCCCATTCAAACTTAGTGGCTTTACAGGTTAGCTTAGTTAATGGTACAGCTATTTTGGAGAAATCCTTAATAAACCGTCTATAATAACCGGCTAAACCTATAAAACTTCTAATTTCCATTGCGGTTTGTGGAACCTTCCAGTTGGTAATTGCTTTGATCTTAGCAGGATCTACGTGAATACCTTCGTGATTCACCATATGGCCTAAGAATTGCACTTCTTGCAGCCAGAATTCGCACTTCGAAAATTTCGCGTACAACTTTTCTTTTCTTAACAAAGTTAAGAGTGCATGCAAGTGTTGACAATGCTCGACTTGACTTTTGGAATAAATAAGTATATCGTCAATAAATACGATCACAAATTTATCCAAATATGGTTTACAGATTCTGTTCATCATGTCCATGAATGCAGCTGGGGCATTGGTTAATCCAAAGGGCATGACTGTAAACTCATAATGACCATACCTAGTTCTGAAAGCAGTTTTAGGTATGTCTTCTTCTTGAACTTTCAATTGATGGTATCCAGATCTTAAATCTATCTTAGAGAAATACCTAGCTCCTTGTAATTGATCGAAAAGATCTTCAATCCTAGGTAATGGGTATCGATTCTTAATTGTAACTTTATTCAATTCTCTATAATCAATACACATTCTCATTGATCCATCTTTCTTTTTCACAAACAATACTGGTGCACCCCAAGGGGATGAACTAGGTTGTATAAATCCTTTGCTTAATAATTCATCTAATTGCTTTTTCAATTCTAACATTTCGGTGGGAGCTAATCGATAAGGTGCCTTGGCTATTGGTGTAGTTCCTGGAATTAGATGAATTCTAAATTCTACTTCTCTGTCTGGTGGTAACCCAGGTAATTCTTCGGGAAAGACATCTGGGTATTCTGACACTACAGGAATTTCCTTGAGTTCCTTGTCCTTAGTACAGATGATTACAGAAATCATATATACTATTCCTTGGTTTCGTTCATAACTAGCAACTTTCATTACTGATATGAACTTTAATGGCTTTCTAGGTTTATCTCCTGAGATCTTAATTACTTCTCCAGTAGGTGTTTGAATTTCTATAGAATTCTTATCACAAATGATTTGCGCATGGTTGGCTATTAACCAATCCATTCCTAACACCACATCGAATTCAGCTAATTTCATAGGAAATAGGTTTGCAGTAAATTTATGACCTAAAAGTTCTATGTTTACTTTTTGCAGAACCTGATTGATTTCTACTGAATTCCCATCTGCAGTTTCGACTATCAAGATCTGTCTAACGGTAGATAATGGTAACTTAAGAGCTTGACAGAATGAAGTATTGATAAAACTTTGGTTGGCACCAGAGTCAAACAATACTTTGGCATAAACATTGTGAACTAGAAACGTACCGGCGATCACATCTGGGATGAGTTCTGCTTCTTGAGTAGTTAGCTGAAATGCTCTAACATTCTTCTTAGTAGTTCCTTCAGCCGTCTTAGGTTTGTTATCAGTGACTTTGTTCAGTTTAGGACATTCGGTTTTGTAATGTCCCGTTTCTCCACACTGAAAACAAGTTACAGTTTTCTTCTTACAGTTTTCTTCACTATGTCCTGCTGTTTTGCAATAATTGCAAATTCTGTTGCATTTTCCAAAATGGTTCTTACGGCAAACTTTGCAAAATGGCAAAGTTGCAGATCGCCCTGTCCCTCTTTTCTTGAAATTATTACTATTACCCATCCTGAATCCTTGGGTAATTTTCTGAGCTAATTCCTTCTTTCTATCTTCATCTCGTGTGCGGATCAGTTCATCAGTTAAGGTGTTAGCTAATTCGACTGCATCGTCAATAGTGCGAGGTCTCGCAGCTTTAACGATATTGCGAATTTCGCTAATTAATCCCCAAATATATCGAGAAATGAGTACCGGTTCTGGCGAAGCCAGATTAGGTACCACTTTCGCATATTCGAAGAATGTCGAAGTATAACCACGACAATCTACCCCGGTCATTCGATGATTTAGGAATTTATTTGCCATTTGTTCCTTTTCATACTCAGGACAGAATTTTCTTTCGACAAGATTTTTAAATTCGTCCCAAGTCATAGCATATGCTACCCGTCTGCCTTTTGCCTGTAGCACTGTGTTCCACCACTCTAGTGCTCCTTCTTTAAACAAGTTTGAGGCATACATGACTTGATCTTCTTCAGCACATTTACTTATTGCAATTACTGCTTCGGTTTTCTCCAACCATCGCAGCGTTGCAGTTGCTCCTTCGTTGCCTGCAAATTCAGCGGGTTTACAAGCAAGAAATTCTTTGAAAGTGCAACCAGGCGTTGCAGACTTTCGCTTCTTAGGGCGCTGGGTGTGCTGAGATTCATTGTCATGATTTATATGGTCATTGCCCCTGTTGATGCTATTACTGAAATTATCTTCAGTAGTATGTTTGCTAGGTACAATATGTTGCGGATTACTTGGATTTTTCATAGCAGCAACGAACATTGGAATTGCGTTGGCTATTCCTTGGGCAACCATATTTTCAATATCTTGTTTAGTCATATATTGATCTTCTGGTTGTTGCTCCGAGTGATTAACTTCATTTACTGGTTCGTTATCGTTATTTGCCATCTGATGATAAGTTATTATGAACAATTAGCAATTAACAATAAATCATTTAAACAAATTATAACACATAAAGCCAAAATTATCGATTTCTCGATTGCATTTCATATCAGTATAGTATGCATCAATACACACCGATATTTTACAATGTTTTATTTGTTATGTTACAACTGGTTTCACTATTTACTTTTACTATTATACAAGAATAATTCCACCACCCTCCTATTCGTCATCTCAGAAACGGAATTCCCTCTCGTCGTATTTCTAGGCAATCTGTTCCCCTATTTCCCTAATTCTATTCCCTGCATCCATTAACTCTTCACCAAAGTGGCGAAGTTCAGCCAGGTTTTCATTGCTCATCGGTGGATTAGGTAGGGGTTCTGGGTCGAATTGTGGAAGAAACGAGTAAGGACTATTGACAATGTTTTGGAATTGCCAATCGTTAGTCCACCATTCTTCTGGTTCTATAGGTTGGTCATGGACTATTGGTTCAGTGATTGTTGGTGTAAGGTTCATTGGTATTGGGTTTTCAACGGGATAGGTAAAGATACCTGAGTTGATAGGTTGCATAGTTTCACATTTTTCTAGTAAGGTATCTATTTGATCCTGAAAAGTAATTCTCCTGGTTTGATTAGAACTCTCTCCGACTTCTACCTGAGTTGGGTTAGAATCTTTTCCTATTTCTATTGCTATTTCCTGAGAGTACTGTTCAAACTGCTCCTCCATTTGCCTAACCTCATTAACTTCAGTTTCCTGTTCTTGTGGATTAGGGTTTTCCTGAATTATAATTGCTTTTCCTTTGTCTAAGGGTTTACTAGTTTTAGGGGTTTTTGTAACTGTCCTTCTCTTACGTATCCGGCCTCCCCATACATAATTTTTCTTTGGCCTTCTTTTTGGTTTGGGTACTGGTGGAGTAGGGAGTTCTACAGGTTCATCCATATCAGCAACGTATCCCGTAAATTCATGAGAAACTTCAATATTTACTGGGTACAGATTGAGGTTCTGAAAAGCTTCAGAGATCTCGTTCATGCTGTGTAGCATATATGCAAAATGCACAAAATATCAAGTTAAAATTTTTGAAACAAAGTTTACCAAATAAACACAGAAGTTTTATTGCATACTTATTTGTACAAAATACAGGAAATACCCAGTTTTATTTATCTACTTACTGAGAATTACTAGTACTGTATTCAAGATGCTTTTTAAGGATTAGCATTTTCTGCTACAGTAGCTAACATATATAAATTAGCCCATTTTTCATCAAGTTTATCCTCCCAAGGGGATTTCTTAAGTAATTCCAGGTTTTTCCTTTTTAATTTTCCTTTCCTTGATTTGCTCCTTACTTTTCTTAATAATCATACTCCTTTTTCTAGGAGAAAGCGGATTTTCGTAATTTGCTTTTTGCACAAATATTCCTTCCTCAGGAATTGTAGGGAGCTTTGAAATTTTAGTTTTAGAAGAACTACCCTCCTCGTAACTTGATCTATTTAATTTAAGATAGATATCTTGCAACTTCTGTTTATTCATACTGTAACTAACAAATAATCAGTTAGAAGCATGTAAACACATAATCATATATAGTAATCAGGAAAAATTAAGTATCGTTTAAATACTTAATTAGCTTAACTTAGTGGCTCTGATACCACCTTATTTCTGTCACGGTCCCTGACCCGGTTTGACCCGTTTCAGGACCCGCGGAACAGAAAGTCTGCGGTAATCTGTTTATTGTGAGTTTAGCAGCGGAAAATTTATTTCACAGGATCGGCTAAGTTAAAATTTTTCCCGATTATTTTTATTTTACAATTCGGGTTAAAACCCCGGGTAATTTACAATATAAGTTTTTAGTAATAAAACACATTTCTTTATTTTTATATCGAGCCACTATCTTAAGCTTGAAATGCTTCCCCTGCATTTTTTCCTGAATTACAGCAGATCACCTGAAACATGTTTGGAAAAGATTTTGTCAGCGGGGAAATACTGAGTGAATTATTCTAGTTACTGAAAACGACACATTTTAAGATTATTCACAGTGTTAAGATCTTTTACGCATGTTTCCGATATCAACCAATTACCCACAGTATTTGTCACTCGACCGAATCTGTGACAGTGGTCATATCACCATTGGCTGCCCCAATGAATGACGTAAATCAATTAAATTAGGTACGCCCACCTAAAATGATTTAAACTGTAATATTGTGCACAATACCCCACATACTGGCTGCAATTTGGTGATTACATCAACTTAATCACTGGTATTATAATCTTGGAAAATGAATTTGGAGTATTGTAAATTAATCACAAACTGTGATAAAAGAATTTATAAAAAGAGAATAACTCACATTGCAGATTTAGTGTTGATAGAATTTAGATTTAATCCCTGTTAACCTAATTTCATAACAAAGCACACAAAACAGGATTAGTGATCAATACAACGATTATGATAATTCTCCGAGATCAATTGTGACAATGAATGTCCAAGTGCAATACTTCGGCTCATTTATCAAAATGACAAACGATAAAGTATAGTACTTCAACTCGTATATCGAATTATCGACAACGACAAAGTACAATGCTTCGGCTCATTATCGAATTATCGACAACGATAAAGCATAGCCCAATGTGGCGGCACTTAGATATTCTTTGGGTATATTGATCCCGGAAACTGAATCGTAATAGTGATCGACTAATTACCCTGTTTTGCGGCAGTACCTCGATAATAGTGTGTGTGTGTGGACTGTTTTGCTTATAACTCGGCCTATGTAACTCCGATTTTCGTCGTTCAAGTGCCAAAATTCAAGTCCCAACCCCTGCTATTTATACTGAATTTTTGACACCGTCGCGTAGCGCGAGGGGTACCCCCTTAGCCGTCGCGCTACGCGAGTGACCACCCTATTTTCATAGGGTAGCCCTTCGTGCAGGTAGGCTTGCTGTGTCGATGGTTTTATAAATTTCGAATTTTATAATGAGTTATGAAGATAATCGTTATTAGGGTTTTGCCCCCCCTGAGTTTTAGGGCCCCTGATCCTGATTCTGATTGTTCTGGAAATTCTAGGGTTAGTGCAGAATTACTTGGGTGTCTCAATTAGGGTTTTCTTAATAGCTAATTATTATCCTAATTATTTAAAATTTAATGAGAGTTGTTACACTATGCACCATCGGCCAATAAGCCAAATGAAAACCCCAAAAGGTTTGTACCATACGGAACATCAAAACAAACAAACGGCTATATCATCACGCGGCATACAACGTATGAAAATAACGATGAAATAGAGATAAGCCAACGCCGATGAAAACCAAACAACAAAGCAAACCTCAAGTCGCCGGTCATCGGCGCAATATGAGACAGAGAGATAGAGAGAAGAGGTGAAGCGGGGATTTAAAACCTCGTAGTGAGATTATGCTTTCACCGTTCACTCTCTTTTCAAAGGTCTCTGTAGTCTCTCTAAAGTGCATCAGATTATGATGTCTCTCCTTTTTATTTATATACAAAATAAAGCTTTCAAAGGAAGCTTTAAGCTTCCAGCACGTCATAATACACGTGTCGTAAACAAAATAAGTTACAATAAAATAAACAAAGTGTACACTTAATCCATGCAGAAACAAAAGCTAATGCACATAGTACAATCACACTATGCCTAGTAACGTTGCTAATTTATAATATTGAATAAATAAATTCAAATTCAAATTAAGAATACTGTTCATGAACACTTCAAATTAATTTACTAAAATAATCAAATTACATGGTAAATAAAATATAATTAAAAAGTTTAAAAATTCTATTTAGAAATTGTATAATATCATTAATGAAGACTCCAAATTACAATCTATATTATGTCATAATTGTTTATTATTAAATTAAATAAATAAATTCAGATTCAAATTAAGAATACTGTTCATGAACACTTCAAATTAGTATGTATAATATGTATAATGTATAATAATGTATAATGTATAATATCATTAATGAAGACTTCAAATTACAATCTATATTATGTCATAATTGTTTATTATTAAATTAAATAAATAAATTCAAATTCAAATTAAGAATACTGTTCATGAAAACTTCAAATTAATATGTATAATGTATATTAATATGTATAATAGCAATAAAGCGTCTTACAATATTAGCTCTTTATCAATTTTTAAAGTTATGATATGCCCACATGAAGTTATAATGCGTTTTCCTCTAAGTACACTTGCTATTTAAGGTCTAAAAATTTTCAATTTTTTAAATGGTTACATGAAGTCATAATGTGTGTGTTTTTTTCTCTAAGTAAACATGTTATTTAAGCCCTAATTTTTTAAATTCCTACATGAAGTCATAATGTGTATTTTTCTCTAAGTAAGCTTGCTATTTAAGCCCTAAATTTTTTCATTTTTTTGAAAGCCCACTTGAAGTTATAAACTTAATGTGTTTTGTGTTCAAGTACAAACTAGTAAAACTCGCATGTAAGAGTGGTGGGAATTTGATATATGCACAAAACATCTAAGTTACATACGTATCTGGTACTTATAGTGGAAAAAACCCAAATAAAACCGAAACAAATATAAAATTGATATCTATACCGGTATCGATATTGTTCATTGATTTTTTATTATGATTTTTATTTAGAAGCCTCATATAATAATAATAATAATAATAATAATAATAATAATAATAATAATAATAATAATAATAAGAGTTAATTGCCTGGATAGTCCCTGTGGTTTCACGTTTTTTCACTTTTAGTCCTCACTTTTTGAAAACAACATGTATGCTCTATATGGTTTGTTATTTTATTACTCGAATAGTCCCCTGAGTAAATGTCAGATAGTTTGGTTAGTTAAGTTGGTGTGAAATTACTAAATTGTCCTTACTAAGCATAAAAATCTGATTTATTATTTAAAAGAAATAATATATATATATAGGGTCAGGATTTAGAGAAAAGTGTGAGAACAGTGAGAACGCTTATGGATCGTCTGATCAAAACAATCTATGTACTAGATTGGCGCGGTGGCGTTTTCGTAAATAACACCAATTTTATTAAGTGGACACGCTTCATTAAGGGTTAAAATGTCTTTTACCGCTCAAATTCAAAACGCCAACTAAAATGAGAACACGCCATTCAAAACAAATAAAACGACATTAATACAATACTCCAAAAATTAGTGATAAAACGCGTTGGAGATTACATGGAGATGAAACAACACAGTAACCAAAATTCAATTATTAACATTTATTAGAAGAAATTCCCTCCTAAATTACGCGTCAAAAACATCATTATATAAATTATATAAACGAAGTTAAACATCGCTTCCATAATCACTTAAATCCATCATTCTAAAAAACATCTTTTACCAAAAACGCCAAAAATGGCAACCATCGTTTCATGGAGATACACTCTGAGAATCAGAAGATTCGTCATACGTTTTGACAACAGAAGGATGGTGTATGTTAGGACCATCAAAGCAATTTTGAAAATGGAAGAAGAGGTACAGAGGAGTATCCTATCGCTTGGCATCGCTCTAGATAACGAATGTCAGAAAACACAAAAGCTTATGAGAACATTAACAAGGAAATTTGGACCAAGCAAAGCAGATGGAAAAATGGACCCAGTCATAACATCGTGGCGTTTTGATGAAGAAACAGACATGGTGACCGTTATATATGACAACGGAGAGCAGGAAGACTACCTGCTTGAAGACATCATGACAAAGCAGGGGGTTGGGTTCATGGAAGAGTTGCACAACGCCACGTTTTTGAACACATACATGGATTTAAAAATGGCGTTGATGCAGGACATGTTCAAATGGAGGCATTAGAATCTTCAAAAACAAGAAGCCAATGAAAGTGAAAGTGATGAATTAGATGATAGACTAGAAGAAGACTCCGAAGAAGAAGACGTCAGATAAAGTACCTTCTGACGAGGAGTTTTAATTTTTTTTTTGTTTTCTTCTTTGTAATCTTTCTTTAAAGATAATAAAATGCTATATTTCTCCCCTTAGTTTCAAAACGCCAAAAAATACTACAAAAAAGTCATTGGATACAAAACGCCAAAAATAATAAAAAAATATTTTCCCTTTTTAATATTTTCTCTGTTAGTGTATTTTGTCATCTTGGTCTACAAAACGCCATTAAAAAAACGCCAAATTTGGAAGATGGGATGTCTATCACCCTAAACTGATAAAGCTGAACAAAACAGTAAATACACCCAGTAACTGAAAAGGCGGTTACTTTATTACTAGGTTATTGCATGGAGGTTTGATAGGTCAGAGGGACGTTTCGTCCTAAAGTTCTCTGATAGGAGAAGGGTGAAAGTCAAAACAATCAAGGCCATACTTAGTATCGAGGAATCCGTTCAGAGGGATATTCTAGCCCTTGGGGTCCCAGTGGCCTACAATTGTGATCTACCAAAAGTTACCAGTTGGATTCTTGATGAACAATCAAGAACGGCGAGGGTGAGATTTCAACACGGGGAGGATTATTCATTGACAATGGATGAAGTGCTGAACACAGATAGACTACATCTTATTGAACTGCTCTGTGATTTAGCACCTTCGAACGATGCTAGATCCAGCGTTGTGAATACACTCAAGTATAGGATGCAACAAAGAAGAGACGAGATTATGGCGTTATACGCCAATGAACAAGATGATGATGAGTCTGAGGAGAGTGATGAACAAAGCGATGGTTTCATCTCTGATGTAATACCATCCACAGAAAACTATTAGTTTTTGTTTGATTTCATCTTAGCTGTACTCTTTTAAATTACTAATGAATCTAAAACGCCATGAACGCCAAGAAATTTACCTTGATAACATATATGAACTGTTGAAATCTACAAACGCCTAATGAATTTGGGGAACGCCATGGAGGAAAAGAAATTATAATTACTAAATGATTTTATTAAAAGCCATATAAACGAAGTTAAACATCGCTTCCATAATCACTTAAATCCATCATTCTAAAAAACATCTTTTACCAAAAACGCCAAAAATGGCAACCATCGTTTCATGGAGATACACTCTGAGAATCAGAAGATTCGTCATACGTTTTGACAACAGAAGGATGGTGTATGTTAGGACCATCAAAGCAATTTTGAAAATGGAAGAAGAGGTACAGAGGAGTATCCTATCGCTTGGCATCGCTCTAGATAACGAATGTCAGAAAACACAAAAGCTTATGAGAACATTAACAAGGAAATTTGGACCAAGCAAAGCAGATGGAAAAATGGACCCAGTCATAACATCGTGGCGTTTTGATGAAGAAACAGACATGGTGACCGTTATATATGACAACGGAGAGCAGGAAGACTACCTGCTTGAAGACATCATGACAAAGCAGGGGGTTGGGTTCATGGAAGAGTTGCACAACGCCACGTTTTTGAACACATACATGGATTTAAAAATGGCGTTGATGCAGGACATGTTCAAATGGAGGCATTAGAATCTTCAAAAACAAGAAGCCAATGAAAGTGAAAGTGATGAATTAGATGATAGACTAGAAGAAGACTCCGAAGAAGAAGACGTCAGATAAAGTACCTTCTGACGAGGAGTTTTAATTTTTTTTTTGTTTTCTTCTTTGTAATCTTTCTTTAAAGATAATAAAATGCTATATTTCTCCCCTTAGTTTCAAAACGCCAAAAAATACTACAAAAAAGTCATTGGATACAAAACGCCAAAAATAATAAAAAAATATTTTCCCTTTTTAATATTTTCTCTGTTAGTGTATTTTGTCATCTTGGTCTACAAAACGCCATTAAAAAAACGCCAAATTTGGAAGATGGGATGTCTATCACCCTAAACTGATAAAGCTGAACAAAACAGTAAATACACCCAGTAACTGAAAAGGCGGTTACTTTATTACTAGGTTATTGCATGGAGGTTTGATAGGTCAGAGGGACGTTTCGTCCTAAAGTTCTCTGATAGGAGAAGGGTGAAAGTCAAAACAATCAAGGCCATACTTAGTATCGAGGAATCCGTTCAGAGGGATATTCTAGCCCTTGGGGTCCCAGTGGCCTACAGTTGTGATCTACCAAAAGTTACCAGTTGGATTCTGGATGAACAATCAAGAACGGCGAGGGTGAGATTTCAACACGGGGAGGATTATTCATTGACAATGGATGAAGTGCTGAACACAGATAGACTACATCTTATTGAACTGCTCTGTGATTTAGCACCTTCGAACGATGCTAGATCCAGCGTTGTGAATACACTCAAGTATAGGATGCAACAAAGAAGAGACGAGATTATGGCGTTATACGCCAATGAACAAGATGATGATGAGTCTGAGGAGAGTGATGAACAAAGCGATGGTTTCATCTCTGATGTAATACCATCCACAGAAAACTATTAGTTTTTGTTTGATTTCATCTTAGCTGTACTCTTTTAAATTACTAATGAATCTAAAACGCCATGAACGCCAAGAAATTTACCTTGATAACATATATGAACTGTTGAAATCTACAAACGCCTAATGAATTTGGGGAACGCCATGGAGGAAAAGAAATTATAATTACTAAATGATTTTACTAAAAGCCATATAAACGAAGTTAAACATCGCTTCCATAATCACTTAAATCCATCATTCTAAAAAACATCTTTTACCAAAAACGCCAAAAATGGCAACCATCGTTTCATGGAGATACACTCTGAGAATCAGAAGATTCGTCATACGTTTTGACAACAGAAGGATGGTGTATGTTAGGACCATCAAAGCAATTTTGAAAATGGAAGAAGAGGTACAGAGGAGTATCCTATCGCTTGGCATCGCTCTAGATAACGAATGTCAGAAAACACAAAAGCTTATGAGAACATTAACAAGGAAATTTGGACCAAGCAAAGCAGATGGAAAAATGGACCCAGTCATAACATCGTGGCGTTTTGATGAAGAAACAGACATGGTGACCGTTATATATGACAACGGAGAGCAGGAAGACTACCTGCTTGAAGACATCATGACAAAGCAGGGGGTTGGGTTCATGGAAGAGTTGCACAACGCCACGTTTTTGAACACATACATGGATTTAAAAATGGCGTTGATGCAGGACATGTTCAAATGGAGGCATTAGAATCTTCAAAAACAAGAAGCCAATGAAAGTGAAAGTGATGAATTAGATGATAGACTAGAAGAAGACTCCGAAGAAGAAGACGTCAGATAAAGTACCTTCTGACGAGGAGTTTTAATTTTTTTTTGTTTTCTTCTTTGTAATCTTTCTTTAAAGATAATAAAATGCTATATTTCTCCCCTTAGTTTCAAAACGCCAAAAAATACTACAAAAAAGTCATTGGATACAAAACGCCAAAAATAATAAAAAAATATTTTCCCTTTTTAATATTTTCTCTGTTAGTGTATTTTGTCATCTTGGTCTACAAAACGCCATTAAAAAACGCCAAATTTGGAAGATGGGATGTCTATCACCCTAAACTGATAAAGCTGAACAAAACAGTAAATACACCCAGTAACTGAAAAGGCGGTTACTTTATTACTAGGTTATTGCATGGAGGTTTGATAGGTCAGAGGGACGTTTCGTCCTAAAGTTCTCTGATAGGAGAAGGGTGAAAGTCAAAACAATCAAGGCCATACTTAGTATCGAGGAATCCGTTCAGAGGGATATTCTAGCCCTTGGGGTCCCAGTGGCCTACAATTGTGATCTACCAAAAGTTACCAGTTGGATTCTTGATGAACAATCAAGAACGGCGAGGGTGAGATTTCAACACGGGGAGGATTATTCATTGACAATGGATGAAGTGCTGAACACAGATAGACTACATCTTATTGAACTGCTCTGTGATTTAGCACCTTCGAACGATGCTAGATCCAGCGTTGTGAATACACTCAAGTATAGGATGCAACAAAGAAGAGACGAGATTATGGCGTTATACGCCAATGAACAAGATGATGATGAGTCTGAGGAGAGTGATGAACAAAGCGATGGTTTCATCTCTGATGTAATACCATCCACAGAAAACTATTAGTTTTTGTTTGATTTCATCTTAGCTGTACTCTTTTAAATTACTAATGAATCTAAAACGCCATGAACGCCAAGAAATTTACCTTGATAACATATATGAACTGTTGAAATCTACAAACGCCTAATGAATTTGGGGAACGCCATGGAGGAAAAGAAATTATAATTACTAAATGATTTTACTAAAAGCAAGCCCAATTTGTAGCTCATTTAACTTTTCAATTAGTGGCCCAAAAACAATATTTGTTGTACGAAAGAATCATCAAAAAATAACATTCAAATTTGAAAGTATTAGAAAACAAGAGGTTTAGCAACCGTATTCGTGCAGTCACTGCTTGGTTAGGTATACCTGCCAGGTTATTTTAATCATACATGTAAGTAAAGTCTATTAGAGTATTATCTGGTGTGATACATTAACAATTAAAAAAAAAGTCTATTAGAATTACATTGATATATAAATTATATATCCATTAGTTGCATTCGATAGTTAATACAAGTTTAACAAATTTTGAAAGAAAAAAAAGTAAAGATATTTGAAGAAGTTTTTAAAAATACACATAAATTGGACAAAAGGGTAGCTTTTAAATTTCTTAAATTTGAAATTTCTTAAATTGAACTCTCCTATTTTGTTATTAAGGACCAGCCTTACAATATTGTTAATTTATTAAAAAAAATGTGCTTTGCATCTCCTATTTTGAAACATGTGTCAACAAATTAAATACTGTGCTTGAATCTTGTTAGTAGGCAAATTAGTTCTATCTATACTATCTTGTATCTAGTGTAAGAAGGTGTTGTAACTTGAGTTTTATTGGTTTACCGTGTCTTAGTTATTGTTCATTTTGCTTTATGAGTTGTAAGTTGTTGGGCACTAGATAATTGATGTTCCTTTTGTTTTGTGAGTTTTACGTTGCTGTTCCTTCGGTTTAGACCTTTTGATGGGTTAACCGTCTAATTATATGTTATTGAAGTATGTATTTGTTTATTTAGTACCAAGTCTAGCTAAAGTGTATTAAGAAAAACAAAATATAATAAATAAAACATTTAGAAGCTTTAGCTACCTTTTAACATTGGGTGCACATGAGTCGGTTTTAGCCAAACCTTATTATAATCATAACTACGATTTTGGTTAATGGAAAGTCATAATCATAACCATTCATTGTTATGTTATAAATTAATATACTATATGTATATAAACAATTAAAAATTTAACAAAACCCTAAGGTGTTATCAAATTTATAAATGATAAATATGAATTACAATAATAATAATAATAATTGGAGTTATTAGATGATGAATTTTTAGTGTTTGTGTCTTGCTGATAGACCTGGCAATCTTGGGCCAACCACTTAAATTTGGGTTTTAAATATAAGCTTATAGGGCAATGGGGGTTTAAATGGGTAAGCTAAAAATAATAAATTGAAAACTATGGGTCAAGATGGGCTATTATAAAAAATAGAATAGAATGGGTCATTCAAAAAATAGATCTGTGGGTTCCTACTATTATTTATAACCACTCACTCATTACCAGTCACCACCAGTACATCGCTCACACTCAAATCTCATTGTGAAAAGAAAAAACTTTCCCCATGCCATGGATTCATGAGTCGGAGAAGATCTGTGGATGAAGAAGACGTTGAACTGTATTAATCGATTTCATTTTCTTTCTAATTTCATTGATTATAATGTTTTTTGATTTCATTGGTTTAATCAAAATTTTAGTCTGATTCATCAATTTTGGGTTTTTAGTTTTGTTTCTAATTCATTGATTTTGGCTTCTAATTTCATCGATGTATTCTAATTTTATGAGTTTTGGTTCTGATTCATCGAGAGTTTTGATTACATCGAGGTAATGAAGTTTTAATTTCATGTGTTGTGGTTAATTCATGAATTATGGTTTCGAAATTTGAGATTTGTATAAGTGTGTAACGATTCTATCCACAAATTCTGATTTTGGATTGAATTTGGTTGATGCTCTCTTCCTTTCCTTTCCTGGGGTTTTCTTCTTCCTTTTATTTTATTAAATTGACCCTGCACTTGGATTTGTCAAAACCCATCCTGACCTGAACCATTCTGACCTGACCTGACCTGTTTCTAAAATAACCCATCCTGACCCAAACCAACCCATCTTAACCCGTCTACCCGCCCGACCCAACCCATTCATTTTGCCAAGAGTCCAGATAACTTTGTCAATTCAAAATCCAAAACAGTGTCAATCCAAAATCCAAAATAGTGTCATTTCGGCACAACAAGAAAGAAAGAAACAGACCAAAACAGTTTCGTTTTCACCACATACTAAATATATATATATATATATATATAGATATTCAACTACCAACTACCGAGTCACTCCTTGATGTTATACCTATGAACATTGAAGGTCCATAGCTTTCCCTTCTTCGTTTTTTCCGACTTTTCTTCTTCAAGGTTGAATGTATCCGGGTTCCCCAAGGGAGAAAGGTTAGCTTCTCCCGCAATCGTGTCCATCCCAGGGGAGTATTTAGCTAGACCGGAGTAAACCGCAACTTGAATTTCAGGAACTCGAGTCTTGCTGTTGCCGGTCAAGGGCTTGACCGTGGTAAAGTAAGCGTTTAACTCTCTTTTGATACCCCTGCACACACACAAACAAATTTAAATTATTATTTATATTTTATGATTTAAAAATGATTTTTTATTCGCATTATTATTATTTTTTTTTGTATATCTTACTCAGCATTCAGTTTATGTCTGTTGACATAAACAATTTTGTCAAAATCTTTTTCTGTTATCTTCTCAATCAAATTGCTAAAGTTTGTTCCAAAAAACACTTGTGCCCCAAGAAGTTTGAGCCTCTTGCAGCGGTGACCACCACCAGCCTGTTGGAAGCTTTCCCTGTCGATTCCGCTCTCACCCTTGTCCTTGTTTTTTACGCTGTTCTTGGCTGCCTCAGCCTCTGCATCGCCCTCCGCTTTCCCCTTTCCCTTTCCCTCTCCCTTTCCTTTCCCCTTGCCCTTGCACTTGCCTTTGGCTGCTGCCTCAGCCTCTGCCTCGCCCTCCGCTTTCCCCTTTCCCTCTCCCTTTCCTTTCCCTTTGCCCTTGCACTTGCCTTTGGCTGCCGCCTCGTCCTCGCCGTCATCCTCATCCTTGACGCGGCTTGGGTTTGCCACAGTAATGTTAGTCCCACTCTTGAGCTTTTCAGCCAATAAATGTGCATACAGCAAGTTGTCGTCGTGTACAACGAGGATCCGGTCGCTCTTGGTGTAGAGCGACCTTGTGTGGCTCATGAACTTGAAAGCAAGTTTCGATAACATATTCGGTCCTGAAAAACAAAAATCAATCAACAGATTAAACGTATTTCAAACTTCCAGCAGTTGAAACCTGTTCGTTAATCTTGGTCAGGCCGATTACTGTGAGATATTTCAATTTGAGAAGTGGTATTTACCAATTCGATGGTTGTCGTCCTTTCACCGTGCAGGCAAACTGATTTTGCTTTATTTGATTTTTTCAGTTACGATTAGAGTTAAGTTTATGTATGATTTGGTATTAGGATTCAGAGAGGGTGATGAGCTTGTTGTCGATGGAGGAATGGCTACTTTTGAAGTCATAGAAAGAATCGGTAATGAGTTGCGTTGCAAGTGTACAGACCCTGGTTTACTCTTACCTCGAGCTAAGTTTAGTTTCTGGAGGGACGGGAAACTTGTCGAAAAACATCATGAGCTCCCAACATTCTCTGAAAAGGTTTGAAAGTTTCGATTAGACCTGGCAAACGGGTTGGGTCGGGTCGGGTCGGGTCATGGGTCAAAACGGGTTCGGGTCGAAACGGGTCAATTATAAAAAAGGGCTGTTTTGGTTTGGGTCGAAACGGGTCCGGGTCAGAACGGGTCCGGGTCGAAACGGGTCCGGGTCAAAACGGGTTTCGGGTCGGGTCGGGTCGGGTCGGTTTTTTTTACAATACGGCCCGTAAGTACTGATCCGATAACCGAGAACCCATTATAACACTACTCGATATACTACCCTAAATATATACTCGGTTCCGGTTCTTTTGTTTTCGGGCATATCGGTCCACGGGTACAAGACCGACCCGGATCTTCGCTGTTGTACCAAAGGTTCGAAACTAAAACCTTTGGTCTTGTCTCAGTTCCACGCACATAAAGTTTACAGTCGAATAAATGTTCTCAATAAAACAACTTCAAATCAAATTTACAGTACCATCCATGCACATAAAGTGACCAAAAGATATTTTTAGTAAAGCCGTACAGATACAAAGTTTGTAAAGAATGGTAATCGATTCTAGCAGTCACATCCAGATGCCCTCTGTTGACTCGTGCTTCCTACGTCAATGGTATGATTGGTATCCGGCAAGTATCGTCAATGGAAGAGAAGGCAAAAGAAAAGGAGCACAAGTGTGAGCATTGTGGTTGTAGTAAATCGAACCGTGAAGATTATGGGCGTGGCCGAGGTGGAGGTCGGGAGTCCGGGAGAGGTCGAGGAGACGGTCGATTACAACGAGACACGAGCCGTGTTAAGTGCTACAAGTGCAACCAGATCGGGCATTATATATCAGAGTGTCCAATGTGGGAGAAAAAGGAAGAGCTCAACTTGAACCGATGTGAAGATGATGAACCGACGTTGTTGTGAAGAAAGCGGTACGGACAAACACCGATTAAGGGCGTGATTGTTAGGTTTAATCGGTTGTTTTACAGTTTAATGGGTCAACTGGGTCAGAAACTTAATGGTCAATTGGGCAGCAGCTTAATGGGTCAATTGGGCCAGTAGTTAGGGTGTTTTTCACATGTTTATTTTATGTTTTGTTTAGTAAAGTAGTAGGCTTTTAATTACGGGTCACGTTCTGAGACTTTTAGGGTTAATGGACGTCGTTTACTGATCACGATCAGGTAGTGGGCAATAGGTCGTATGTTAGTATTTATTTCCAGCAAAGTTTTCACTTGTAATCGTACCTTTCGAATTCAATCAAATGAAAAGAGTCGATCAATAGTTTGATCAACCTGCAGCGTTTCTCTGTTATTGTTTGATCAATTCATTACTGTTTCTTTGTTGTTTGAATCTGTGATTAAAGCTCGATATCCAACATAAACGATGCTCTTTTTGTTCCAAAGAATGTACTTGTTTTGCAATAGGACATATTTTGATGACCAACGTACGCGTGGAACTGAAACAACAGCGAAACTAAAACAAATAAATGGAACTGAAGATCCGGTACCCGTTTCGAACTGAAGATCCGGTACACCAACGACCCGGTTCTTTTGATGACCAACGTACCTGGATCTTCAGTTCCATTTATTGAGCACATTTATTGGTCGAATCGGTACGGATCGAAACGGTCGCCTCGAAACAGTTCGCGTCGAAACGGTTCGCGTCGAAACGGTTCGCGTCGGAACGGTTCGCGTCGGAACGGTTCGGGTCGAAACGGTACTGGTCGAAACAGTTCGGGTCGAAACGGTACGCGTCGAAACGCTTCGCGTCAAAACGGTACGAAACTCGTCGTGACCCTAAACCCGTGTCGTTCCGTAACCCGTCTAGTGCGGATACTTGTGCCGACTCGAAACCCATTCCGATCCGAAACATGCCCTGTTTCTTTAAGACACTAACCCACATCGACCCATTTCTTTAATGTTGTCGACCCGCTTTGACCCGAAAATAAAAAGATGGAATTTCAAGTGACCCATTTAGTTAAAATATCTCACCCAAACCAACCCATATAATTTTAAAAGTAACCCAAACTGACCCATTTGGAAGGCTTTGGGTCAAGATTGCCCCCTCTAGTTTCGATCAAATCTTTAAAATGGCTATTTTGTCGTTGTGATGTTTGATTCGTGGTTCGTTATCATCAGTCTGATATCGAGTCTGGAATCACTGAAGGTGTTGCTTTTATTGCTCTTTCGTTTGTGAAAGATGCTGCTGTTGTCGTCAAGCATTTAAAGGACCAAAAATAAGTAAGAAGATGTGAATCTCTGATCATCGTACCAGGTACGAAACCAAGAACACGTCCAGCAGTTGAAACCGATCAGCAGGAACACCTGATCGAAGCCGGAAACCTGTTCGTTAATCTTGGTCAGTCAGGCCGATTACTGGGAATCAGAAGAACAGATTGCAATCTACTCTGTTGAGGCAAGTAATCACAAGGCAGTGAAATTTTGACGACAAACAAGATGGCAGAATTTCAAGTGGTGAAGAAGTTGAATCAAACGGTTGAGCCGGTGTGGCTCAAACCGAAGAGATCCCTGCTCTTACGGTAACATAAGCGTGACGAATGGATTGTAGATTCGGGGTGTGCTCAAATCACTTAACCAACCGGTGATAAAGATCGACTAACCAACACAAAACGATACGAAGGTAACCGAGTGCTTGTGATATAGCCGATAACTCAAGGCATCGAATCTTGAACAAAATTACTGCAACTGGGAAGCATGTTTTGTTCAGTCCGAATATTTGATGATTCGGAGTCCGTGTATGTTCTCTCGGCTGGGCTGAATCGGTGTACATCGCGGAATAAAGATAGCACGGATCAATTTGAACTTGTTCTATTAAATACAAAAGGAACCCCAACCCCACTACTGTGAGATATATATTTTGAATTTGAAAAGTGGTATTTACCAATTGATTGATTACGGCAAAAACCTTATGAACTTGTATTCCCTTTTTCATTTCCGTATAGAAGAACAGAGACAGATATTTCAGTTTGAAGTAGAAATTTATGAGTTATCTCTTATTTCACCTCCAAATTGTTAAGCTATTAATAATAAAAATAAAAATTCCTTATTATGAACGATATTCCCCTTTTCATTTCCGTATAGAAGAACAGAGACACCCACTCCCACTCCCACTGTGAGATGATATTTCATTTATGAATGGCAAAAGTTATCTCTTATTTCACCTCCAAATTGTTAAGCTATTAATAAAAACTCCTTATAACTTTTATTATTAAACAAGTCTGTTGGTTGTTTTGTGTTTGAGTTTGTGTTGTTGTTTTCTTCTTCTCTGATACATACATACATACATACCCCCTGAGTTTTTTTATTTTAAAAAACAAGGTACAACTAGTCTTTCATATAGATTTGTAATGTTGATCAAAATGTGTTCATCAGATCTGCTATAACTTTTGCCATTCATAAGTTTCATTTCATTACAGAAACACAAACAATTTGGAGGTGAAATAAGAGATAACTTTGCATTATTATTTCACTTCTTTTTATTAGAAATACATACATACATTAAAACTTGTAAAAACTCACCTCAACTGATACTTCTACTTCTGATGATTCTTCTGGTTCTTCCTAAAGAAGAAGGAAAACATACATTATTATTATTATTATTGTTGTTAAAGAAGAATGTAAAGAGTGAAGTGGACAAATGATAAAGAAAAATATCAAAACTCAGCTGCTCACCTCCGGAGTGATGGATGGATGATTCTTTTCTTCCTACTAAGAAGAAGAAGAAGAAGTTAAAATGGTGAGGGTTTATATAGGCTGAGCTACTACTGTCATATATATAGGAAAGGAGAGAATGAAGGAAGGTGGTCATGGCATGAAAACATTCTTCCACTGTCCCTCATTAAATGCCAGGGCCCCACAACGTACAACAAACATTTCATTTGTCTCTAAGAGTGAGAGTGAGAGCAAAAACCCAGACCTGGGAGCATACTTGGTTCAGGTGGTTGCAGTCTTTCTTTCTTTCTTTCTGTGATCTCCTTTTGATTGTTCTCTTCTTTTCTTAGGTACACTACAGTATGTATGTATGGGTGGTGAGTGCTTTGTGGCTAGCCCCAACTTCTTATTCTTTAGTTTGTTTTTGCTGCTTTTGTTTTCGTTTTTTTTATTTTCCTTATTATATCTTTCTTTGTTTATTTGGTTTTTGTTTATTTAGTAAAACTATTTAACTAAATATCTTTTAATGTTGAAGTAAGTTAGGAGAAAAAAAAAAAAACTCATATCTTGATATCCTTTTGGATATATTATGACATTTATTTTGTTGGTTTTATCCTTTGGTCTTTTTTTAATATTTAAATCATTTTCAATTTTTTAATATCACTTTTGGTTCCTACAACGATTTGTAGTACTGCTCACTTCTAAAGCTTGTTATTTCCCATGTCGCTTCTAGATTTGTAGGTATTACACCCACCCTCGTCCTTACTCCTTCTTAGGGTTTCACCTAACCGACATCGTTAGAATGGTTTGATGATATCGTGTGAAGGATGTATAAAACACATCGTTTATAATCAAACGCAATACATATTTTCGCCAAATAAATTATGATAATAACTACTATTATTTATAATTCATAATTTTTATACCAAGATATTATAAAATAACCACTTCTTAAATAAGTTAATTACAATGTGTGATCGTGTATGCATCAACATTGTGGTTAACGGAGATGGTAAAAAAAAAAAAAAGTTAACTTCTAATTTCTTTTACAAAAAGCAACTCCTACCGTTTTAACAATATTCAAAACCAACTCCCACCCACGACTAAAGTTGATATTCAACCCGACGCCGGACACACCGTTCGGAAATATCTCTTAAACAAAAACAACTCCCACCGTTTTAAGAACATTCATTCAAAACCAACTCTCGCCATTAATCAGTTCAACAACGTTCAAAATTCGTCACGACTAAAGTTGATGTTCAACCCGAAGCACCGTTTCGAAAACAAAAAAAAAAACCGGCTATACAATAACAAAGTAATTACATATCAAATTTACAATTAATCCAGTTGTTCCACTCTAATGAAGAACTTTTGGAACGATTCTTCACCCATAAAAAAACCTCATGCCTTAATCTCCCCCGTCAACTGAAATTTAATTAGTTTTAGTACTTGATTTCTTTTTACTTAAACCATAGACTTAGGGTATGTTTGGCTAACCTTTTTGAAACAACTTATTGACTTATTGGCTTTTTGGAAAAGTCAGTATGGAGTGACTTATTGGCTTTTTCCCCTCACATACACCGAGGGTTGTAAACGAACCGAACGTTCAGCGAACAGTTCGTGAACCGTTTGGCGGGAAGTTCGTTTATGTTCGTTCGTTTAGTAAATGAACGAACACGAACAAGAAATTTCGTTCGTTATGTTCGTGAACGTTCGGTAATGTGTTCGTTTATGTTCGTGAGCGTTCAGTAATGAGTTCATTTATGTTTGCTCGTTAATATTTATTTGTGTTAGTTCGTTTAAAGGTTTTTATATGTTGTATTTTGTTTTATTATTTCTAGTTTTTAAAATTTTGAAACCCTAGTTATCTTATATGCCTCTCACAACATCCTTTATTTCACTATTTCAATTTTAGTTTGTGTCAAAATTGGCAAACTCTTAATGTTGTGTTTATCATGTTTTTGATAATCATGGCAACTATGTCCGAATAATTATGTTAAGTGTTTATTTATTTTTTTTTTGTGGATTTTTCATAATCTTTGTGATGAAAATGTAGATTTTATTCTAAAATGAATATTGTGTTTATAAACGTCGTTTGTGTTCATTTATGTTCATGAACATTTGTTAGAGTTCATTAGCATATGGTAAGTGTTCGTGAACAGTTCACGAACATGTTCATTTCCTTAATGAACGAACACGAATAAGAAATCTCGTTCGGTAAGCGTTCGTGAACAGTTCATGAACAAGCTTTTTTCTTAACAAATGAACACGAACAAGGCCATGTTCGTGTTCATTCGGTTCGTTTACAGCCCTACATACACCTCATTGCCAAACATCATTTTGGAGCTTATGACTTTTCAAAAAGCCAATACGTCAATAAATTGTTTCAAAAATGCCGAAAATGGGGAACAACTACATGCGGAAATTGGAATGGATAAAGGAACCCAACTTTTTACTTCGTCTTGAGCCCTCAAAATAATTGGCTCCGGCCGGCAATTAGACACACTTCCTACTTTAACATGTAAGCTTCGTGGTTCATAAACTATTTTTTAATTTGATCTCTGACCTTGACTAAGCGCAAGATCATTATAATAGTTAGCGTATAACGCATTGCTTTGGCTAATCAACACATGGTCAGGGGAACCTAAAAAAATAGACATAAGTCCATTAGGTCGATCGTAAGGTTGGTATGACAAACACAAGAAGTTATTCTATGTTGACTCAAAGTTGAGTGTAACTTGTACTTAAATATTTTTTTGTTAACATGATGGTTATGTGGAATGTTCGATTTTCGAAGCTAACTTTGTGGAATTTGTCCATCTGAACAACATAACATTAACCTCTATAAACTTAGATTAGCACATAAAAATTATTTATAAGCATTAACATCACAATTTTCATAATCAAACCTCCACGTGAATTTAACTCGATACATATTTTATGTTTGAATTTCTTATGCAAGTTAAATGTGGTTTCTGTGTCTACTTGGTTTCCTTCTTCTTTGGTTGTGAATATGTTTCTCATTTTCTGTTATTCATCTTATTAGATTTACAAAATTGTTGTTTAGTTCTATCTTCATATCGAGTTATTTCTTATATATTAATTATTAAAATTAATTTGTTTCTGAGCGTTTTTACTATTCAATTTTAGAGGCATTTTATTGGTCTACATCTTCTAACATTTCGTCTTTTTTCTTCAACATCCACTTGCCTCATCAAATTTTACAATCCTGAACGAAATTAGGTCACCGACACTACAGGAGGCGTCAGCGACACCCCCGCATGGCCCGTCGGCAAAGCTGAAGACCCCATTTTTACCCCGTTTCGTCATTCCTTCGACCCCGAACCCCGCAACCTCGTTCCCAGGCCTCGTTAAGCTTCCCAAATGTATCCCAAACTTATCAAAGCGTTTTTGTGAGGTGCGGATAAGTAGGAAACTTGTATATGAGCATATATCAATGATGAAATAGGCATGCATGTATGTAAGAATGAGATCATATTGCATGTAAGTAGACGGGATTAGTATGTGAGATCATATTGCATGTTTGAATATGTTAGTGTGTAAATTCTATATATGTGTTTGTAAGAAGGATATAAAGGTATATATGCACGTATTGGAATTTTAGTATACGTGGACAAATGGACCTTGTATAATACTACAAAAACCAACTAAAGTCACTACCGGCTACCGGACGGTCGCGCCTCATCAATCACGCCGTTTATAAATAAGTGTTTGACTTAATTCGATAATAGTTTTCGTTACAATCGACGTCTTTTCCTCAAAAATTACACCGTTTAAGACAAAGCTCTTGAATTCATAAAATATAGTATTTGCTCTGTATGTATCAATGGTTGCGTCATATCTTTTCCGGTACACCGCTTCACCAAATCAAAATTCCCAATTCCTTACAATATTACATTATGCCACATTTTTGTAAACCAACAACCGCCACCGTACATTATTCCCAATTCCTTCATCGGATAACCATCTACTACCTCCGTCAAAATCAAATTGTTAATTCCTTCAATTTCCGCAAATTCATCAAACAAGTTCGACATCAAAGGTAACATCTCTTAACATATTGGGTTTTCTATGGATATCGTATTCTTTCCTTCTTGAATAGATCTATATTGGTTTTATTTGTCGTTATTTTCCCTTATTGATTCACAACAAATCGATACATATATGTTATTATTGGTTATATACCGAAAAATTAAGAAACCGGCATGGGTTGTTTCCCTAGCGCTTTGGGGATTCTTTGCGAAAAAACATCCAAAAACAAGCGAAACGATGACATACACAACGCTCAATCAAACACTATAATCGCTGGGAATGTAAGTATGTTTAAAGTTGTAAGTTTGTTTCATTTTTAATATTTCTTGATTAGTTTTTTGTTTAGTTCTTAAAAGCATGCACGCCATTCAATTGTTCATTTTTGGATTTTGAGTTGTGACTCTTGAATTATTGATCTTTTAACTAGAATTTGTTGATCGTGATAATTTTGTGAATATTCGTTGTTAATAGTGGGATATTGAAATGATAACTTTCTGTGCATAATTAATAATAATGTTGTGTTCATCGGGTTTTTACTTAGACTAGAAGGTATGGTGACGGAGGATGGGCTGCCACGTCATCCGTCATGTCACCGAAAGTGAGGATGGGCCTAAAGGGGATGGACCAACGGGGTGGAGGATGGGGCTATATATATATATATATATATATATATATATATATATATATATATATATATATATATATATATATATATATATATATGTGTGTGTGTGTGTGTGCGCGCGCGCACGTGTGTGTAGTTATGTGTGTGGAGGAGAGGCCCGTCGTACACGTGACGGTGAAGCCGGGACAAACATAAGGGGGGGCGGTGTGGGGGTGCGGCGTCGGGCCAAGGCCGGCCCCCATACCCTCCAGTCTTAGTTAAACTCTGTTGGGATTTCTTTAGTTCATATTTGTGGTCATCAGTGATATCATTAAATGATATAAGGTTTATAACTTTTGATCTTGAATTTTTTAATGACTAAATTCATCAGTCACACCTTTAGGGTGCAATTGTTTACGAAGTTTAGAAAGTAATCATTAATCTGCACTTGAAGATTAATTACAATATTAGAACTTATAATAATCCGTTTTAACCTTTATAGGATCATTTGATATGATAGATGTTTGAATGTGTGAATGGAGTGATCATATGATTCTTTAGGGGTCAAATAATTACATTAATAGTAGCCCTAGCAAAAATGATCAACAAAGGATAGATAAAATTGAATTATATACCCATGTTTCATTTGTAATGAAACCGTGTTTTCATAGGGGTGGTTATGTGTTATTTGAAGTTTTGAATATTTAGAGATATATGTTGTCCGAGGGTTTTTTTATGTAATAGTTTGAATAAATGGGGAATTGCAAACATGGAAAACATAACAAACAAACTTACGGTGTCAAAATTAGTGAAAGGCGATAAACAGGTATGTATAGCAATTCAAACTTTGAATGTGAAAAGGATTTGAAAGGGCTATGGAATTTAACCATAGGAATTGATGGAACTTAGGACTGGATAAAATGTTAAATTAACTTTTTGATCGAGTCCATATTTGAGTTTGCTGGGTAGACAGCTCTTATGCATGTTTCATTATATTTTTTTTCTTAAACAAGACATTGATTTAATTTATTTCACATAGGCAAAATAATTAATGAAAAGGACTTCAAAAATACATATGCATTCAATTTTTTTGGAAATCGTCCCCTCTTTTTTAATTAGAATGACCATAGAATAAAAAAAAAACAAAACAAAACAAAAGACAAACAAAATGATCATGTGCAACGCCTTTTATTTGCCCAACATCATTTTTATTAACACCATTTAAGCCAGTGGTAACTATTGTCAAACTTTTATACCGACACAATTTTCAAATAACTATTCGCTCTACATAAATATAACATCATGTTTAGTTCAAATAACTATTCGCTCTATATAAATATATCATTTTGTTAAGTACAAATTTAGGCCGCCATTTTTTAAATAAAATGCTTTAGGAAAGGAAAAGTAAGGTTTGCATATACTTTGGAATTTTCCAACTCATATACTCATAGTAAAACATTCATAATTGACACCCCACCGCAACGCGCGGGCAACTTTAACTTGTTAATATATATATCACAAGATCGTATGATACATACATACTCCATCAAAAGATTAATATATTATTCTTACTTAATTAATTTTATTTGAAATAGTTGTATATTTAGAAAAGTATTTCAGTATTAATTCTTTTTGAAAATGTTTTTACTTTTTGCTTTTTATTAAGTAACTAAAACTCTTAAAAAAAAACAATGATTCTAAGATGTGTATGACTATATTAATTGGTGTAATCAATAGAAAACAATGATTCGAAGATGTGTATGACTATATTAATTGGTGTAACAATTTTATATCTTTTATATAGTGATACCGAATACATTTATAATCAACATCCCATTGGGGTGGCGTCATCTCATAACATATATTTTCAAACTTTGATGAATTTTACGTTGGACAATATTTTAAGTCAAGGGATGTTGGTTGTAAATAAATACATGATTCATCGTCAATCAACCATTTATAGAGTATAATATATTGACATAAACATATTATAGACTTTCCATATATATCTTGTAATAGTAACGTCGGCGGAGTATAAATCAACTATTTACTGATATCTTGTGCTTAAAGGATCAACTCAGCTAGTTAGGTGTGTGTCGCATATCTAAAAGGTTTAGGATTGAATTGGAAAACTAGGAAGCGTTCTTTAGCGGGGAGGCTTACGCTAGCAAAAGCGGTTATGGGGGCCCTTCCGAAGTATTATTTATCTTTATTCAAAACTCCAGAAAAGGTCATTAATACCCGTCAGGGAATCAAAACGAATTTTGTACGCGGTATCAAAGGGGAAAGAGGGGGTCGCTTGGGATAAAATTGTTGTGCTTAAACGTACCGGAGGTCTAGGGGTCGGAGATATTCGGAGTTCAAATGTAACTTTTTCGCTTGGGCCTCTTCTTTTTTCGATTTCTAGCTTGATTGACTACAGTAAATCTGAGTTTTTAAGTTAATTTACAATCATCAGTTTGGTCGAGTTTTTTTTATTGAACAGTTAATTTATTTATAAAAACATATCGAAATTACAATTAATCCAGTTGTTCCACGAAGGAAGTTTGGATCGATTCTTTACCCATAAAAAACCTTATGCCTTGATCTCCTACGTCAACCGAATTTTAATTAGTTTTAGTACTTGATTTCTTCTTACTTAAACCATAGACTTAATTTTAATTTTTCGCTTATTAGTAATTAGTTAAGTTTAATAGTCACTATTTTATGTCAAATCAAAATTGAAATACGGGTAATTCAAAAAAGAAAAAAGAAAAAGAAAATTAAACTAGATGCTTAGTTGGAAAAAAAAAAGTTGTCATTTCTAAATTAAGTAAAAATCACAAAAATATAATGCTCAAAATAGTGAACAAATAAATGGTAACACAGAACAACCAATTGAACTACATACCGGAAATGGTGAACAACTACATGCGGAAATTGAAATGGATAAAGGGACCCAACTTTTTACTTCCTCTTGAGCCCTCAAAATGATTGACTCGGGCAGGCAGTCGGACACACTTCCTACTTTAACATGTAAGCTTCATGGCTCATAATCTATTTTTTAATTTGATCTCTGACTTTGACTAAACGCCAGGCCATTATAATAGTTAGGTATTGCTTTGGACTAATCAACACATGGTCAGTGTAACAAACACAAGTTATCTGTGAACCTAAAAAACTAATTTAATATTCGTTCGGTGGACGGGTTATGTTAAACAACATAACAAATAAAGCTAACCTTTATTAAGTGTACACAAATTTAAACAACGTTACAAACAAAAGCACCAATTTTAATTTATAAAAGAAAAACGCATGAAAAAAGATTATCAAATTCAATTTCATTTGCCGTGTCCTAAATATATAATTGGGAAAAATCTAAGCCGACCATCGTCATGGGTTGGAAGTGATTACCAATGCTATGATAGTTGTGTCCATTCAAGCAAAATGTATACGGACCATGACCATCATTTAATTTCGAACATATTCTCCCACCGGTTGACATCATCGAAAAATTGAATTAACGACTTTGATATGCTCTCTAAAAATTGATGACCATGGCTCACCGTTACGATTCAGCAAACTTCGCAATGGTTGCTGAGGAAGTTTATGTAAAGGTAAAATGACATTTCCCACTATATAGATACGCCTTCAATTTGATTATGTTATCATTGAGTTGATGCAATTGACACCAAGAAGTTGAACGATGGCAAATACAAGCAATCCAACTTGATTAGGAAATCGCAAGTCTATCAACCTTTGGAGTTTGGTATATAAGCGTTAAAAAAAACTACAATAAAAACGTGGAAATAAATGTCATCAAAATCCTTTTTTTATTTTTATATTTGACAATAAAGACATAAATGTTGCAAGAAGCAAACCACCATGATCTTCACTATCGTATTAGAGTTACATTCTGCAATAATTTATTATTTAGGCTCTAAACCATTAAAAGACACGTTCGGTTGAGATTGTATGGGTGGAAAGGACGGGGAGTTGTATTACTCAACCACGATCCAACGTTTAATTGGTTCCTACTCCCCAAGTAACTTGAAATCCTGACTAAAACAACATTTTTATTGAAGTAATAATCTAAATTTCAAAATTAAAAATATTTAGCATGGCAAAAAAAAAAAAAAACACTTAACCCATCAATGGGTTAAAATTGGCACCCATGTTCCTATGATGAGAATACTAAGACCACCCGTAGTGAGGCATGATTTTAAAAAAAAAATTGCAAAACAACGCCTGGAAACGCCCACACCGCCATTACGGCCGGCGTTTTCCGACGTTATTTTTGAAAAAAATGGGTTTGGCGTTATTTAAAAAACGCCGGAACACATTTGATTGTCCAATGAAAGCTTGCCATGTGTGTATAATATTTGTGTGTGTTTATAATTAGTTTTATGTAAAAGAAAAGGAAGAAAAGATTGGTTTTTTTTTTTTGAAGTTGCAGGTGATGGGGAAGAAGAAAGGAAGAAGAAGGGATAAAGGAGTGGTGGGACCTTTGGTGGGGGGAAAAACAAAAGGTAATTTTTAACTTTATTTTTTTTTAGGTTTTTTAATTTTCTGTTTTTTATTTCGTTTTTTTTTCAAGTAGTGTAATTTTTATTTTAAATTAATGAAGTTTTTTATGTTTTAAATTAAAAAAATAATTGGGAAATGATTGCATGGGCGTTATTGGAATAATGTCCCACTACACCACTTTATGCTATAATGCCCCATGCTGACTGAGATGACACGTGTCGCAAAACGCCCCATGGTGGGGGCATTATATTGATTTACCACTACACATGATAGTTGGAGAGAGTAAGAAATAATGTTCACCTGTACAAAATGAGGTGGTTTATACGGTTTCTGTTCCAAAGCCTATTAGTCCTAATTAATATCTCTTGCATCATTTGAAGCTTTATATGCTTAGTAGGAGGATCTGCCTTCAAGTTCTTGACAAACTATAATAAAGTTGGTTATCCCTTTTAGTTATTGATACATTATTACTGCAAAAGTTTTTAGACATTATTGAAATGTTAATCATGTTAACCAAAAAAGTTTCTACTTGTCTAATTATCGAAAGGTATTAAGCTGTTAACCAAAAAAGTTTCTACTTGTTTACTTATCGAAAGGTATTAAGCTACATATTTTAGAGGTTCTATTCACATAGGAAATTTGGAACGTACAACCTGTCGGAAAGAAGAAAACAGATAGTATAGGGGCTAGTGTGTAATATGGTGGACTATATAAACACCATCTTTATATAACCCTAACGAGTATAATACAATCTCAATATAATTCAAACCCAAATCTGAGATTATTCTCTATACCAAACAACATGGTATCATAGTAGAGTTTCTGATCCTTGAAAACTATGTTAATTTCCTACAATTTATCCCAGCCAAATTCAATCTCAAAACAAAACCTGGAAAATCGTAAAACTTGCTGCGATCAGCCACAACGCCGCCGGAATATTGGTCGCCTTCTCTTCAAACCCCAATCCAATCACAGCCCTTTTTTTTTTCATACCAATATCATCCTAAAAAAAAAGAAAAAATTGTAACCTCAAAAATCAACCCCAAAAACCTGGTCAAATGAGGAACCCTAGTGTCGCTTCCACTGAAAACCGTGTTGCCGCCGCTGTCATAGCTGAAAACCAAAACCCTAGTACTGCCACGAACCTTCAATCCTCTTCCAAGTCTCAATGAACCGTCAATCCTCAATCCACGAACCTTCAATACTTAACTCAATCCACGAACCTTCAATAATCCACGAACCATTCCTCAAGGAACCCTCACCCCACGAACCTTCCAAACCCCAACGAACCCTCACCCAACTCAGACCTTTGGTCCTGTTCTTTAAACCCTAACAGACCGAGGAATCCACGAACCTTTCAAACCTTCAAACAGACCGACGAACCCACGAACCTTTCAAACCTTCAAACCAACGAACCTTTCCACGAACCTTCAAAGACGAACCTTCAAAGACGAACCTTTCAAACCTTCAAAGAATTCCATGAACCTTTCAAACCTTCAAAGACGAACCTTCAAAGACGAACCTTTCAAAACCAAACTTTTCAAACCTTCAAAGAATTCCACGAACCTTCAGTTGACGAACCTTTCCAAACCTTTCAATCCACGAACCCTCCAACCTCCCACGAACCCTCCAACCTCCCACGAACCCTCCAACGAACCTTCAACCCCCAACGACCACAAACCTTAGTCAATCCCCAACGAACCTTCAACCTTTTTTTCTCCAACCTTTTTTATTCTTCACTTTATACATTCATTCCCTTTCTCTGGTCGCCGGTGGCTCGACGAAGAGCAGAAGACAGGCTTAGTGTGCGAGGTCGCTATCTCTCCCGGCTTGACCTCTCGCCCTAAGTCGATCTTTCGATCCTTCCATTCGCTTTCGGGATTTGGTTCTGTTTGGCCCTTTGGATCTGTTGCTAGCCGGTTCCTCTTCTTGATGGCTTAGTAGGTCTGATAATGGTCGCGGCTATCGTTATAGTGCAGCTTGACTGATTCGAATCCTATTAACTTTTCATAGAGTTGGTTCCTCGGCTAGGTGTTCCTCGGCTCCTTTCTTCGTCAATTCCTAAAAAAAGGAAAAAAATGGAAATCAATCATGGGAAAAACAGTTCTTGGATATTCGATTCTGGTGCCACTGACACCATGACGTTTGAACCATTAGACATACGGTCAATGTCCAATCCTCAAAAAACTCAAATCCATACTGCAAACAACGGAATGATGCAAGTGAAAGGAGGAGGAACAATTGAGATTTCACCAACTATGAAATTATCAAATTGTCTTTATGTTCCATCATTATCGCACAAACTGCTCTCAGTTAGCCATATTACCAAAGAGTTAAATTGCACGGTACTAATGCATCCTACTTTCTGCCTTCTACAGGATATCAGGACGGGTGTGATTATTGGACGTGGTACTGAGCGCCAAGGATTGTACTACGTGGATGAAGTGGCTCCACAGGGTACTGTGATGTTGGCACATGGAACCGAAAATCGAGAAGCCTAGCTAAGGCATAGACCTTTGGGACACACATCCAATGGTTATTCATACCATTTTTTTTCCAAAACTCTTCCCTTCAAATGGGAAAATAGATTGTCAAACCCGTCTTCGTGCCAAAAGCCATCGACAACCTTTTAAACCTAGCAATACGAAAGTTACTTTACCTTTTTCCCTAATCCATTCTGATGTGTGGGGTCCTACTTCTGTGATGGGGGGCAGCATCTTCGGTACTTTATACTATTCGTGGATGATTGCACTCGCATGACATGGGTATATTTTTTAAAAAACAAATCCGAAGTTTACAAAAAATTAATCATGTTTTATGCTATGATTCAAACTCAATTCCGAACTCAAATCCAAATCCTTTGATCCGACAATGGGGGGGAATTTGTCAATACACCCATGAAACAATTCTTTAAAACCAAAGGATTAATTCATAAAACCTCTTGTTCTCATACCCCCGAACAAAACGGTGTTTCCGAACGGAAAAGCCGTATTATTCTTGAAATGACTCGAGCCCTTTTAGTCGAATCCCAGGTTCCTAAATCTTTCTGGCCTGAGGTAGTTCCAACCTCTGTGTATCTCCTGAATCGGCTTCCCATAAAAGCTCTTAAATTTAAAACTCCCTTAGATTGTCTGTCTAAGTCTGCCAGTATTCCCCATCCTCTTACACTTGAACCTTGAATCTTCGGGTGTACCACATTTGTCCACATACCCAAAATCAACCGGAACAAGCTCGGCCCATGTGTTGAGAAATGTGTATTTGTCGGCTATGGGTCGACCAAATAGGTTACTGGTGTTATAATCCAAAAACTCATCAAATGTTCACCACATTTGTGACAACTCGAATTTCCAAGATTTCTATTTCGCATTTATTGCACGTCCATTGTTTGTTTAGTGGTTTATTTTCAAATTTAATTCGTTATGGAACTCTAACGTTTTGATACAAAGAAGTGTATTGTGTGAATGTGCTTGGTTATGTGTTATTTGTGAAAGACTTGTCTAATGCATAAACTGAGTGGTGAAACTGTGAAATTAATTGAGATGGTGCACTATTGTAAAATATAATAATAAAGGGTGTAAAGAGTTATTAGGGAAACCTAAATCATACTTAACCCTAAATCACTCACTAAACCTCTCACAAGAATCCAAGCCCGTACTTTCATTCCTTTGGCTCTCTAGCAATCATCACCACCATCATTGTTTCTCTAGAATCATTCAAGGTAATTGTTTAATCGTTGTTTGTGGTTAATTGTTTATTGATCATTGTAATACTTGTAAACTCCAATTGATTGTTTGATGGTTATGAATTCTTGATTCTTGTAATTCTTGGTGAAACCCTAATTCTTCATATGATGCTCACTGTGATTATTGATTTGATGCTGATTAATGTGATGATGTTAGTGCTTAGTGTAGAATCGATTGACTGATGATGTAGATGCAGGATATGTGGGAATATTGATTGTTGTTTTGATCAGTACAATGCAAAGTATGTATTTAGGGTTTCACGATCGTAGGAGAACAAAAACGTAACTGATACAATCTCATGGAACAGAAACACTCGTATGTTTAAATTGGTTGTCTGAGGTTGTGAAGGAATGTAATTGTCTGAGTTTATAAGAAGCTATAGGTCCGAAGTTCCTGTTATGCTTGATGTCCGAGTTTAAGTAACAATGTGGAGTCCGAGTTTGATGAGCACATCAAGTCCGAGTTTCTTAAACAAAAATTGTGGTCCGACTTTGTTATGATATAAGGGGCTGCCCGACTTTTAAAACCCCCCCATCTTGACTTGGTCCGAGTTTAGGGCCACAAGGCCTTGGTCCGACCTTTTTATCATGACTCATAGTGTCCGAGTTTATCAATGCATATGTAGGTCCGAGCTTTTGAAGAGTTGAGGGTCCGAAATTCATGTGGTTTTGAAGGTGTCCGAGTTTTAAAACAAGCAATAGGGGTCCGAGTTTAATGGCTCATCTTTGTCCGACCTTTGACACATGAGGGGTCCGAGTTTCATGAGGAAACCCCCCCCCCCCCCATGTCCGACTTTTTACCCTCCACCCATATGATCCGAGTTTCCAATCCCCACACCCCCTTTGGTCCGAGTTTCACCCCCTCACTTCTTGTCCGAATTTCGATAGATGGTAAGCTTAGGGTCCGAGTTAGTTGGGCTGATTGGGTTAAGCTTTATCTAATTGGGCCTTGCCTAGACAATGGGCTGCACATGTTTATTAACTAGACTTGAAGTGTGCGAGTACATTATGTGTGTCTGTATACTGACTATTTGAGCTAAACACATATTATACGGTTATTAGACGACACTAGATGAATAGATGAGCTATCATGGATGGGATTGCATGTGTGTGTTACATGTACGATAATGTGCGTTATATGAACAAAGAATACGTTAGACTAAACTATGAAATCAAAGACGTGACGCATGAATTATGTGAATATGATTAACTGCTTGTGTGATGTATGATTCGGTATATGTATAATTGTATGATACTGAATGCAACTGTATGATTCTACATGCGTGAACATTCTATGTGATATCATCATGTACACAATAAACACACAAGACACAACTGTTTGAATGCCAACGATTTTGCAAACCCTAATTTGATGCAAACACTTACATCGTATCATGTGCAACACATCCTAGGTCGTGTGTTACGGACTTAGAGATTTATAAACCCTAGAAGCAATAACATACCGAGCAAACCAAGGTGAGTTCACACAGCCAAGGCATGGGGTTCCCATGGTGGGAATGGGATTTGATTATCTACTGGTACTTATCTATACTGGAACGTAGTGATGTGATTTGATGAACTATTGTACATACTCCACTGTTAGAACTACTACTAGACTAGTAACACTTATTGAACTGATCTTCGCACACCTGCCAAGGGTTGGCCGCGATATTATGACTGACTTCGCACACCTGCCTTTGGAAGGCCGCGAACTGTAATTTACTAATCTTCGCACACCTGCCTGGTAGGCCGCGATACAGGTAAACCTAGTCTAGAATATACAGGATGAACATCCCCCTAATATGTTCGCATACCTGCCTGGGAGGCCGCGATGGAAACTAATACGATACATGACATAACGAACGAACATACTACTACTCACACTATACTATTACTGAACTGTTAACTGTGAACTCGCTCAACTAGTTGTTGACTCGTTGCTGCATGCCTTGCAGGACTTTAGGTACTTATGGAGCTTGCACTGGAGGCGCGGTCGTTGTGGACAAGGATCGTGATTACTACGTTGAACTGTTATGACGTTTAAAACTATTAACTATGTTGGACTATTTACTATGCTTCCGCTATACTTTGAAACTATGATTATGTTTGAAACACCTATCGTATTGGATATTTGGTTTACATTTATTTTTACTTGATATTAATTACATGTTCAATATGATTGGTGGCTTGATCCTGGTCAGTCACGCCTCCAAGCGGTGATACTCCGCGTGTGGATTTTGGGGGTGTGACAGATTGGTATCAGAGCCATTGGTTATAGAGAACTTGGTTTTAATATGGGAAAACGTTTTTATTAAAACCGGACTATAACCAGAACAGTGCTCTCAACGATCCACAACGACGCTTCGCTCCACGTGCAAGACTCGACATCCTAGGTAATATGGTTTATGTTTATTACCTGCTTGCTAGAACTGCATAGAACTTTGCTCGTAGTATGCTTACATTACTTTGCTCACTACTTGTTATTGCTTGAGAACACTTACGTGCTTACACTCTTCTTTTATCGCGCTATTCGCGAACCTTTCTCACTTATGTTGCCTTTGATGTGAAGATCAATGGCCGGACGAATTAACATGACTCAAGCCCAGCTAGAGGCTCTCGTTCAAGCTCAAGTTGCTGCGGCACTTGCAGCTGCTCAAGCAGGTCAACACGCGCAGCAGCCTGTCTGCACTTTCAAGAACTTCGTGGACTGTCGTCCAAGCTCATTCAGTGGCACCGAGGGGGCAGTGGGACTCCTCCATTGGTTCGAGAAGCTAGAATCTGTGTTCGAAATGTGTGAATGCCCTGAGGCTCGCAGGGTCAAGTACGCCACTGGCACTTTGGAAGGAATCGCGTTGACTTGGTGGAACGCGCAAGTACAGATCTTAGGGTTGGCAGCTGCTAACGCCACACCCTGGAACGATTTTAAGGAACTTATCAAAAGGGAATATTGCACGCGTGAAGATATTCACAAGTTGGAAGACGAGCTGTATAACTTGAAAATGGTTGGGTCAGAGATCGAAGCCTATACCAAACGGTCGAATGAGCTGGCCGTGCTGTGTCCAACTATGGTGGACCCTCCATACAAGCGCATCGAGATGTATCTCAAGGGGTTGGCACCAGAAATCCAGAGCCATGTTACCTCGGCTAATCTTGACAACATCCAGGAAACTCAGCGCCTTGCTCATCGTATTACAAATCAGGCAGTGGATCATAACAGACTGCCAAAACGTGTCAAGGCTACCACTACTGCTGTCACCACTTCTGCTACTCCCAGTGACAACAAGAGGAAATGGGAGGGGGGATTCCAGCAAGGGATCGGTTTCTGTTCAGTCTCAGCAGCGCAAGACAAATGACTACCAGAATTCGAGTCAGCAATCGTCTGGCAGTCAGGGGCAGGGTGGATATCGGGGAATTCACCCACTGTGTAATAAGTGCAACAGACACCACAGCGGAAGATGTCGCAGGGAACGTTGTCAAAGATGCCTCAAGATGGGTCATGAGGCTAAGGATTGTAGAAGCTCACGGCCAGCAAATCAGAACCAGCAACTCCCACCACCAGCTCCACAGAACCAGCAGCAGCAACCACAGCGTGGAAACCGGGGATGTTTCCAGTGTGGGGCAGAAGGTCATTACAAACGCGATTGTCCTCAGTTGAACCAGAATCAGAACCACGACAATAACCAGGGCATCGGGAACAACAACAACAACGGAGGAAACAACAACAACAATGGCAACGAGGCAAGAGGTCGAGTTTTCGTGTTAGGAAGAGGAGACGCAATGAACGATATTTGAACTTCTAACTTATTTTCGGTTTTCATTATTATGTTTCAGCTACTCAAACAAAGTTTGGTTTGAACATCAATTGTATTGGGTTTTATGAATTATTTTAACTACTATACTTTATGTTTGATATGATGGATGGTTTGATATTATTGAGCGCACCTGCCGTATTTATGGACCTTATGAACAGGGTGTGCAAACCGTATATAGACAAGTTCATCACCATTTTCATCGACGACATCCTGATCTACTCCAAGAGTTAGGAGGAACACGAGCAGCACCTGCGTCTTATCTTGGAACTTCTTCGAAAGGAACAACTGTACGCCAAGTTTTCAAAATGCGACTTCTGGCTTCGTGAAGTCCACTTCTTAGGCCATGTGGTGAACAGGGATGGGATTCATGTCAATCCATCCAAGGTAGATTCGATCAGGAACTGGCCTGCACCACGTACACCAACGGAAATACGCCAATTCTTGGGTTTGGCGGATGACTACAGACGGTTTATCAAAGATTTCTCAAAGATTGCTCAGCCACTTACACTGCTGACATAGAAAGGTGTTACCTACCGTTGGGGAGATTCCCAGGAAAACCGCTTTTCAGTACTTAAAGGATAGGCTTTGCAGCGCACCTATTCTCTCATTGCCAGAGGGCACGGACGATTTTGTAGTATACTGTGATGCATCCATCCAGGGTTTTGGATGTGTGTTAATGCAGCGAGACAAGGTCAATGCTTACGCTTCGCGCCAACTCAAGGTTCACGAACGGAACTACACGACGCACGATTTAGAGCTGGGAGCTGTTGTTTTCGCGCTTAAGATATGGCGACACTACCTGTACGGTACCAGGTGCACGATTTACACCGATCACAGGAGTCTCGAACATATCCTTAAGCAGAAGGATTTGAACACGCGTCAACGGAGATGGGTTGAACTACTGAACGACTACGAATGCGCCATCAAGTATCATCCAGGCAAGGTCAATGTTGTGGCCGACGCCCTCAGTCGAAAGGACACCCTACCTAAGCGCGTGCGAGCGCTACAGCTTACTATTCAGTCCAGTCTTCCTGCACAGATACGAGCTACTCAGATAGAAGCATTGAAACCCGAAAACGTCATGGCTGAAGCATTACGCGGTTCAAGGCAACGAATGGAACAAAAGTAAGACGGCGCCTACTATGTAACGGGGCGTATTTGGGTCCCACTTTATGGTGGTTTACGAGAGCTTGTGTTGGACGAAGCACCCAAGTCTCGCTACTCGGTACACCCAGGGTCGGATAAAATGTACCACGACATCAAAACAACATACTGGTGGCCAAGTATGAAAGCCCACATCGCCACCTATGTTGGCAAGTGCTTGACCTGTGCAAGAGTCAAGGTTGAATATCAGAAACCTGCAGGCCTACTTCAACAGCCTAAGATATCTCAATGGAAATGGGAAGAAATTTCCATGGATTTCGTTACAGGCCTGCCTAGATCTCAGCGTGGGAACGATACAATATGGGTAATCGTGGATCGACTCACCAAGTCTGCACACTTCCTAGCGATAAAGGAAACGGATAAGTTCTCCACTCTCGCAGACATTTATCTTAAAGAAGTTGTTTCGAGGCATGGGGTGCCCACCTCCATCATTTCAGATCGGGATGCACGATTCACGTCAGAACTATGGCAAGCGATGCACAAGCGTTTGGCTCTCGTTTAGACATGAGCACAGCATATCACCCTCAGACGGATGGGCAGTCTGAGCGCACGATTCAAACTCTAGAAGACATGCTTCGAGCGTGTGTTATCGATTTCGGCAACGGCTGGGAAAAGCACCTCCCTTTAGTGGAGTTTTCATACAATAACAGTTACCACACCAGCATTCAAACCGCTCCATTCGAAGCGTTGTACGGACGTAAATGCCGGTCACCTCTCTGTTGGGCAGAGGTGGGGGATAGTCAGATTACGGGTCCAGAGATTGTAGTGGACGCCACAGAAAAGATTGCACAAATACGACAACGCATGGCGGCAGCACGCGACCGTCAGAAAGCCTACGCGGATAAGCGTAAGAGGCCATTGGAATTTCAGGTCGGGGACCGGGTTTTATTAAAAGTTTCACCCTGGAAGGGTGTGGTTCGATTTGGTAAACGCGGCAAACTTAATCCACGGTATGTTGGACCGTTCGAAATCACTGAAAGAATAGGCCCAGTGGCCTACAGACTGAATCTACCAACTGAACTCGGTGCAGTTCACAATGTATTTCACGTGTCAAATCTGAAGAAGTGCCTGTCATATGAGACCCTCATAGTTCCTTTTAAGGAACTCACTATCGACGAGCGGTTGCAGTTCGTCGAGGAACCAGTTGAAATCACGGACCGGGATGTTAAGGTCCTCAAACACAAGAGAATCCCTCTTGTTCGAGTTCGTTGGAACTCCCGACGTGGCCCAGAGTACACCTGGGAACGCGAAGACCAAATGAAAGAAAAGTACCCCCCAGTTATTCGAAACCAATGCAACCACTACTGAGGCTGAAGCTACTACTGAATTTCGGGACGAAATTCCAAATCAACGGGGGGATGATGTGACACCCCAGGAAAACCAGTGAACGATATAACTTACCTAGCTTCCTCATCAGTGAGTGCGTACCAAATTTCGGGACGAAATTTCTTTCAAGTTGGGGATAATGTGACAACTCGAATTTCCAAGATTTCTATTTCGCATTTATTGCACGTCCATTGTTTGTTTAGTGGTTTATTTTCAAATTTAATTCGTTATGGAACTCTAACGTTTTGATACAAAGAAGTGTATTGTGTGAATGTGCTTGGTTATGTGTTATTTGTGAAAGACTTGTCTAATGCATAAACTGAGTGGTGAAACTGTGAAATTAATTGAGATGGTGCACTATTGTAAAATATAATAATAAAGGGTGTAAAGAGTTATTAGGGAAACCTAAATCATACTTAACCCTAAATCACTCACTAAACCTCTCACAAGAATCCAAGCCCGTACTTTCATTCCTTTGGCTCTCTAGCAATCATCACCACCATCATTGTTTCTCTAGAATCATTCAAGGTAATTGTTTAATCGTTGTTTGTGATTAATTGTTTATTGATCATTGTAATACTTGTAAACTCCAATTGATTGTTTGATGGTTATGAATTCTTGATTCTTGTAATTCTTGGTGAAACCCTAATTCTTCATATGATGCTCACTGTGATTATTGATTTGATGCTGATTAATGTGATGATGTTAGTGCTTAGTGTAGAATCGATTGACTGATGATGTAGATGCAGGATATGTGGGAATATTGATTGTTGTTTTGATCAGTACAATGCAAAGTATGTATTTAGGGTTTCACGATCGTAGGAGAACAAAAACGTAACTGATACAATCTCATGGAACAGAAACACTCGTATGTTTAAATTGGTTGTCTGAGGTTGTGAAGGAATGTAATTGTCTGAGTTTATAAGAAGCTATAGGTCCGAAGTTCCTGTTATGCTTGATGTCCGAGTTTAGGTAACAATGTGGAGTCCGAGTTTGATGAGCACATCAAGTCCGAGTTTCTTAAACAAAAATTGTGGTCCGACTTTGTTATGATATAAGGGGCTGCCCGAATTTTAAAACCCCCCCATCTTGACTTGGTCCGAGTTTAGGGCCACAAGGCCTTGGTCCGACCTTTTTATCATGACTCATAGTGTCCGAGTTTATCAATGCATATGTAGGTCCGAGCTTTTGAAGAGTTGAGGGTCCGAAATTCATGTGGTTTTGAAGGTGTCCGAGTTTTAAAACAAGCAATAGGGGTCCGAGTTTAATGGCTCACCTTTGTCCGACCTTTGACACATGAGGGGTCCGAGTTTCATGAGGAAACCCCCCCCCCCCCATGTCCGACTTTTTACCCTCCACCCATATGATCCGAGTTTCCAATCCCCACACCCCCTTTGGTCCGAGTTTCACCCCCTCACTTCTTGTCCGAATTTCGATAGATGGTAAGCTTAGGGTCCGAGTTAGTCGGGCTGATTGGGTTAAGCTTTATCTAATTGGGCCTTGCCTAGACAATGGGCTGCACATGTTTATTAACTAGACTTGAAGTGTGCGAGTACATTATGTGTGTCTGTATACTGACTATTTGAGCTAAACACATATTATACGGTTATTAGACGACACTAGATGAATAGATGAGCTATCATGGATGGGATTGCATGTGTGTGTTACATGTACGATAATGTGCGTTATATGAACAAAGAATACGTTAGACTAAACTATGAAATCAAAGACGTGACGCATGAATTATGTGAATATGATTAACTGCTTGTGTGATGTATGATTCGGTATATGTATAATTGTATGATCCTGAATGCAACTGTATGATTCTACATGCGTGAACATTCTATGTGATATCATCATGTACACAATAAACACACAAGACACAACTGCTTGAATGCCAACGATTTTGCAAACCCTAATTTGATGCAAACACTTACATCGTATCATGTGCAACACATCCAAGGTCGTGTGTTACGGACTTAGAGATTTATAAACCCTAGAAGCAATAACATACCGAGCAAACCAAGGTGAGTTCACACAGCCAAGGCATGGGGTTCCCAGGGTGGGAATGGGATTTGATTATCTACTGGTACTTATCTATACTGGAACGTAGTGATGTGATTTGATGAACTATTGTACATACTCCACTGTTAGAACTACTACTAGACTAGTAACACTTATTGAACTGATCTTCGCACACCTGCCAAGGGTTGGCCGTGATATTATGACTGACTTCGCACACCTGCCTTTGGAAGGCCGTGAACTGTAATTTACTAATCTTCGCACACCTGCCTGGTAGGCCGCGATACAGGTAAACCTAGTCTAGAATATACGGGATGAACATCCCCCTAATATCTTCGCATACCTGCCTGGGAGGCCGCGATGGAAACTAATACGATACATGACATAACGAACGAACATACTACTACTCACACTATACTATTACTGAACTGTTAACTGTGAACTCGCTCAACTAGTTGTTGACTCGTTGCTGCATGCCTTGCAGGACTTTAGGTACTTATGGAGCTTGCACTGGAGGCGCGGTCGTTGTGGACAAGGATCGTGATTACTACGTTGAACTGTTATGACGTTTAAAACTATTAACTATGTTGGACTATTTACTATGCTTCCGCTATACTTTGAAACTATGATTATGTTTGAAACACCTATCGTATTGGATATTTGGTTTACATTTATTTTTACTTGATATTAATTACATGTTCAATATGATTGGTGGCTTGATCCTGGTCAGTCACGCCTCCAAGCGGTGATACTCCGCGTGTGGATTTTGGGGGTGTGACAACATTTATTTTGACACCCAACTCAGTTGTTAGAGGGAGAACGAATGTATAGACACCCTGAGTTGGCTAACCCAACTTCCCTCATCTGAAGAAGTAACAACAGAAAATCATCACAGTACTGCGGGTCCTTCAAACACAGCCACACAATCTGCGGAGCACAGTACCACTGAAGAAAGTCCATCCAATGTGATACCTGAGGTAAGAAATACTGAGGACACTGGAGGTTCTACGTTTTATAACCATGAGACAACAGGGGAACACATAGAACCGACAACAACGGAACCTACTGCACAGGCTGAACCAGATGTGGAACAGGGCGAACCAGACTTGGAAGAGGTTGAACAAGTCGTTCAACATGTGGAATCAATTGCAGTAGAGACAACCGGAAGATACCCTCTCCTTCCTAGAGCCAATAGAGGGGTCTCTCCAAAACGGTACTCGCCAGAAAGGGAAACTAGAACCTCAAGGTATCCTATAGCTAATATAGTTAATGGGAACTTATCTAACAGTGCGAAAGCATTTGTCACATTTCTATACTCCGAACAATTACCTGGCACTGTAAGGAAGCACAAGGTAAGAAGAACTGGAAAGAAGCAATGGAAACAGAGATGCAAGTGTCACACCCTGACTTTTGCGGAAGCGTGATAATGTTGTGACTTTCTTAATATCATTGCATTCAATCATAACAACAGCTATATGATAAAACCATTGGTTTTTCATCCATTGAATAAGTTTAAAACATAACGACATTGTTTAAAAACGTAGGCTTCAAATTCAAGCTTTACAATCATACCAAAATGTTTATGAGTTCACTAAGGACTCATCGAAAGATATTAAATAGCACCAAGGGTTGGGAGACGTGTCTCGTCCAGGAATAAGACACATTGTCTAAACCCAAAGACCATGGATGACATCTTTATTTCAAACGCAGCATAAAAACTTCCAACGCCCGTCAGATCCACTTATTAGTTCCCTGAAATACATGTAGTTTGAAAACATCAACAAAAGTTGAGCGAGTTCATGTGTTTAGTATGTGTGCACGAATCATTCTTGAAAACCTTTGTATGTATGTACTTGTAAACTGGTATGAAGCAATAAGGAAAAAAACAGATCAATTAATGTGTAGCTAATACATTAATATAAGTAAGATGGCATAGGAAGCACTCAAACCTGTTGCGTATTTCGTACTGGCCCCTTCGGCGGAACGACATAGTCACCGCATGCGGCCAACTCGCAGGCCCATGGGTGGGGCTCGCAACACCCAATAGATCTATCACTCATGCCCCTCGGTCCTTAGACAAGGATTAATGGTCTCAAGTTAATCACCTACCCATTCACGTGATCTAGCGGTACTTTTCCTTAGCTTATCATACCATTGTAATTGTTTGCAAGCAGTGTGTAACATGTATTTCACCCCCGAAGTTATAAAACTAAAAACAGTTAAGAGAAAAAGGGGGAGCATGAACTCACAGTTTTGCGTTCCTTGTATCTGATGTAACTCAAAGCTTCCTCTAGAGCGCACGACTACCTACATGCGTACTACGGTCCGTTAGACGAGCGGGTCAGTATTGATTAGTGCCTTTGAGTTACGTTTTAAAGTGTCTTCGATATTATTCCAAGTTATAATTATTTGTTAAAATAATAAATATCTTAACTTTAGATTTATATTTATTTTTTGGAATAATCGCTAAACAATATTTTTGTAATAATACTTCTCAAGTACTTATATTCGTATTTCCTTCCCAAGGATGGGGGTATCTCATACGTGTATTTTCGTATTCCTGTGTTTGTATATCTCGCCATGTATTGGTGTCGTATTCAGGTGTGTACGTATTTCCTTAATAAACATCCAATGTATATTTCCAAAACAATATATTTCCAAGTTTCACTTTAGAAAATATATAACTCATTTTGTCCAAGAATAATGTATTTCAAGAATATATATATATTTTTCTCAAAAATCATATATCTTCCAAATATCTAAGAAAATATATTTTTACTTCCCAAAAATAATATATTTTCTCCTTGTGTCAACGTATGATATAACTTGTAATAATAATAAAAATCATACTTTCATTCTTTTTGTATTCAAAATAATATTTACCAAAAATATATTTATGACATTATTTTCCGGAATATTTTGTAAGTTACGTTCTTGTGTTCGGTTCTACCATATTAAGCGTGTAACTTACATATTTATTCCTTGTGGTTTTCAGTATTATTTTGGATGGTAAATCTCTTGGTATTTGTTAAGTTATATTATTTTATCCCTAAAATAATATAGTTAATACACAAAGTATACAAGTATTCACATCCATCATGTCTTTAATGTAAATATATACTCTAAGTACATATTTATTCATTTTTATTTGTAAAAACCAACCTCCTGATACTTGTAGTTTTGTAACAAAATCTATGGCAAGGTTTATATTTAAAACCATAGTTTAAACATACTTGTAATTATTTGTTTAGAAAATATTTTTCTAAGTGTTTGTATTTTTAGAAAATTTTGCCATAGTTTCCCCTAAAAATGGAGGTGTCCATGCTATCAAAGCGTATCATTTTCTTTTTAAAATCATCACAATCAATCAACAACATAATCAATACTTACCAAGTGCCAAAGCTATACAATTTACATAACAACATGAACTTGAACTTTCACAAAAACTTGTAGTAACTTGGTAGTGTGTTTAGTAGGTCTAGTTACCCTCCAAAATGTATTTACTTCCTTATAAACTTCATTCTTGAAAGATTTAGGTGTTTACAACTTGTAAACATATTTTACAAAAACATTTCTTTATGACATCTTCTTGTTTCACAAGTGTTTATACACTTGTTTTATCACCAAAAGTAGTGTATGTTTAAGTAAGAACCAAGATCTACTAAAAATCATATTTTAAACTAGGGTTCTTTTTGGAAAACCATCCATAAATCTTAGATCTATATGATTGTTAACCCACTTTGATTATTATTTTTCAAGAAAACAATATATCTTTTCAAGTTCATGTTTTTCATGGGGATGACTTATAAATCTCTAACATTTTCATCCTCTCATCTTGCTAGATTATGTTTTTAATCATGATCTAGAAAGATCATATAATGATATACATCATTTACACAAACCAACAATCATCAAGCATCATAACATCACTAAACAACATGATTTCTTTAAGATTTCTTATAGTTTTATGCTCATGTTCATGTTTCAACTTCTTGTTTCTTAGTGTTCTTTATGATAATCATCTTGTAACATCTTTTAACCACTTAAAATAGAAGCAAAAGGAAGAGTAGATGATCTTACTACTAGCTCAAGGCTAGGGATGATCAAGTGTAGAAATGAAGTGGATAAAAGCAAACGGTGAAGGTCCTTCAACTTCCGAAAGCTCCCAGCTTCCTAACTTAGATCCTTACACCTTTATACACATGTAGAATGGATGGAAAAGGTTTGAAGATGATGGATGGGGGTGGGGTGTTCTTTGGCCGAGAATGAAGGGAGAGAGGAGAAGAGGAAGTTGGTGAATGGTGAAGTGATGAAATGGTAAGGTTCTAATGGGTATACTTATAATCTTCCAACACCATTGTTATCCAATGTGTAATATGTCCCCTATAGTACACAACAAGATCAATGAAGATATCAACCAAATCAAATACAATCTAGCAAGATCATATAAAATCCCACAAATAGGCCATGTGGGCCGTGAGCAAGGTGGGGGGTCTAGTATAGGTTAAACTAATTAGTTAGATGTTTAGTTTAATTTCAAGCATTAGTTACTTACATTAGTTAGTAGATATTTTGGTAGGTGTTCTGATGTTCGGGGATCATAACTAGCTCAGAAATATTAAAACAATGCTTCTAGTGTAATTTTGATGTTTCGGGTAGTGTCCAGTTGTTCAGTTAGATACTGGTTCGTTAAAGTGTCAATCTAATCCGTTTAGTGATTTTTATGTACCCTTTTTTGACACTTTTAATTCCCAACACTTAGGAAAGTATTCAGGGCCATTTGAGCATATTTTTGCATGTAACACACTTGTTAAATTGCTGATTTTTGCTGAAATATGCTGAATTCAGCACTTTAAGTGGGTTTTAGACACTTTCCGGCACTTAAACTATCACCTAGCAAAGCAGTTTTGTGGTCCTTACTTCCCTACATACTATACTGGTGTAGAACTTGGTTTCTTGATCATAATGGGTCTCAAATCACTGTCTGACTATGTACTGAACCCCGTCAGCACATTCCTATTTTATCCGTTAACTATGCTTTGTGTATCATGTATGTCAATATAGTTTGTATGTCATAATGATGTGACATTATGTAATATGTAATGCACATGTAAGTATGATGCAGTATTCAGAAAGCAGTTCAAATTATTAATTGTAATTCAGCACAGTCATTCAGCACTAATCATAGTTAATTAATTGGACGGATGCATGCAAATTTGACAGTTGTCACAGCAAGCTCTTATGAAAAACAATACGTTGGAAAAATGCATTCTCCCAAAAGGAAAGAAAAGAGTTGGCTACCGTTGGGTGTATTCAATTAAGTATAAACCAGATGGTTCCATTGGAAGATACAAAGCTCAACTTGTAGCTAAAGGGTCCACTCAGACGTATGAGATCGATTACTCTGAGACGTTTTCTCCGGTTGCAAAAATTGACACCATCAGAGTCTTCTTCTCCGTGGCAGCAAATAAGAATTGGCCTCTCCATCAGTTGGATGTTACAAATGCATTTCTCCATGGAGACCTAGCGGAAGAAGTCTACATGGAAGCACCTTCAGGTTTTTTAGGGGATTTTAAAGATGAGGAGGTTTGTCGGTTGAAAAAGTCTCTATACGGGCTAAAACAGTCACCTCGGGCCTGGTTTGGAAAGTTCACCTTGGCCATGAAAGAATACGGATATTACCAAAGTAACGCTGATCAAACCCTGTTCCTCAAAAGAAGAAACGGCCTCGTAACTTTCCTGATCATATATGTAGACGACATGATTATCACCGGAAATGATGTGGAAGAGATAGCACGGCTGAAAAAGAATTTGTTTTCAAAGTTTGAAATGAAAGACCTTGGGAATCTCAAGAATTTCCTTGGAATAGAAGTTCTCAGGTCTAAACTAGGGATTTTCATCTGCCAAAAGAAGTATAGCATTGATCTCCTGGTGGAAACTGGTTTGATTGATTGTAAACCATCAGATATGCCAATGGTGGTGAACTACAATCTTCACATGGAACTTAATGGCGAGCTTGCAGATAAAGAGAGGTATCAATGGCTCATGGGCAAGTTAATCTATCTCTCCCACACTCGCCCTGATATAGCTTATGCTGTTGGAATGGTAAGTCAGTTTATGCACCAACCGCAAGTTGCTCACATGGATGCTGCTTAGAGAATTCTAAGGTATCTAAAGGGAACCGCAGGCCATGGAGTGTTGTTCAAGGCAAATGGACATTTAAATGTTGAGCTCTACACTGACGCCGACTAGGCAGGAGATAAGGGAAATCGAATGTCAACATCAGGGTACTTCTCCTTGGTTAGTGGAAATCTTATTACCTGGATGAGTAAGAAACAGAAGGTGGTCACTCTGTCGAGTGAAGAAGCAGAGTTCAGAGGCATAGCTCGAGGGTTAAGCGAAGTCCTTTGGATCAGGAAACTTCTAGAAGACACTGGTTTCTCCCAAAGGGCAGCACCCAGTAAAATTATGTGCGACAATACAGCTGCAATACAAATCTCAGAAAATTCAGTTCAGCATGATCGAACAAAACACATGGAGGTAGATCGACATATCATCAAGGAAAAACTGGATGAAAGGATCATAGAGCTTCCGTATGTATCATCAAAAGATCAACTCGCAGATATTCTCACAAACGCAGTCAACGGAAACACGTTTAGTAGCTGTTTGAGCAAGTTAAGTATTGGAGATCCCACTACTCAACTTGAGGGGGAGTGTCGGAAAGAAGAAAACAGATAGTATATGTAACACCACGTAAAAACGTGTCCAATTATATAAAGACACGTGTCCTAAACTCTAAATATGTGAAAGTTTGAGTTTGAAGGACTAAAGTTGACAAATGATGAAATTATGTATGCGAAGGGACTAAAAGTGTCAACATGCCAAACTTGTGCCTCTGAATGACCATACACGGAGAATATATTCTTAAACAAGTGATTAATTGAATATAAGAAGCCGTTTATGAAAATAATCGGAAGATTTTAAACTACAGGGGTTAAATGTGTCAACATGTTAATTTTTTTTACCTCTAAGTGACCTTTTAACGAGGCTTCGAAATATTCAAATATACTCTCAGGAATAAGTGATATAAATTTCACGAGGTTTCGAGATCGTTAAGCAAGTTTTCAAGACTTTGGGCTAAAAGTGTCAATAGTAAGAAACTTGTGTTTATGGTGATCTTTTAACGGAACCGGGCCTAACGAAGTTTGGTTATACTCCCTTGAACCTCTACAAACTAACTACAAGGGCCTTATATGCCAAAAATGAGGTTATATTAAGTTTTTAAGGATCAGGGACTGAAACTACCAAGATTGAAATTGTTTTAACCAGTTCAGAGGGTTGTCGCGACCCGCGTAGACTCCCTCTGAGTCTTACGCGGCCCGCGTAAAAGTGCCCAGATCATAAAAATCATGCCAGCTACAGGTTTATGTTCATAACCGACTTAAATTCATTTCAATCGATACCAGGGGCTGTTTAGCGGACTAGTAATACCACTAGGACACCTGGGGTGATCCTAGACGCCTCCATAACACCTGCTTTAATCTCCTTACATGCCATCTTGCTATATAAAGGCCCATAAGTTCATTTGTTCAAGTGCTAATTCACTTGCAATCCATTCTATACTCACTTCTGGAGATAGCCAGCATTAGAAGAGGATCAAGAAGTGTAGAAAAGATAGCTAGGACCTTATGTAAGTGTCTTAGCCCTTCCTTAGTTCAGTTTACTAGTTTAAAAATCAAAAAGTCAAAGATATCGTAATTAGACTTTGACTTTCGGTTTAATCACAAATGGTCCAGCCACTGACCGAAATAAAAGTGGTTATGGGACCATATTAAGGTAGGCGATTAACCCTTAAAGGGGCGCCTCCTAATTATTTCATTTGACTAGTTAATTGTTGGGTCAAACTAATGAGTCAAAAAGTCAAACGGGACAGAATTTGTAATAATGATCCAAACTAATAAAACAGAGGCTATAAATTAGATTTTAACATTCTAATAACTTGGTAATTAGTATTAAGACATGTATAAGCATGTCTAACTCGACAAATATCAGTCTAAGGTCGGTTCATAACCGAAGGTCGCAAAAGCTTTACTTATGCTTTGACTTTCAGTTCTGACCCGATTAAGCTTAATTATCCGATGTTTTAAGCTTCCATTAGGACCATATTATATAGTAGTATAACCCTCCGAAGTTATATTGCTTGGTCCTTAGTAGTTTGAATTATATGCTCTTGTTTGTTATTATGCTTATAACTGCCATAATTGCCCTTTTGACACATAAATGAGATTTTTAGAAATCTGAGAGGACAAAAACCTTTTCTACTGATATATAAGCTTGTCCCGAAAATTTGACATCAGTTCTTCGTCTCAAACAGAAGTTATGCTCGATATCGTAAATAGAAGCTTTTTATTAATTAAATTGCGATATCTTGCATAAGACATGTTTAAACTTGGATTTTGAACCAAAACTTATTACCTACTGTTAAGATATTATTTTTAAGGATTTTTATGATTTTTGGTCAGATTATAATCTGCTCATATCATAGAGTTCTTGTGTAATTCAATAAATGACGATAATACCCTTTTCATGCATAAAATGAGATTTACAAATGATTTGAGTGCCAAACCTTTTCCTACTGTTTTTTTACATTAAATAAATTATTTTGAGCATTTAAAACTGATCAAAATCTCAGATTTACATAAACATCTTAATTATCGTCAATTAGCGAGTTTTACACTAATTAGGTGCATAGTATGGTTTAAAACCATATTTAACACCTAAGACTTGTTACCAACTGAATTTTTAAACAAATTTTAATATTATTACAGTAGGTATAAGTCATGAACTCAGACTTCCAAAAATGTCCTTAAAAGCATATGTGAAATGACCAAAATGCCCTTTCGGGGCATAGTTTCGCCATAAATAGTAAACCACACATATGTATAATGTCTTACTGATGTAATGTGATAAAATAAATATTTTTACTGATTACCAAAGACCAGGACCTTAGTTTATTATAAATCTCTTTTATAATCATTAAAATGACCAAAATGCCCTCACGGGACTTAAAATAGTTTTAAATACTTTTTGGGCATATATGTTAGCATCCTACTGATGTATTAACATATTTTAAGCATAATAACATTTGAGACCTGTATATAATTCATTTGGTTACCCGTTACGCATTTATGCGTTCGCAGCGTTTTATGTGACTAGTTTACGTAAAATAGTGAAAACGGGTTTAACCTTCTCATTAAATCTTCAAATTCCAGAATATGTTTAGTTTACCCATATTATACAAGTATCCAAACTTGTCGGGTCTAAATCACATTCTATTCCGGTCTCCGCTTAATCTAGCATTTAGAACCGTAAAGTATCCTTCCCACTAACCGGTATAAGTCTTTGACTTAAATAAAGACCCATTAGTATTCTAATAGGTTATTAAAACCTTTGTTCCAGATTAAGAGCCTTGTAAAAGCTATCTGTACTTGCTGATTGATATACGGCTGGGATAAAAATTATATTTTTGCTCATGTAAATACTTTTAACTTACATTCCGTTACACGGGCTTGGGATACGGTATTATAATAATACCGCTTGGTCGGGTATGAAATCGTATAATCGGATTGTGATTAAAAAGATGCATAACCCATTTTAATCTGTTTTGTTTGATGCAATGCCTTTGGGGGGTTAATGACCATGTCCGGGATATCCTCGGCTCATTTATTAAATGGCTACGGCTTAAGCACGGGGTGTAGGCATACACCTGATAGTTGCATATGTATAAACGGTATCTCACATCTCTTGTGTGCATATACTTGTGGTGTGTCAATTAACCTAATATGGCTCTTCTAATCGGTCCTGAATGGACGACAAACATGTAAAACTGTATACAAGATTATTTTTAAATAATTGTCCCAAGTTATATAAGTTTATTTGTGCCTTGTGCATTTAAATCAATTTTCTTAAATATTTCCAAAAAGAGTCAGTTAATTGTATTTACCAGTGTAAACTGACGTAATTTCAAAAAGGTTAACTGCAAATACTAAGCGTAATGGGCTAGAACTCCTGAGTGAATAAATAAAGAGCCTTGCAAGCTTTTATCACTTTAAGTCTGTTGAACAATACTTCTTTTGTTTTAATACGCCTGTGGATCGATCTTACCATCCGTTGTGTAATATTTTATGTTACTTTCGAATCGGTTTGTAATATTATTACTTTTAGACTTCCGATGTGCATTAAACTGTGATTATTGTCTATGATGATATCAACTACGTCACGATACTCTCCACCGGGCCCACCGGTAATACGTGGAAATATCGGGTTGTGATGGTATATGGGCTAGTGTGTAATATGGTGGACTATATAAACACCATCTTTGTATCACTCTAACGAGTACAATACAATATCAATATAATTCAAACCCAAATCTGAGATTATTCTCTATACCAAACAACACAACCATTTATTATCTTTAATCTATAGGCTCAACATACTCTTTAATAATGCTACTCACTTTTGAAATATTTACAAAGGGAGACACCTTTATCTAATTCTTCATTGTTATAGATCTACTGAATAAAAAAACAGTTGATAAACAAATGAACCATATGATTAAAATGGTTCACATTTCTAACTTGGTTGTGGTTACATACAATCCATATATCTATATACATCCACATATGTATATATGTGTGTGCGTGTGCGTGTATATATGTAACAACTCTTATTAAAATTAATAATTAGAACGATAATTACTCAATTAGGAAACCCTAATTGAGACACCCAAGTAATTCCGCACTAACCCCGAAATTTTCGAAATAAGCGGAATCAGGATCAGGGCCCCTAAAACTCATGGGGGGATAAACCCTACTCGATAATTATCTTTAAAATTTCGTTGTATATACTGAAATCGATTTTAAGTTGATTCACCAAGCCTATGCCACTAACTAGGCTACTCTACCATATAGACTGCACCCTTTACGGACCGTAAGGGTAAGTCCTTACGGACCGTAAGCCGACCGGTTTACTTACGGACCGTAAGGGATCAAGCATACGGTCCGTAAGCGTGTCTCAAATTTCACTATAAATAGCCAACATTGGCATTCGAATTCTGACCTTGAAACGACGTTGAAACCCTCTGTAGACGTCGAATTAAGACTATTATATTACAATTAAACACACACCGCACTCGAATCGCTGCCGCGGAACAGGGTAATTACTCGATCGCTATTACGATTCATTTTCCGAGATCAATATATCCAAAGAATGTTTAAGTGCTGCCCACATTAGGGTTATACTTTGTCGTTCGTTGTTAAATCGATGAATGTTTAAGTATGGCGCTTTGTCGTTCATTGTGAGAATTTGATCTCGTGAGTTATCGTAACTGCTGTATTGATCACTAACCCTGTTTTGTGTGCATTATTTTTGAAATTAGGTTAACAGGGCTAAATCATATTCTATCCATACTAAATCTGCAATGTGAGTCATTCTCTTTTTATCAACTGTTTTACAATACTCCAAATCATTTTTTTAAGTTATAATTACAGTGATTAAGTTTATGTAATCACCAAATCACAGCCGGTATGTGGGGTATTGTGCACAGTATTACTATTGTTTTAATCACATTAGGTGGGCGAGCCTAAAAGTAAGTGATATACGTCACTCATTGGGACAGCCAATGGTGATATGACCACAGTCACAGAGCTGGTCTGTGACAAATACCTATTCTTGATAATTGGTTGATAATAAACATATGTAAAAACCCTTAATACTGTGAATTATAACAAATGTGTCGTTTTCAGTAAAATAGAATGATTCACTCAGTATTTCCCGCTGACAAAACCTTTTTCAAACATGTTTCAGGTAATCTGCTGTAAATCAGGAAAAGTGCTGGGAAGCCTTTTAAGCTTAAAATAGTGGCTCAATATAAAATAAAGAAATATGTTTTGAAATAAGGATTTATCACTAAAAACTTATGTATTGTAAATTATCGGGGTTTTATCCCGAATTGTAAAATAAAAATAATCGGGAAAAGTTTTTAGCTTTACAACGATCCTGATGTTAAAATTTTCGCTGCTAAAATCACATCAATAAATATCACGGGATTTCTGTCCCGCGGCTCCTGAAACGGGTCAAACCGGGTCGGGGGCCGTGACAATATATTTCTTACAAACTTAGATTTTTTTGGCCCTCTCCAAACTCTGGAAATTTTGATATAAATTTAGTCTAATTTTTTCACACGTTTGTACTTTGTTGGCCAGCCTCTAGTTGCGCGCGTGTTGGAATAAAATTACGGTTTTATTGTTCGTTAAAAAAAGGCTTTTTCATAGAGGAGAGGGCCAAAAAAACACATACCAAGATTAACACAATCATTAGTAAGTGGTTCGAATTGTCATACTACCCCACCTATTTATTATGAAGTGAATACAAGGTACAAATGATCCCAATGAAGCAATTTATAGTAATTTAGATTAGGATCATAGATGATGTTGGTTGTTACACATAATCATATTGCAGCCATGGAAACCTATCTTTGAGAAAATTGTCAATTCCATTTCATTAATCAGATTATCAATGAAAATTGCCAATTCTATTTCATCCTCTCAACTGACCCAGATTTATAGGATCTCGTTTGGGATAATGGGCCCTAAAATAAGGAGATAACCACCCGAGAAGAGAAGTGGAGATCATGGGCAGAAATGTGGAGCAAAACCAACAGCTGAGAAGCTGAAAATAACTGCCCTAAACCGCTATGGGAGCGGTTTTTTTGTCAGTTTGGCTCAGATTTCATCTAAGAAAGATCTTATGGTGGATATCGATTTCAACGACGGTTAGACTTAATGGGCTTAATAATATATATACTACAATGATGAAGGTTTATATTAAAAAAAAATTCTGAAAAGCGCCCCAACTTTTTAATTCGCTTGTGGCCTTCGAAAACGTTGGGTCGACCTTACTTATAACTAAGACTATACGTTTAAAAAAAGAAGTTAAACTTCTAATCTCACAACAATAGTTTAGCCTTTGAGTTCCTAAGTGGGGATGAGCTCAGGACTTCCGGTACTGTCCGGTACCGGTACCGAATATACCCGGTTCGGTACGGTTCGATACCGGTATTTGAGGGTAAAAACCGGTATCGAACCGGTACTGGACCAGTACCGTACCGGACCAGTACCGAAAATGTAAAAAATCGGTACCGAAACGGTACCGAAAAAGTACCCGGTCCGGTAAATTCGGTACTGGTACCAGTACCGGGTCTAATTTGCTCATCCTTACTCCTAAGTTCATATACAAAAGTATCTATACATGTATCAGTGACGGATCCAAAAATTTTATTCTAGAATGGGGGCGATCTGGGGTTTTAAGCGAACTTTTAAGGGGCGTGATAAAGATTTTTTTTCCTACAAATTACAAAACAAAAGTTTTTTTTAACGGGGAACATCTAGCTCCCTCCACCCCTCACATGTATCATTGCTCATCCAAAAGTTCTTGTATGGTAGTTAAAACTAATGATATATAAATTAGAAACCTAGATAATTATCTATAGGTTTAACCAGTCTTCCTTGATGAATGCTTTAATGGTAGTTTAGCAACGCCAATATATGCCTATGACATAGTGATGTCGAAAGAGTCGTGATATGTAGCTTTGACGTGTCAATATTGACTCATATAGCTACAAGAGTATTAAATATAATATTTTAACAACAATAAATGAGTTAAAGATAAAAATTTTAACAACAATCAAAACACATCAAACGAGTTGCAAAAGCATAGAAGTGTATCTAGGTCCTTCAAACATTCTATATCTCATGTCTAAATAAATTAGGTTAGTTGTTAAAAACAATTTAGATTTCTATTTAAACCGTGCATGATGTATTTTTAAACCATCAATGGGGAGAACGTAAATGCACCCTTGCCCGTGCCCACATAAGTTGCCTAATGAAATGCGACCCCACAAAATCATTCTCTCTCCTCTCTTTCTCTGTCATTCCCTCTCATAAACCACTAAATGCAGTGCTCTTACTCAAGAATGAAATTACTCTCTTTCTCTCTCCTCTAACCTCCACATCATCTCCAACCCATCAAATGCACCCTAAATTCATTATATTGGGGATGGTCTTATGATAACGTATTGACGTATAATAGATGGAATGGGTCAAAACAGGGCCGACCCAACGTTTTTGGAGGTCGTTAGCGAATTACATAGTGGGGGCCCTTGTGAGACTTTAACCTAAAAAAATATCAATAAGCAATAGCAAATCACAAAATCAAGTCGTAAAATTGCGAATATCAAATCACAACATTGCTTCTTTATGGTTTCTCAATCGCAAATCACATCATCGGCGGCAAGCGATTACCCATAATTTCTCTCCCAACTGCCATTCACGTCGATTGCAGTTAGCAAGATCTAGACATTTTACTTGTTTGGGTCATTATGTCTTTACCAATATGTTTGTTTATTTAGGCTAAATACACATGTAATATATGAAGACAAAAAATTAAGAGCCCCTACTTTTTAGAGGCCCTAAACCTTTACCTAGAATGCTAAGCATATCGGTCCGGCCCTGGGTCAAAAGGATATAAGTTTGTTTCCAACTATTATCCACCCTTACGATTAAAGTGGTATATCTAGGGATGAGCTCGGTATCGTCCGGTACCGAAAGAACCGGTACCGAAAATCCTCAAAAGTGGGTACTGGTATGGTATGGTATCGGTACCGAATATACCCGTTTCGTTACTAGTACGGTACCGGTATTTGAGGGTAAATACGGGTACCGAAAATGCAAAAAGTCGGTACCGAATCGGTACCGAAAAAGCACCCGGTTCGGTAAATTCGATACTGGTACCGGTACCAGGAACGATTTGCTCATCCCTATAGCCCAATATAAAGTCCGTAAAAGACCGACGGGCTAGTGGAGTAAAGAAAAGATCTAGACATTTTATTAAAAGACCCAAATTTTAGCCCAATAAACATGGCAGTCAATGGCCCAAGAATCCAAGGAAAAAAAAAGAGAACTAGAGAAGTGAAGAATTAATAAACAAGAGTTTTTAGCACATATATCCATCTTGCAGTTAAGGGTCTTCTTCGGGTTTTTTAATTGGATTTTGGGTTTTTTGGGTCGGGTTTTTCGGGTTTTCAAAGCTAAATATTTAACCTGATAACCGAACCATTCTAAATTCGAGTTCTTTGATGTTTGGGTTAAATGGTTCGTGTTTAGAACGGGTCGGGTTAGATCAAGTTTCGAGTTAGAAAATAAACTAGTTTAACAGAAAAGTACAACCTTCTAAATTTTAAAATATCAATATTAGTTATTAACGAACACTATAAAAACTATTTTGTAAAACAACTCTTGTATTTCGCTGAGAATGAAGGATATTGAAGATAAGGAATGTATTATGTATGCTGTGATTTCAAACTTTTAGAAATTAGAAATATGGATGGACTTCCTGATGCAAAAATTTTAGAAGAGGGTGATGCAAAATTTTTAGAAGATATGGTTGGCTATATCATGGAATAGGAAATGGTTATTAGGTCCATTTATAAGATATGGCTATATCTACAAAATATGCTAATTGTTTTAAAGCTATTTCGGGTTAAACCGATTACTCATTATTCAACCCGTTAACCACCATAGAACTATATTCAGGTTTGGGTTTAAAGTTATTCGGTTACGGGTTCTTCAGGTTTTGTCAACTTCAGGTTTGATTGACTTCGGTTTCGGGGCGGGGTTCGGTTAAAAAAGACAGCCCTACTTGCAGTCGCTGCTTGAGTAGGTATACCTGCAAATTTATTTAAATCAAACATGCATAGTTTATTAAATATTATCAGGGTCGGCCCTAAGAATTTGTGTCCCATGTTCAAGCTCAAAAAAATGGGCCCTTAGGCTTTAACGAAATTGGGTATTGGGCTCATTAAAGGTCTAAACCTAATGCCAAAGGGGTTATTAACTAATCTAAACCATGAGAATAGTTTTGTAAGGAGGCCTATGTTAGTGTTTGTATGTGTGTACCCTATTAAAAAATATTTTACATATACATAGCGGGTTTTTTTTCATAAAAAACATGCCTCTCAAAATATCGAGCCATGGCCGGTGATCCTCCCCACCCACCCCAGGGCCGGCCATGCATATTATTAGGTTTAGCACATTATAAGTTTAAAAAAATAAAGAATACAACATAAATTATAGATAGGCAAATTGGAAAATAATAATCCCATCTTTCTGAAATTGACCGATAATAATCCCAAGTCAGTTATTAGTCAATAATAATCTGACCTCATCCATTTTTTTTATAAAATAGTCCGCCGTTAAAATAGCTTAATGGAGTTAAGTTTTTTTTCCGAATTGCAAACCGATTTTTAGGGCTTTTGATCAGAACGAGGATACGAGTCAATTGATGTAAAACTTACCTCAAAATATTGCCCCTAACCCACGAAAACGGTGCTTCAATTCGGGTGTTTAACTTCCAATTAACAAAATTCTAGCCATTTCGAACACAATTTCGAGGTAAGTTATCAGTAAGAGTCATTGGGCTGCTGTGAAAAAACATTCTTAAGTATCTGAGAAGGACCAAACACACATTCTTGTTGTATGGAGGAGTTGAAGAAGAGTTATTAGTAAGATGTTATACTGATGCTAGCTTCCAAACAGACCGAGATGATTCTCGATCTCAAACAAGATATGTGTTTACTTTGTAAGGTGGAGTAATAACTTGGAAGAGTTCCAAACAAAGTGTAGTTGCTCAATCCACCATAGAATCGGGGTGCATTGCTTTATTTGGTGCTGTAAAGGAAGCTGCTTGGATGAAGAAGTTCATTGTTGATTTCAATGTAGTACTCAACATACGAAAGCCCATAAAGATATTGTGCGATAATATTGGTTTTTGTAGCGTAAGCATATGAACCAAGGTGACACCACACCACAACACAAAGCACAAACTCGGAAAATTTCATTATAATAGAGATATATTGGAACGAGGAGACATCGTGATTAAAAAAAAGTTCTCACATGTCTGAATCTAGCAGACCTATTCATTAAGCCTATGCTTTTGGCTGAACATGAAGGGCATGTAGAGAAGATAGGGTTAACATATGCTAGGGATAGATTTTATATTATGTATTTGGTGCTTTAAACATTTAATAGCTACATTTCTTTATTTTGATTTAACGGTTAAATGTATAAAAAATTTCCATGTTCGTTTTTGTACATTTAAATCTCCTTGAATGAAGTATTCTAAATGTCTGTAGTCGCTTATATTCATGGGAATTAATCCAAGGTAAGACTACTATAAAGGATTGGTTGTTCATGAGATGAAGGCTCAAGGTGTAACACCCCGTGTTTTCCAAAAGTCAAAGTCAAAGTCAAGTGTTGACTGTGATTGGAATTAAAGATAATTTAAAATTATTTTATTTTAGTTTCATTTTGATTTTCATATTATGTTGAGTAAGTGTTGTATAATCTAAACCAATCGATCGATAATCTAATTGCAATTCGACGACCGACTGTGAATAATAGGAAGTAACAATGCAATAAAGTTAACCAATCAATAGTCAAGCTAGTCAAATCAATCATCGAGCTCAAGTGTGGGAATTTTGGTACTTTTATACGTGTGCGTGTGCCTTACGTGTTGCTTGTGCATGTTTATTTACGTAATTTTGTGTGGTGAATCAATCAAATCAATCGAAACTCGAAGGATAATCAAACTCAATCGAAATCGAACTTGAAAATAGGTTGTAAGGATGCTTGTATGTTAGATACAGTAGTTAGGACTAAAAGTAATTTGAATAGAAACCCTATCCTACTCAATTCCTCATTCATCGAAATATCAAAAATCATCGCGAAACACTCGAAAAAGGGCATTCTGATCGAACAGGGCACCCTGATCGAACAGGACTAGCCGATCGAACAGGCTGTTCGATCGAGCAGCCTGTTCGACCAGGAATGCTGCTCGATCGAATGGGCCTTTCCTCTTTTGGAAGCCTATAAATAGGGTTGTCTTTGTCATACTTTCCACTTTTGGAAAAGCTCTGACCGACCAGCCTCTTCTTCTCGCTATTTCTCAGATTTCTCTCAATCCGGTAAGTATTTTACTCTGATTCTTGTACGTTTTTGTTCCTCTATCGATTCTACACATTTCTATCTTTCAAAACTTGGATTTCAACCGTGAAATCACCAAGATCTAGGTGTTCTTGGGTGATGTCATCATGGTGTTCTTCAAGAACACTAAGTTTTGGCATCATTCCATCATGAATAGCTTAGATCTAACCGATTTCCACATAAACAACCTAAAATCTACCAAAGATCTTAACATTTCACGGTGGAAAAGGATTGGAAGATGGGTTTTCATCTATCTTTCAACTCTTTTACACTCAACCGGTGAGAACGGAGCTTGAACCGACTTATAAATCATTCTAAACAAACACATGGTTCAAGATTCGGATTCTACCACGAGATTTACCGATTTCGGGTTAAACGTTAAACTTAGGTTCTGAAACGCTCACTGACCGGACTTGGGTGATTCCTGTTCGAGCCAGTGAACCAAGTAAAAACTTAGGTCTTGTGGTTCAACTCGTCATCAAACTACCTCGAGATCACACCAAGTTAACGGGAACAACCAAGTATTAGAAGATAGGCTAACCAGGTCAGAATGCTGGCCGAACGGTTAGGCTGTCCGATCGGACATCCCAACCGAACGAACTACACCAGCTGATCAACCGGGCTAACCGATCGACTAGCACCTGGCCCACCAATTCACAAGTGTAATATTGACGAAGTGATGTTCGATCGATCGAGCCACTCGATTGTAAACATTACTCATCGAATCATGAGATATTACACCTCAACACTTAACCTTTTCGAAACATTGGAATTTCACCCGATCGAGTGACACATTGCCAAAGTCCATAATGCAAACCGATCGGTTGGACTAACCGATCGAACGGTCCGTTCGATCGACCAACTTGAAAGGTAATGCTGCAAAAACTTCAAAAGTTCAAACCATCATACACAAACACATCCTTTTCATTAAAGGAAGAAACAATCCACTCGAAAGGACCAGCCGATCGAGCCAACCGGCCGATCGAATGGGAGTGTTCAAACTGACCTTCAAACCGGTCGAACAGCCCGTCCGATCGAACCAGCTGTCCGATCGAACGGCCCACCCGATCCATTATTCATTACTCATCGTTATGCTATCAAACTATTCAGGCTAACTTATTCTCAGTGCTCCCTTCAATCCACATCAAACCACTGTGAGTATACTCGATCCCTTTTTGTTTTAGCACTTTTGGGTGTTACATACGTAAGCTATCAAAAATCACATTCAACGCAAACTATTTGAACGCTAACCTATTCGAATGTGCTACTTGACTAAATGATTGCTGTTTATTATGTTTACACGTGGAGTGCTATCTACCTGCTTTAACAACATAGTACTATAGTTTGGACTCAGCACCCGTTCACACGGGGGTTGCTAAGGACAATTACTTGCATGGATTACGGTGGTAATCATGTATTGCGAACTGTCTCGGACAGTCAACCCGCAGTCGTTGGTACCGATGGTCCCATGTTGATAATTTACATGCATCGTTTTCCCTTGTGTACGTGCCTGGTTATGCGTAAACTATTCGAACTCTATATGCTATATCAAACTTGTGTACTCACCTTTACATTATATGTATTGACTTTTATTTTAACGTATGTGACAGGTGTTTAAGGTATTAGCTTGCTAGGAAAGCGAGGCGATGATAAGTTTCTAGGAGCCCGCAACCTATGGCCTCTGTCCACATACCTGATCCGGGGCCATAGTTATCTATAGATCTAGCCACTGGCACTTATAGCCAGAGGGGTTCGCAAATAGGGGTCTTAGAAACATCAAACAATATTTATTTCGGTTTGTAATAATTAAACCTGAGTTGTCGGAACAGTGTTAACTTGTTTAGTTGCTTTCTATGATAACTTGTTATTTATTTGGGATACGGTATGGGACGTATCATTTAACTGAATTTGTATGATAGTTGTTGTGGAAACTTCTGAACAATCTGTTTCGCTCAGTGCCGCGCCCCGATGATTCCGCCATCGGTTGGGGTGTGACACAAGGTGTCAAGGACCAATATTCATGAATATGCATTGGAGAATGATATCGGGCGTAACTCAATTGAAAACGATCTTCATGGATCATAGTCATAAGATGCTTTGTAATTGGTACGATCTATATGTCCTTAGACCTAAGAGACATATTGGAACTAACATTTGATTAAAGTTTGTTTTTGATCTTACCTAACGTTGTATCGTGAAAAGACAACAATAAGGGTATTTGGTTGGGAACATATCTGAGATTAAGTGGGAGTTATATGTTGTCAAAGGAATTATGTTCTCATTTACATAAAGGAGTTGTGCATTTTGGTACCTCATTGATTCAAACTGGAGTAAACGCATGGCCACGCTCAAACTTGGTGAAGTTTGTTAGACCATTTTGATTCAGAGAATAAGAAAAGAATAGTTGAACATATGGTGAGAATGAAATGTGATCCATGTCTCATTTACAACGAATGCCTACACAGAAAGGAACTTAGATAAGGTTACCAAGGCTATTGTGTTTGGTCAAGTAAGATGTTACTTAAATACAAAGAATAGTTGACGAAAATAATTCATCATACCTTGAGAGGGGCAACATGATGTAGCTAGACGTCCACTGTTGTCTACGTTAAAGGGCTGTTAATTAAGAATCATTCATGTGGGAGACTGTTGGACTTGGTATACCCAATACACAATTATTTAACGTTGCTATCTTGGTACGTTTCAAAGACTTACACTTTAGAGGACAGACACAAATAATATATTTAATTGTTAAATATAGAACACGATTTGAGATTCAATATTATGAAAATTAATTATTTAGAGATAATTAGGTTCTGTTTAAGGAGTTAAATAGAGAGGATTTACTGTTGCATAATAAATGGTGGTTGGGATTAAAGGTTTTCAGCTTGATGAATAAGTTAAAACTTTGGGGTTTAGTGTGTAAGTATAATCTATATATATTTAAAAATTTAGTTATATGAACTTTTTTACAACCTTCATTATTAGACTCTTAAATACATTTTTTAAGATTCATTAATTTAGTTATATCAACTTTTTTACAACCTTCATTTTTTAAGGTTCATTAATGATACTATATTTAGGTTTGCCACACAACTCTAAAATATGTATTTAAATCAAATTAAAAGAATTAAACTTTTTATAAATCATGTGGTGTCCAAAGCCATATAAATGAACCATCACATTCATAATTAATAGTGTATCTATATATATTTAAAAATTTAGTTATATGAACTTTTTTACAACCTTCATTATGAGCCTCTTAAATACATTTTTTAAGGTTCATTAATTTAGTTATATCAACTTTTTTACAACCTTCATTTTTTAAGGTTCATTAATGATACTATATTTAGGTTAGCCACACAACTCTAAAATATGTATTTAAATCAAATTAAAAGAATTAAACTTTTTATAAATCATGTGGTGTCCAAAGCCATATAAATGAACCATCACATTCATAATTAATAGTGTACAAGTGGTAGGTTATAAAACATTTCCCAATGATACTTGCAAAAATTAAGTAATTACAATTTATAGTGCTTATGGTACAACACTTAATTACGTTAGTCAGGGGGCATAATTGTCCTTCTCATTATAGTCTTTAAGGGCCATAAGTCCAAGTAATTCAAATAATTCACATAATAGTAGTTCATTAATAATTCAATTAATAAAGGATGATTTATCTAATCCAAATAATAAAGACAGTGACATCAACCATCGTAACCGAACCTTCAAACAATACTTCATTATCCAAATAATAAAGACAGTGACATCAATCATCTTCTTCATCGTAACCGAACCATTACATCTTTTAAACATCTTCCAATAAATCGAATCATATAACATTAATGGTAACCGATACTTAATGGGTTGATTAATGGCTTCAACTGATAAATCGGTATAAAATGCCACTCCGTAACAAACACGGGAACCTTTTCACACTCATACCCGCTCACGAGTTTGCTTCTTGACTCGCATGTGTTTCATCAGAATCTAATGGGACTGCGGAAGTTACGACTGAATTCAAACAGTCCATTCTCTTTTCTAAAGCAGGTACCATTTTTTTCCCTTAGATCGTTCCATGTTCAATTTTTAGTGCTTTTGATATATACTATATTATAAAGCATTTCATAAGGATGACGGTAAAATTTAAGTAATTGCAAGTTTTTATGCTTATGGTACAATACTAAATGAGGTTAATTTTTGGGTAAAATGGTCATTTAACATGAATACTATTTTAATTTTTTACAATTTATTATAAATTTAAGTTAACACAAATGAGTTAATTAAAATAATAGAATTAAAAGAGTTAATTGAATTAAGACGCCAGAGAGTCACACCTTTGAACTTCATTCCTCTTCATCTTTCCCCATGGTTTATGAAGCCAATTAAAACAAAATTGATTACAATCATCCTACATATAAAAACCAATTCAAGAAACTCTAACTACAAGCTAGGATACCAAAAGTCGCTTTAAAATTAATTAAATTGCATTGTTTTATTGTGCCTCTTTGAATATCCATGTCATTTAATATCATTCATTAGGATATGATTAATTTGTAGACAGTTGAACGGTCTTTGGTTATGCTATAAGATTGCCGGCTTTGTTATGTTTGTAGGTTCATAGTTTCCTTTCCTCCTCTATGCCATAGCCAGCCCCCTTAGTTTGCAAACGTCCGACGGTTATTAAGCAATCATATGTTCCTTAGTGAACTCCGTGAAGGGAGCACCGAACCTATCATGATAATGGTTTGTAGAAAATGGGATGTGACACGTGTTAACGGCAAGTACATGAGCACCGACTATATTGTCACTGACATAAAGGTAGTTTTTTAGGCTCTGCTATCCCACATTCTTGCGCCTTTCTACTTTTGATTCTAAAAAAAAAATCTACGCCTTTATTTACGCAGGGAGGTGTGATGCATTGCACCACAAGGAATAACATTGCCCACTATTTCTTTGACAAACTCAAAGAGGGCGGTGTATATTTGGTCAACGGTTTCGCCGTGTAATTGTGCATATTTATTTTTGGATAACCGTCTGCATAAATGTTTCGTGCTTTTCCTTCGCAGGCTTGCTTATGCAGATTCGGATTCAGAAGAAACAGTTGACAGTGACCCACATGAAAGGTATACCGTCTGCACTTAGTGTTAGTAATGAAAACCCGTACTACTTTTCGATGCATATATACGTAAACATAGTATACCTTTTTTAATAGTTTTCTTTAAGTTATTTCACTGCAGTCAGTTGGCTGGTGATGGGATTGGGGATGACAGTGGCATGCGTTAGCTAAAGTTTGGTCTATGTGTTATCCAATAAGATAGGAAGGCGTGCGAGAGTTTATGCGTCTTTCCTTTTTCTGTTTCATGTTTTTTTTCCTTGGAAGACATCTTTTTTCACTTCTTTTTGGCCGGCAAGTTTTGCCAAGTAAACAACTTATGGTCCATGGTTTAATAAAGTTTAAGCACGCCCCTTTGTAGGCGTATTGTCTTACATGTTATGCACCGTCCGTGTCAGACGTCTTACCACGAACAAACAATAGCTATTATGCATGTCGTGCATCGCACGGGCTTTCTCCCTAGTTACTATAAATATATACTTAAGCAAAAACTCAATTATTGAGTATACCCAATACTCAATTATTTAACGTTTGCTATCATGGTACGTTTTAAAGACTTGCACTTTAGAGGACAGACACAAATAATATATTTAATTGTTAAATATAGAACACGATTTGAGATTCAATATTATGCAAATTAATTATTTAGAGATGATTAGTTTCTATTTAAGGAGTTAAATAGAGAGGATTTACTGTTGCATAATAAATGGTGGTTGGGATTAATTAGTAATTAATGGTTAATTAAAGGTTTTCAGCTTGATGAACAAGTTAAAACTTTGGGGTTTAGTGTGTAAGTATAGTTACTATAAATATATACTTCAGCAAAAACTCTAAAACACAATCACTGAAGTGTCAAGTGCATACAAAACACAATATTACTGAATGGATACTTCATTAACAACGAAACCAAGGCTTAAATAGCCAGACCATTACAACGTTCATAAACTACTTAACCGCAAAACTAGGAAGACTCAACAAAATACCAAGACTCAGCCTACCCACTAACGTAAACAAAAGAGTCCTAAAGACCCGGCTTATTTGACCCAGAAACAAAATGCAGAAATAATAAAACCTTAGAATATTAGAATATTCTAAGTTACACACCCATGTTGCCCACGTGAAATCCCTGACTTCATAAATTCCAATATCCTCCCCTTAAACAGGAACTCTATTAAGCATCCTGTTTAACTTCACATACTCCCAAGGCCTCTCTTATCTCATTAAATGTCTCTTGCTTGACTGGCTTGGTCATCCCATCAGCTAACTGCTGTTTAGTTCCACAAAATTCCAGCTTAATCACTTGTTTCTCAACCAGTTCCCTTAAATAATGATAGCGAATATCTATATGCTTGGTTCTCCTATGCATGACTGGATTTTTGGACATCTTTATTGTAGACGTATTGTCACAATTGATCTTGACTGTACCCACTTTTCTATCCATTTCTTCAAGGAGACCCTTCAACCAGACACAATGACATGCACATATCCCAGCTGCTACATATTCAGCCTCAGTTGAGGACAAAGTGACTATCTCTTGCTTCCTTGAACACCAACATATGGCTGCACTGCTCAATAGACACACATAACCTGAAGTGCTTCTTCTATCCTCATTATCTCTTGCATAATTGCTATCAGCAAACACCATTAACCCTTCTTTCTTCCTTTTGTCATATTTTAACCCATAGTTCAACGTCCCTTTCACATATCTCAGAATTCTCTTTGCAGCTAGAAAGTGATCCTCCTTCGGTTTTGACATGAATCTGGAGATGAGACTTACAACATACATAATGTCTGGTCTTGTAACTGTCAAGTACATGAGGCTTCCCACCAAACTTTTGTATACGTTTCCATCCACATCCTCCCCTGATCCAAGCTTGGTCAAAATTGTTCCAGGAACCATAGGATTATTCACCGAGTTAGCTTCTTCCATGCCAAATCTCCGCATTATTTCTTTAGCATACTGGTTCTGATTGATCTCTATAGCATCCTTAGTTTGCTTCACTTCAACTCCTAAGAAAAACCTCATGAGGCCCAAGTCAGTCATTGCAAACTCCTTCATCATGGATCTTTTAAATTCATCACAGATCCTCTTGTCACTTCCTGCATAAATTAGATCATCTACATACAAACTCACCATCAAAACTTTTGCTTCTGACCGTTTAATGAATAACGTGTGATCATGATCACTCCTTTTAAATCCTTCCTTCTTGAAATATGATTCAATTCTGTGATACCAGGCTCTTGGAGCCTGCTTCAACCCATACAATGCTCTCTTGAGTTTGTATACCTTTTCTTCCTCTCCCTTCTTTACGAAGCCTTCTGGTTGCTCAACATAGACTGTCTCATTCAGCTCACCATTTAAGAACGCACTCTTTACATCAAGTTGGTACACCAGCCATTCCTTTCTTGCTGCAACTGCTAAAAAAGCTCGTATTGTGTCCCATCTAGCAACAGGAGCAAAGACTTCATTATAATCTATCCCTTGTTTTTGAGCATAGCCTTTAACCACCAGCCTGGCCTTATATTTTTCCACCTCACCCTTTTCATTCAACTTTGTTTTGTATAGCCATTTCACCCCTATTGGTTTTATCCCTGGAACTGCTCTAACCAATTCCCACGTCTGATTACTTTCAATTGCATCAATTTCTGCTTTCATTGCTACTTTCCATTTCGTATCACGGGCAGCTTCTTCATAGCTAGTAGGATCTTCTATTGAACTGTATAAGGCCATCATATCTTCCTCAGCATAACTGACATAATAATCTTTCATCCACGCTGGTGTCTTCTTAACTCTGCTGGTTGCAGCTGCATTTGACTGTTCAGGGGCAAGAAAGTCATTTTCGGGAATTTCATGACCGCTGCCTTCATCTTCATCAGTTTGTGCGTGGATTTCTTCATTATTTTCACTTGCTTCTTCTGCATGTGACTCTTCTGGTTGCATTGTATTGTTATCAGGTTCACTCATGCCAGCTATCACAGCTTCTTCTTCACTAATCAACTCTTCTTCTATCTCCTTTCTAGACACCCAATCCCAACTCTTTTCTTCGTCAAACGTAACATCCCTACTTATCACAAGTTTCTTGCTTGATGGGTCATAAAGTCTGTATGCTTTTGACTCTATGCTCACACCAAGGAAGATACATTTGTGACTCTTGTCATCCAACTTTGTTCTCAACTGGGTTGGAATATGAGCATACCCGATGCTTCCAAATACCCGGAAGTGTTTCACACTAGGCTTGACACCTGACCATAGTTCTTCTGGAACCTTTTTATCCAAGGCCCGAGTCACTGTTCTGTTTAGGATATGACAAGCCCACATCACAGCCTCGGCCCAAAAAAACTTTGGCATTTTCTTCTCATTAAGCATGCACCTTACCATGTTCATAAGAGTTCTGTTTCTTCTCTCTGCCACCCCATTTTGCTGGGGTGTGTAGGCAGCTGTAAGTTGTCTTTTTATTCCTTCCTTTTCACAGAACTCTTTGAACTCTTGAGAAGTGAACTCTCCCCCTCTATCACTTCTTAGGCATTTGAGTTTATTATTAGTTTCATTTTCAACTAACGTTTTGAACCTTTTAAAGTGTTCAAATGCCTCCCCTTTTGTGCCCAATACATAAACCCACGTCTTCCTTGAATAATCATCAATGAAAACAAGTACATACCTCTTGTTGCCTTGAGATATTGGTTTTATAGGCCCACATATGTCTGTATGCACGAGTTGCAGCCTCTCCGATGCATGCCATGCACTTTGCTTTGGAATTTCTACCCGATTCTGCTTGCCAATGGCACAGACTTCACACACTTTGGTCTTTTGAGCCACCTTGGGTAAACCATCAACCAGGTTGTTGAATTGCATAATTCTGAGGGCTTTGTGATTTGCATGACCAAACCTCCTGTGCCATAAATCATCTCCTGTAGTGATCAGCATGCAGCTGCTTGATTCTTCTCTAGTAACCAGGACAGGAAACATTCGATTTCTTGTCATTTTAGAAGCTATGATCAATCCCTTCACTGGATGATAAGCTCTGCCATAACCTTCCTTGAAGACAAATGTTATTCCCTTATCTTGGAGTTGTCCCACACTAATTAAGTTAGAGGTTAACTCAGGTGCAAAATACACTTGAGTTATGATCTGAGTTATTCCATTAACTCTTAGTTTCACATCACCAATTCCTTTTACTTCTAATCTTTTGTCATTCCCTAACTTGACTGAGTGATTGAAACTCATGTCAAGTTTAGTGAACCAAGATTTATCTCCTGTCATATGATTGGAACATGCAGAGTCCAAAAACCATACCTTTTCCTTTCCATCCTTTACCGATTCATGAGTTTCTTTTATCACCTTCTCTTCTTGTTCATATCTTTCAACATCAACTGTAGCCATCAGCAGCAGCTCTTCACTCTCATCATATTCAGCATAGTTTAATGTTTTCTCATCAGCAGGGCATTCATACTGGAAGTGACCCATCTTGTGGCATTTGTAACATTCAACTGTACTTTTGTCAAATGAACTCCTCCCTCGTCCTCTGCCTCTTCCTCTACCATATGAAGATCTTCCTCTACCTCTTCCTCTGCCATAAGATGTTTCTTGTTCCACCTTCAATACTTGATCTTCAGAAGTCTTTTTCAACAGCTTTTGTTCATGGACCAAGAGGGCACTTTGTAACTCGTCTACAGTCATCTCATCGGTATCTTTTGATTCTTCAATAGAGCACACAATGAAGTTAAAATTTTCTGTGAGAGTTCTCAACACTTTCTCAACAATCTTGACATCGGTCATATCATCTCCGCATGTCCTCATTTCATTTGCAGTAATCATAACCCTTCCAAGGTAATCATTGACACTCTCTCCTGGCTTCATTTCAAGAGTTTCAAAAACTCTTCTGAGTCGTTGTAATTGAGCTTTCTTTACTCTAGCGCTTCCTTGATACTTGGTCTTCATAGCATCCCAAATCTGCTTGGATGTCTCCTTCTGTGTGATTGTCTTCAGAATTGATCTATCAATTGACTGAAACAAATAATTCAGGATTTTCCTATCCTTCAGCTTGTTTTCTTCATAGTTTTTCCTCTGGATGGGTGTTGCTTGTTCCCCGGCCTTGATCTCTGCATACCCATCTTCTACTACACTCCAACATTCCTTTGATTGAATGAGATTCTTCATGACCATACTCCAGTGGTCATAATCTCCGTCAAACTTCGGTACATGGGTTGCCTGGAAATGACTCTCTTCTGTCATCGTTCTTGTGCAGCAACACTTCCTCTCTCCTTTTTCTCGAACAGATGATCACACTCACTCTCTAATGGATCTCACAATTGTGCTCTGATACCACTTGAAGTGTCAAGTGCATACAAAACACAATATTACTGAATGGATACTTCATTAACAACGAAACCAAGGCTTAAATAGCCAGACCATTACAACGTTCATAAACTACTTAACCGCAAAACTAGGAAGACTCAACAAAATACCAAGACTCAGCCTACCCACTAACGTAAACAAAAGAGTCCTAAAGACCCGGCTTATTTGACCCAGAAACAAAATGCAGAAATAATAAAACCTTAGAATATTAGAATATTCTAAGTTACACACCCATGTTGCCCACGTGAAATCCCTGACTTCATAAATTCCAATAATCACAACCACACACACCACCTGTCACCTCCCCATCCCTCTCCTCTCTACGTCGCAACAACTGACCGACCGCCACCGCCGCTACTTTGGCTCCCATCTGATTGGATCAAATTGTTGTGTTGATTTCCGAGAGTCGGGTGTGTTCGTGTTCGGTTTACTAGCGGAACCATATTTCAATCCATCGTGTGAGTTCTTGGTATTTAGTTAAGGTACAATTACTGAACTCCCTATGGTTTTTTATAATTGTTTAATCGAATCGCATTTGGATCACTAGAAGGGATTAAAATCAGATTTTATAAAATAAAGTTAGAAAACCGCTATCGTGATTCCCATCACTCTTCGGTTGCGAGTTCCACCCTTTTTGGAACATCCTCCAACATTTAGTCTTCTCTGCCCATCTCGTGATTACCACTCGCCTCTTCACCTCTCGTACCCTTTTCTAAGTTACCGTTTTCCTCGCCTCCAACAGCCATCGGTTCCACCGAGTCTCCCATTTCCATCTCCATATTCTCTTCTTTTTTTCTAGTTTCGATACCAGACAATCTGGCAACCAGTCACCTTGCCCCTCTATTATCCACATCCTACATCTTTTGTTATCCCATACCAATATAACCTCATCGTTGATCTTCTTACCTTCCCCCACGAGAATTCCTACACAATCGAAGGACAAATCCTCATCATTTTCCGACAGGAGAGACTCGTGAACAAGTTTGCCAAACCTTTCCCCGATCAGATTAAAGATGGAGTTTCCAACTAAATGCAATGGGAATCCATGAACCTTTAGGCAAGCTATTCTCTCAAATGGGAAGGACTAACCATTCCAAACACCGAGAATTAAGAACCACTTCTCGACATCGGGCCTCCTTTTGAACTCACTAACTGCCTCCTCATTGGAAAATGTTAATAAAAGATACATACCTCCCAAATACTGCGATCACCCCAACCTACTTAGCCAAGTCCTTTATTTTTCTAAGGGTCAAGAGATCCATCGTTCTCCCTACTAGAGCCTTCTAGTATTGCTCTTCAAAGGCTAAGCTATCGTTCGTAACCACTATAACTTTCTTTTTTGATTTGATGGCCTTGCCGTTCATCAAAACATCCCTAAAGGATTCTCAACATCCTCTACATGTTGCAACTTTATCCCTACCCCCTGGATCATCTTATAATCTTCTACCACTTTCATCTATTCTCTTTGGTTGTTATTGCCATCACTGTTATCCAACGTAAATCTAGCAATGTTAACCTTCAATTTATATCTTCCCATTCTAGCGTTGCTCAATATCCTTTCTAGCTGATCCTTCCTGTCCCCGACCTCCCTGCAACTAACGAAGCCAAAGTTATTCCCTCCCTTCTGGCCACATACACTCCTTCGACTTCTTCTTCGAAGCCCCTCAAAACCTCAGCTATCTCCTTAGAATCGCACCCTTCTGGTAGCTTAGAAACTTGGTAAGGTTAACCCATCCTTGTCCCTCCCAGTACAATTTTCCTCCACTTTGTCTTCTCCTTTGGTTGCCAGTTGGAGGGTCTTCGAGATAATGAAGATACCTTCGTTTTACTCTAATAGGTTGTTGATGTGCCGAGCAAAATGAAGATAAGTAGATAGGTAATTTCAAACACTATACAACACTTCTATAATGATGTTTAAAAATGAGCCGACTAGTAATGAATGATCTACCTATTATACATGCACATTGTTTTATACAAAGCTTGTTTTTTTATCGCTTAATTTAAAATTGCAAACAAAACTAAATCGTTAATAGAAAATCAGGTGACCTTTAGCTAGTGTTGAAATAATAATAAAAAATCACACTAAAGAAATCCTACTACTAAATAACACTATTTCAAATAAACATGCAAGACCTACCTTTCAACTTCATAATAAATACACATATCTCTAGAAAATTCTGTGTATTAATTTCTCCCATAATTAATAATTTATACGTGACCATAATAATACACAGAGGTAGAACAGGCAGAAGGGAACTTGTCGAGGGCATGAAGGACCTCTTTCATGTGTGGTCTCTTTTGTGGCACTGAAGATATACAATTATAACTTAATTTTAAAATTGCTAATAAGTGCTCTTCTTTCCCTTCCATCTCACCCCGAATTGTCGCGTCAACCATTCGTAACACCCTAATTTTCTCTTCATCTGTCAACGTGGAACTCCACGTCATGCTAGCGGGCCCAAACTCGTCTGACACAATAACCTTACCAGTCAACAGTTCTAGCAAAACAACACCATATGAAAACACGTCCCATTTTGCATTGGGCTTTAGGCTTCTTAGTGACTCAGGGGCGTAATATGGTGATATGCACCCCATCGCACTTGGGCTTGGGCTAGGGTTTGACCCCATCGTGACATCTTGGAAACTGTCACGAGATGCAGTTGACCTCTTGCTACCAAAATTCCGAGATGAACCTCCTACTTTACAACTGGTTTCACCCGTAACTAGTCTTTCAAGCCCAAAATCTCCTATCTTAGGTTCCATATCAGAACCCAACAGGATATTACTAGGCTTTAGGTTACCATGTACTTGTTTCTTGTCGTGAATGTACATTAGCCCTCGAGCAGTGCCTTTCGCTATCTTGAGCCTCACGTCCCACGGTAACGGACAAGGTGAAGATCCAACTTTTCCTGCATTGATGTACAAGTGATATTACTATAATGATTAAAGAGTAAAAGATAAAAGACAAGGAGGAAGATGAGTCTATATCAATTAGAGTGACCACCATGGAATACAATAGTATACATTAAAACTTTAGGACAAGTCAATTGCTATAATACGCCATGAGCTAAGTGGCAAACGCTACGTGACAGTTGACTTATGGTGTACAACTCGTTGCATTAATATAACAAAGGCTTCAGTTACAACCACTCCACTATCCACCGTCAGCTCACCTTAGTCAGCAGAAATATCCTATGGCTATACTGCGCATGCATGCTGATCTGATTACTATATTTGAGAATATATAAATAGGATCATGTAGTTTCCCATATATTTTTAGTAATAAAATAGCTAATTTTGATTTCATATACGTTTTAAATTCCAAAATTTTTATAAATTCTATCCAAAATGATGTCCATAAACCATTGTTCAACAAAAGATGTCAAATATCATCAATTAAATAACTTAAGAAACAAATTGTCAAAATTATTGTTAGTAAAATAATGTTATAATTCATTAGATTTTTAATAATTATACAAAGTTGTCAGACATACTTTTCCTAATTTCCTTCATTGCCAAGAAAATCTATAAGCTGGATCCAATTTTCTACTTCCCGTTTTACCCTAAAATCATTAAAAGCTTACATGCTATTGTGTACCTTTAAATGCTAACATGCACACTTTAGAATATGTAACTTTATACCCATCAAATTTTGGTTTTAAAAAAGTTTCAATAAACAAATGAAAGGGAAAAGTATTATCTATACAGTTTAGTAACCTAAAACAAAAGTATTAGCTTTATACATTCCTTATTTTGATTGTTTTTTTATGTAGATCTATAGTACTTTTCAAGGCTTTTGTGCTAGCTAAATTCTAAATGTCTTAACCGTTGGATCCTATTTGTCAAATATCCTGATTAACTGGTTTGGAAATGTATATTATTATTAATAACTAACAAAAATTAACATAGATAAAAATCAAGAAAAGAAAACAGAAAACTTACTATAACGTGCATTAGCTAAACTCCCATGAGGAACATAGTCATAGATAACAAGCTTCTCATCAACCCCCCAATAAAACCCACGAATCCGGACCAAATTCGGGTGCACAAGCTTCGCAATAACCCGAACCTGGTTCTCAAAATCCCTAAACCGCTCCAACCCACTCTCCCCAATCCGCCGGACCGCCAACGCGGTCCCATCCTCCAAAACCGCCTTGTAAATTATACTCGAACCGGTTGCACCCAAAATATAAGCCGACGCTTTCAAAAGCGTCTCAAGCTCCAACTCCTTCTCACCACCATCAACCGTTACCAACTCCCCTTTTTTCTCCACTTCTGTCATCAAAATGTCGCGTTTTGTTTGCGATACCGACGCCGCCACGTCATCCTCGTCGGTTTCCGAACTTATGTTGGAGGATTGATCATCTTGATTGGGTTTCTTTGTGAACAAACATGGCCATGAACGTAGCCATTTGTGTTCTTGTTCTTCTTCCGACGACCCCCAATCGTATTCTTTATTGGTATGATTGGTATCTGATGCAACTTTTCTACGTTTTTTCACTATGTAGATGAAGATGGTTGCTAAAACTGCGATCCCCACAATGTCTCCGACGACTATTACAACGATTGTGCTGGTTTTGAAACCAGTTTTTGATGCACTCGAAGTGTTCGATGAATTGTCTGAGTGAGATGAGTCGGTGGTTTTGGGTATGGCGGCGATCGCCGGAGGCGATGTCGCCGTTGCCGTTGCCGGTGCCGGTGAGGAGGCGTTGGATGAAATGATCTGGCATAGATTGTGTAACGGTTTGCCGCAAAGTTGTAAATTTCCGGCGAAAGATCTCTGATCTTGATTGAGGAAAACACTGGATTCCGGGATTGGTCCGGTGAGATTGTTAAACGACAAATCAATTGTCGCATTTGTGGGGATTTTGTTGGTGAATTCCGGTGGAATTATTCCTGAAATATTGTTGTGGGAGATGTTGAAGTAAACAAGATCTCCGCTTCCGAAATCTTCAGGTAATGACCCGGTGAGTAAATTCCCAGATAGATCTAAAAATTTAACCGAATCAAAACCTGCCGGAAGATTCCCATGAAGATAATTATTCTTCAAATTAACCACCGTTAAGTTAGGAAGACGAGAAACACTCTCCGGCAGCTTCCCGGTTAACGAGTTACCGGAAATGTTAACAAATTCAAGACTCTTTAATCCTCTAACATCCCGAAGCTCACCGGAGATCAAATTATTCGAAAAATCAAGAAACTTTAACTCTGTAGCATTGTATAACGATAACGGGATGGACCCGTTGATCGAATTATTCGATAAATCAAGTTTGTTTAAGTTTAGAATGAATCCAAGATTGGCGGGAATGGAGGCAGAGAGTTGGGAATTAGGAAGTGAGAGTTCGGTGACTAAGCGGTCGGGATTACTACAAACGACACCGTTCCATGAACACGGTGATTCATCTGAGTAATTCCAGCTATCTAGAACACCTAACGGGTCGTTTAAAACAGAGTATTTGAAAGAAAGTAACAGAACTCCGTCTGTGGTTAACTGAAAAGATTGATTGACAAGAAACAGAAGAATTGAGAGGATCAAATGGAGGTTGATCATGTTGTGGTTTTCAAGAGTGATGATCTAGTAGCATGTTTATTGTGGGTTTTAGAGAGAGAGAGAGAGAGAGTTGGTAGAATATTGAGTGAGATTTATTTATGAGAAACAGAAGTCATGTGAAGAGGAGTTAAAGTAAAATAATGAGAGGCAGAGGAACAGGAACAGTTCACCTTTTTATATAACCAAATTAAACCACAAATCCAGAAACCAATATGCTCTGTGTTCAGACCTTTTGACATAATAATAAACAAAAAATATTGTTTACCCATAGAGAGAGATGTAATGAATGAAACTTGAGACCAGTGTAGACATCTTGATCACTTTTTACCAACAAAATGTATTGTGTTTATTAACGACAGTATGTAATTTAAGTTTGTTGGTAAAGCAAATTGACCGTTTGTCAATTGTCATTATAGCTATATACAGATCATGTTTTTGTTTTCGATTTCACTTATGTTCTATCGTCCATGTTAATCAAACTACCATTTATCCTTTTTACTTCTTATTTTTAAATGAGTTAATTGCCAAAATCGTCCCTGAGGTTTGGGCAGGTTTGCCATTTTCGTCCAAAATGACACATTTGTACCAAATTGCCCCCAACGTTTGTAACTTTTTGCCATTTTCATCCAAACCACTAACTTAGTTTATTTTTTCTATTAAGTTGAGGATATTTGGATGAAACTAGCAAATAAATTTTCATCCAACCACTAACTAAGTTAATATTTCTATTAAGACGAAGGATGTTTATAAACTAAGACAGAAATTAATTTCCAATTTTTTATATAGATCAGTTTTATAAAAATAAAATCTACTTAAACCTCTAAATTTTATAAAACTAAAATGCTGATGACCTTATTGAAAAGGGTCAAATAAAAAAATATTATCATATGTACCAAGCTTGTAATTCATCTTCTACTCTTTTAAATTCGCTCCTAAGGAAAAACAGATTCCAGTTCCCCCACCCCTCCCCCCCCCCCTCTATCAAACAACGTATCGTTACAAAACCTTAAAATTACCCACCAAATTGTACTTATAATGCTATGAACCAAAAGTTTCTTTACTTAAGCGACTCAGAATAAGTTTTAGTTAGTTACCCTCATAATCTTAATTAAATAAATATTTTATTTCTACCAACATATTTCCTAGGTGCTCAACACATTTAAAAAATTTGTAACGTTTTACAATTTTTTCTATCTCTACAACTGATAAATACTAAAAGTTGTATCGATTATTATGTGTTGCACACCAATGACGTTTTCTCTTTATAAAGTTGATTTATATAAAGAAGCTGTAAATTAATTTCTGTCTTAATTTATAAAATTTAAAACATCCTTCACCTTAAAAGAAAAAATAATCTGAGTTAGTGTTTTGGATGAAATTTATAAAAATTATGTGACAAAACTATTAACTTTTTTTTTCTAAAAACTCCACGTATATTTTTTTTATTGTATATGTAACAAATATAATTAAATAAAAAAATTAAAAGGGTTCGAGTAAATTGCCAAAATCGTCCCTGTGGTTTTATATTTGCCAGTTTCATCCAAAATATCCTCAATTTAACAGAAAAAATAAACTAAGTTAGTGGTTTGGATGAAAATGGCAAAAAGTTACAAATGTTGGGGGCAATTTGGTACAAAAGTGTCATTTTGGACGAAAATGGCAAAACTGCCCAAACCTCAGGAACGATTTTGGCAATTAACTCTTTTTAAATATTTAAGATTTTGTAGTGAGATATAACATTTAAAAGATTAGAAACAATTAACAAAAGAATAAAACCATATATGATTAACCCCTCTATAACGCTTGTACGTATTATAATATCATGTAATATATTACATTCACGATCGGAGTTTAAGCTTTAAAAACATAGCTCGAACTGAGCCAAGCTTGAGGTCGATCGAGCTCAAACACGGCTCGACTTATTTACACCTCAAATAACAAGAAATATATGGTTGGGTCTTTAAAGAAAGCACTCGTGGTAGGTAATTCCCTTTCATTTTCATGTCATCATGTGGAACTATATAAATCATAACAGTTCAATTTATAATGTTAAATCATTTTTCTGTAGAGATACATGTGGAAGTGTTTAGCTAGATTTAGTTTCGTTTTTCTATAGAGGTATTTGTGGAAATGTTTTTAGTCCTTCACATAATGATTGCACTACTTGTAAGAATTTAACTGGTTAATAATTTTGGAACTTGTCAATGCACTTATGTATAATTAATTTTATAAGTTAACGTTTAGTAATTTGTTTTCTTAAATATGTATATATAAACTAGGAGGGTGCCTTAATGATATGGCGGGAAACACATATATTGTCAAAATGTGCATTGTTCGGTTTGTTTGGTTATTATCCTCAGCCAAAGACATTGATTAGTTTATTTTATTAATGAATCGGTTTTCGGTTAATCAATTTGGTTTATTCGGTTAGATTGAAGATTTTTCATTTGATTCGACTAATTTCAGTTCATAGCCAAAACCAAATTTGTGCTAAAGCTTTTACTTAGAAATACATAAAATTGAGGTATAAATACATGAAATGGAAATATAAATACATAAAATGTAAGTATACATACGATATACATGAACTGAAGGTATAAAAGCTAGAAATATATGAAATTATAAATAGTTTGGTTCGGTTAATTTTGGTTAAACGATGGTACAAAAAAAAAAATAACCGGTTTTTGTTCATTCGGATTTCGGTTAATCGGATTTCAGTTTAAATCAGTTTTTGGTTGATTTCGGTTCAGCTTCGGTTAACGATTAAGTTATTGTTCAACCCTAGACACTGTCAATCACGTATGTAACATCTCGGAAATTGGTGTCAAATAATATAATGACACGTGTCCGTTAAACTCTCATTTTATGCCACGTTGTTTGGTGAGAGGGACTATTTTTGTGCAAAATAATGGAAGAATGTTGTGGAGGGACCATATGTGTCAACATGCCAAAGTTTGGCCTCTGAGTGACACCATACGAACTGTAAGCTTATATTTCTTACGGACCGTAAGCAAGATAATTAATATTTTAGCTGGCACTTGGTTACGGACCGCAAGTCTTATAGCTTACGGTCCGTATTGAATTTGAAAACTAGGGGCGCCTACATGGCTTACGGACCGTAAGTCAGAAGGCTATACGGTCCGTAAGGGACTGCCAGTGGCAGTTTTGTTTGGGAGCCATGGCATTCTGCCCTCTGCCACATATCCACGAATTTGCCACCCATTCATTACACGTCCATGGACACTTGGATTGATCATATAACAACTCCTAACACCTAAACAATCCTATGCACTCTCTCCAAGTATAAATAGAGCCTTAGTTCAACACTTGAACTTGCTCATTTCTTCTTGATCAACTTACACTCTTCTCTGGAGCTCCTCTCTGGAGCTCCTGATAATAAAAGGACCTCCCTGTAGTTCTATTTTCATCTAAGGATCACAAGTAAGTGTTCCTTTTCTACTCTTTCTTTTTATAGGCTAAGATTTTAGCCGAAAGTCAAGTAAATTGACTTTTGCTTTGACTTTCGGTTTAGACCATTATGGTCTAGCCATTGTTTGAATCAAACGTGGCTACGTGATCGTAATAAGGTAGGTGTTAATCCCTAAAAAAGGCACCTCCTGAAAATCACGTTAAGTTGGTTAAATAACGGGTCAAAGTTAAGTCTAATGAAAAGTCAAATGACAGATTTTCGAAAAACTTATAAAATAAACTTGTAATCATTTAAACCCATGTTTTTTACATCATATGAATTGGTAATTAATATTAGAACATGTAAAGGAGTAAAGGAATAAAACAGATGCTATTTACATTAAAAATATTTAAAGAATGAATGTCCAAAGTACGTTAAAAAAGAAGATTGCTACAGATTACTTATTGAAGTTTTGCGTGTGTGTATATATATTCAAAGAACATTAATATTTTTAGAATTTAAATCAAATACGTAATATGTATATATGTTGAAGTTTTGCATGTAATAACGAGTTTTCAAAATTTTATTTACATTTTTTACTTTATATATTCATCTTATATTAAAATTTAACAAATATTAGTTTGAAATTTTTGGGTGTTACTAATAAATTCAAAACTTAAAAATAATTCTGTACATACATAATTGATACAAATTCAATATGTATTATCTTTTTTTTAATTGTTTAAAAGGGGGATTGCCATTAGAGCATTCACATCCATTTTATCATATTTTCACTCTAAATTACACTAAAAATTACTATATTTTCTCTCTTATTTTCAATTAAATAATATTTTTTATACCTTTATCATTACTCTTTCTCTCCCTTCCACTCACAACCACTTTCAAAATATATTAAAAAATTATAGCGGGTGAACAATGTCCCCCAAAAAATACAGATGAACAGTAACATTTTCTCTGTCCTCCACTCACAACCACTTTTTATACTCTTTATATTATAAAAACTCCACACACAGAATTTAATGGTATGGATGTAAATGCTCTTAGACCATCCCTAGTGGGGCGTTTTTTGTAAAAAAAAAAAAAAATTGCTCAATCACGCCGGATCACGCCCCCTGGGCGTTTTGGGGCGTTATTCGAGAAAAAAGGCGCTTGTCGTTTTTTGAAACACGCCTAATTTTTGCTTTGGGGGACGAGAAGACTGTTTGCAACGGTAACTTTCTTAATTTTTTTTTAAATCCAATATAAAACACTATAAAATACCCACTAGCTATACACTTTTTTTATAAAAAACTCAGACACCATCAAAACTTTCTCTCTACTACTTCTACAATTTATAAAAATATGAACCCATTCTGACCCCCATTTGGTGTCCCCTCAAGACCCGGGAACCCGAACACAACCCAACCGCAACAAACCTTTAACCTTCAAGACATGGACTCGAACATGTTATCGTATGCGGCTTTCTTGAGTAGCGCAACTCCATTCGTGCAACCCACTTTCGGCTTTTGCCAAGCCGGGGGCTCGCAACCATCACAAAAACAACCCGAACCCGATGTGGATGTTGTGCCGGAGACGCAACCCGAACCGGAGCGAGAGACATCGAAACGCGGCAAAATGTCGCATAAGAAGAAGGAACCGAACCAACCTCGACGTAAGCATTCTTACGTTAGTTGGACGAAGGACGAGGAATTCACGTTGGTTCGGGCGTGGGTCGATGTTTCGGAGGACCCCAATGTTGGTAAGTTTTATATTTTTTTTACTTTTTTTCCTACACGTCGATTTTATTTTATTTTTAACGTACAACTTTATTTTTCTATTTGTAGCAAACTTTCAATCAGGCCCCGAATTCTGGAATAGGATTCATGCACTCTTTTATAGCACGTGGGGTAAGGGCGAACATCGTGACAAAGATTCCATTTCTAGCAAATGGACCGACACCAACAATAAGTGTCACTCCTTCCAAGAAGTTTACCAACGTAACTACGATAATCGCCCGACCGGAGAAGGTGACGTCGGGGTTTTAACGAAGGCTATGGAAGAGTACAAGAGAATTAAAGGCGTTTTCCCGTACTATAAGTGTTGGGAACTACTACGAAAAAGTCCAAAGTGGGCAGGCGTAGTGTCCATGACGTCGAGTAGTAGACGTCGAGCTAAAAGGTCAAAAACATCATCCTCCATTGACTCTGAAACACCAACTTCCGATGCCCGCAATGTTGATCTAAATGTTGTTGTGGACGTTGACAAGCAAATTGAAGAATAGTTGGCCCGACCACCCGGTAGAAGAAAAGATAAGCGAACCGGGAAAAAACTGGTGGAGTGGTCTTCCGATCTCGACTTGAAGGAATATTTCGAGGAGATGAATCATTGTCTCCAAGACATTCGAGACCTCGGCCACCAATGTTTGGAGACTATGAAAGAACGCGTCGCCGAAAACAAAAAGTTTAACGAGATGCAAGCGGCGAGGCAAATGGAAAAGGACATTGAGTTTTTGTCCAACCGATCGACCACCCCCAAGGCGACGCGTTGATACTTGCGCAAACGCATCGCCAAAAAAATCGGGAAAAATACGGACTCTGGATTATCATCTTTTTTTTAAATTTATTTTTTTTATTTCCGTTTTTTTATGTTGCTTTTTTTTTATTTCTAGTAGTGTAATTTTTTTTAATTAATGAAGTATTTTAAGTTTTAAATTTAAAAAATTAAAGAATTTTGTAATGATTGCATGGGTGTTATTGGGCATTATTCCCATTACGGTACTTTTGCAATAACACCCAATAATTTCCTCATGCTGACTGGATTGTCACATGGCAGAAAAACGCCCCATGGTGGGGGCATTATTGGGTTAACGACTACGCGTGGTCTTACTAAAAATTAGAGAAAGTAAGTGTATTTAGGAGTAGACTTGGCTGATTTTCAACTCTCTCCTATTATTTTAGATTATGGGGTATGGGGCGGGGGTTGGGTACAAACATTCAAGTCACCACCCGGGTGGACTTGGGTTTCAGCGTGGCCCCTTGGGCGGGGGTTTCAGCCCGGGCGTTGGGCGGGCCTAGCGGTCTTTCGTGGCCGACTTCTCATTGGCTGGGTTGGCTAGGCTATAGGTGGCTAGGATTTAAAATTAAAAAACTATTGTTTGGCCAAGCCAAACCCATACCCCAACTACTATAAAACCCCCCACCGCCTGTCCACATCGCTACCCCAACCCTTCACTCCACCTACCCGAACCCACTACCCACACTTGAAAAATGGCCACATGGACGCACGAGGAAGAGATAGCACTTGTAACGAGCGTCGTGGACGCGATGAAGGGCCGCCAACCCTGTGAGACCCGTTACTGGCCGGAAGCTTTCGTTAGTTACCGGCACAACATGGGGAACGACCGACACAATCTAAACGCGTGCCAACACAACTGGCGCGAACTACGACCGAAGCTCGACCGTTTTAAAGTCTACTACGACAACGTCCCGGGCGATGATATAAGTCACGAAGACCGGGTGGCGGTGGCGAACATCGAGTTCCGGGGCAAGGAGCGAAAGCCGGTTGACAAACTCGCCCTGTTCGAAATCTATCTAACGCTTAATTATAGGTTTTTTTTATTTGTCTAATTATGTTTTTTTAGATTAGTAATCTTTTTTTTTCGTAGGATTTTGTAATTTTTAGGTGATTTTAATAATAATTTTAGGTTTTTTTTTTTTTTTAATTTTGTGTCTATTTTTATAATAATTGAAAAAAAAAATAACACGTAGCCAACCCACGCGGGCTAGTCACGTCCCGCTATACCGACCCAACATGCAACTGAGTAGCGATGTGTGCCAACCCATGTCCCAAACCCACCATACTCCAAGTCTATCTTGTTCATATGTGATGTGATGATGTTACATGTGGCAAATTATGCTACTATGTTGACTTTGCTATTCTCAATGCATTTTTTAGGAATTGGATAATTTATTTTGGTTGGATGATTATTTATTGATTTATTAATTCAAAGTTTATATTTAAATTTATTTGGATCCGTCGAAATTTATCATGACTTTTATTTATGAAGTTAATAAATTAGTCACGAATTCCCTATACATACAATTTCAAGCTGCTTACGTAAGCCGGGAATAGTTCCGACTCTTTATTGGCCGGCATGGCGGTAAAGGGCACAGTGCCAGGCAGCTGTCTGGCACTCCCCCTATTGGCCCACTTCATTTACGATTTTATCCTCGTTTTAAAATTACGACTTTGCCATCAGCTCGAAGTTATGCTTTTGCCCTCAGCTAAAAATAAAAATACGCTTTTGCCCCATCAGTTCCAAATTACATCTTTGCCCCAACTCCAAAAAAAAATTTTACACTTACCCCCAGCTAAAAATTACTATATATCTTTGCCCCGAATTCAAAAAAAAAATTTTGATTTTGCCCCAAGCTAAAAATTACGATTTTGCCCTTAGTTAAAAGAATATGATTTTGCCCCCGTTTCAAAAATTATGAATTCACCATCAGCTTTTTAGTCGTTTTGTTTTTTTTTTAATATCACAATATTGTGTTTTCTACACTCTTAATATACCATTGCAAGTTGTTTATCAAGTACTACGTTTCGTTATAAATTTTATTTAAAGCGGAGTCAGTCTATGTAATTTTATTGAAAGGTTTTTTTTTTCTTCAAAAAAACCTGTAATTATCCCTTTTGATTATACGTGGTCAGTTTTTCCTTTATACCCGTTACGTTTTCTATGTATAAGCCGGGTCATATATAATACATTATGACTATATGGTATAAATTTAACTTACTTTACAGTTTGATCAAATCACAATGCTTATATATGTTGCATTGAGTTCAGTCTAATACGTCAAAATGCGCGTTTTCATATGGTTAACACATCACATAACGCTTGGATTAATTCATTCAATGTTTGCGATGAACCCGCGCCGCAACGCTCGCGGGCTTTATTACTAGTTGTTTACAAAATACAGTTCTATAATTTTATTTATGAAGTTAGTAAGTTATTAACAAATTAGTTTTTTATGATACATAGAAAGTTATATCATAAATTAATTTTTTATACGATGAAAAAATACAAATACAAATGTAAACATTAAATTAGTTAAACAGTTTTCAAGAGTTGGAATATTGTTTCTAAAAGATTCAGTTTTCACTCATAGACAATTGTATATGTTGTTGTCAAGAGTTAAGAGCAGAGACAGATTTATAAAGTATTAATGTAGATATAGATGTTGGTTTGATGAAATACATTGTATTAAAAGAAGTATTTAGAGAGTTTACTTTTGTAAGTAATAATTCTATTTAAGGTTTTGTATTCTTTTAATCTAGAGTTAATAGCTAAAATAGTCTCTGAGGTTTGCTCACTTTTGCCACTTTAGTCCAAATTCCAAAATTTTTAAATCTGGGTCCCTGAGGTTTGCATTTATGCCATTTTAGTCCAAATTTCAAAAACCCCATTTTTTTACTGTTGCAACCAACCTATTTTGTCCTTTTGTGCAGGGGTATTTTGGTCATTTTTTAAATTTCATTTGTTGTAAATTCATTTAAATGTTTAGTTTTTTAGCAATAAAACACAGTCTCTCTCTCCTCTCTCTCTCTCTAAACTCATCTCTCTCTCTCATAAACCTTCACCCTTTTCTTTCCTGCATCTCTCTCTACTCTCCTGAGAGACGATTAAGCTGCAACCACAATCACAACCTGCAACCACCAACACCCAACCATTGGATTCCTCTCCACCACCACCATCCCCTCCCCTGGATTCCTCTCCACCACCACCACCATCCCCACCCTTCCCTAAATCAAAAGCCACCGCCTCCACCATCACCTAAACCTGCAACCACCAGATCGATTCATCGTCGTTGTCTTCACTATTACACCACCATTAAACCTGCAACACCATCTGATTTTTGAACTGTTACACCCTAACACGTTTAACCTTAAAAAAACGACGCAGCGGAAAAAGAGCTTTAAAATTTCTTTCCTTATTAACGACATTACTTTCACGAAGGTTCCAAATTCTAAAAATGTTGAACGTTCTATAAAGAATTCACAACATTCATACTAAAATTTAGATTTCTAGACATTATATACTTCAACTATGTGACCGATCTATCCGTACAATCCTTGCTCTTGACTCGATCTACGTCCGCTTCACTTCCTTAGCAGCAGAAGAAGTCCGTGTAGTACCTGTGGGCATCACATACAACTTAGCCATTAGTCAATGACAACATCATATAACATTAATCTCAAGTAATTAAAGATTGAATAACGTTCGATAATGTAACTTGATCCATTCGAATAACCCTTCTCCTTCTCTTGTTCCGGATTCGGCTTAAATTTCATAAGAATCCGATGTACTCATTCCTGCATTACATACCGACCTCAAACGCATAATTAGTAACGTTAAAATTCTAACAAATCAGTTCATGCATACATACGTACTTACATACAATCATACATACACATCTGCATACATACATACCTTTCCTACAACCTTACTTACGTGCATACACTCATACATGTCTTTACACATACATACATACACAACTACATACGTACATACCTTTCCTACATCTTTACATAATCATACAATATTTACATGGGTCTTAGACTTAGGTTTACAACTCATAAGCGTCAAGGGAACACTCGAAATCATGATTGGAAGGCTCGCCATAGACCACGGGTAATATACCGAAGCCTACGATGCATAATTAACATAAATAACTAAATTTCAGCTTTTTGGACATGGGGAGGGCGTCGGCGACGGCCCTAGGGGTCGTAGGCGACGGCCCTTGCATTTACACGTAGCCAAAAACCTCCGTAGGCAGCAAAATAACCCGTCAGCAAAAACTGACTTTCCAGGGGTCGTAGGCGACGGCCACTTAGGGCGTAGGCTACGGCCTCTAGAAAATCAGTTTTCCTGCTGTGTTGATTTCGTCGTTCGAACGCACTAAAACGCGCATAACTTTCGAACCGTTTACCCGTTTAACCTCCCGTTTCTTCCTACATGCTTGTAAATTTACATTCTATCATATTAACTTAAAATCCTACCTCCGGATTAAGAAAATTCTTAACTTATGTGCATTCAACATATTATCATTTTCTAACTATTTGACCCGTTTGTGCATTTATCAACATAATCTGTTTATTTGACCTCAATCTCATATGAACTTAATCATTTTATTAACGACTATCATAAAAGATTACAACTCTCGGATGCCTTGCATCCTCTTACCCATTTTCGCCCAAAAGCTCCTTTTTGACCCGTTATGGGTATTTGTGCATAAATGACATACAAAACCCTATACTTCGCTTTCATACTTGACAAAGACATTACTCTAATCGAATAACTCGTTTCCAAACGACTTTTAAGGTCGTTTGCCCCAAATACCCATCAAGGGCGTTTTTGTCAACCTTGCCCCATCCTTAACAACAAAGTACTATCTTGCATAAGTAACCAATCCTATCACTTAGCTACAATTCTTAATCACACCTACCTTGCTCGGATCAAAACGAAGATCCGTTTAACACTTCATCGATATCATACCATTCATTCCTATATGACCTCAATTATCATACTTAGTTTAAGTTGCACATAACTTCACATAAACAACTAAGAAGTAATTACGGAAATTACTTACCTTGTGCATCCGTGCTCGTAACCGCTTCATTGCCTCATCTTGACCCGTTAGCCTTCGTGCTTGGCCCATGCTCGTGTGATTCCAATTCTTTCATGTCGCCATGCCATAATCATGTTAGTATTCATGCTCATTCAAATTAACACATATTTAGCTATTCTTATCAACATCGGCTTTTACTAACATGCATACGACATGATTTGTCAACCATAATATTTAATATCTTCTAAATCCAAATTCATTATCACACATAACACATAATCAATGCTCACTTAATTATACTTTCATAACTCTACATTCGACAACCGTATTGTTCAACATTCACATAATCAAATTATCATCTTACATATGTACACGACATAATTCCAACATTATCACTTATCAATAAACTACGCATCTCACATTCGTACACATTTGCTCTTAATCACCATAAATCAAGCGCATAAAGTACATGGCGAGCATCACATCATTGGTGCATAAGATACAAGTTCCTAATGCATAATTTTACCAAACCATACATTCAAATCCGAATTCTCATAATGACTCTACCTTAAGCATACTTAACTTATTATTTTGCTAACGGCTACACCATAAGCACCTTCTATACATAATTACCCATAACCTTCATACAATTTCACAAGTTTGCTCTCTTAGGCATTTCATCGAACACTTGGCGGGTGTACTACTAACAAAACATTATGTACAAGCTTTTAAAACGTGATTCCTACTAATTCTTCACATAACTTATTCACAATCAATCAAGTTCATAACAATATTTCGTCCTAACTAGGAACACATGATTGTGACATCAATTAGTCATAACAAGATCATCAACAACAACCAATTAACAAGTAGAAACCTCAAAATTTCTAGTCATTCCTTGACATGCAAGTGGGTTTTGCTTAAATCCATGTTCTTATTCAAAATTCAACATATCTTGATGTCTACACAACTATGGCAACCATCATTCATACTAGATTCATCATTACATTCACGAATTATACTAAACCCACTAAATTAAACATCACCAAATTGCAAAATTCGACTTACTTGATGTAGGAAATACTTAGGTGATCATTAGTCCATGTTCCTTCTTGAATTTGAGCTACAATTAACCCCTCAATTTGGTGATCTTCATGATTAGGGTTTATGAACCTTCAAGGAGTTCCTGGTTCCTTCTCGAACACACGTACGTGTGTGTGTATTTGTGTGTTTATTTTACATATATTAACTCAACTTTCTTATTAACCCACCTTTAGTCCCTTGTGTTAGCCACGAAAGCACAAATGGGTACAACTTTAGTCATTTAGTACTTCTAACCACACACACACTTAACTAGGTTAAATAACCTAGTTATTCATTTCGTGCTAAGTCATATAAGAACACATGGCAATTATAAACATTCGGGTTTTGGGATGTTACATGAACATACATACCCAATACCTAAATTGCAAAATCAGACACAAATCTCACATCCACAAACCCTAAAACCCAAATCCCCCAAAAACCCATTAAAATTGGTTCAAGAAAGCTTACATGAGATCTTAAAACAGATTCCCTAATCTCACCACCCGGGTTTGGTCGGCTGTTGCCGGTGGCTCCGGTACCCACGATGGTATGGTAAGATTGAGGGGAAACCGATGATGGTGGTTGTGGTGGTTCCATGGTGGTCGTCTATTTCTGTTGCAGAGTATATGGTGGTTCAACCACCACAGCACCACCACCTAACCATCTCTCTTCTCTCTCTGATCTCCTGAACATACGTGTGTGTAGGCCTGAAATCAGAGTGTCGGCTGTCACCGAAAAACGAACCTGGTCGCCAGTAAACGAGGAAGGAGGTGTGGGTGTGACTGTTGGATGGGACGACGCCGGAGTGTTGGTGGTGAGAAGGGGGAGGAGGTGGTGGTGGTGCTATAGAGAGAGAGAAGAGAGAGAGGGAGGAGGTGGCGGTGGTGGTGGTGCTATAGAGAGAGAGAAGAGAGAAAGAGTTGATCTGAGTTTCAGGGACCATTTTGGCTATTAACTCTAATAGTTTATTAATATGTTATAAAAACCTGAGATGGACCAAAATGCCCCTGCACAAAAGGACAAAACAAGCAGCTTTCAACTGTCAAAATAGGGGGTTTTTTGAAATTTGGACTAAAATGACAACAAAATGCAAACCTCAGGGACCCAGATTTAAAAATTTTGGATTTTGGACTAAAGTGGCAAAAGTGAGCAAACCTCAGTGACCATTTTCGCTATTAACTCTTTAATCAATGAATTCATATAATTCTATTCAAAACATCTCTTACCAAAATATCCGTGTATCACGTTAGTAACTAACCCAGTGAACAAAATATATAATTCTATTTAAAATACATGTATGCTCCCTATGGTTTGCATTTTGTTACTCGGATAGTCCTCTGAGTAAATGTCAGGAGACTATCCGAGTAACAAAATGAAAAATCATAGGGAGCATACCTGCTATTTCTAAAAGGTAGGGACTAAACATGAAAAAATGTAAAATTACAGAGACCATCCGGACAATTAACTCTTATTTAAAATTCTAAAACTATTGATAACATAAACTAATGATCACTCATTTTGTTATGAGTACCGGTTTTATATAATATACAAGTCGACACCGCCTCCAGCTATCCCACCCCGAAAGCTTGGTGCCAAGATTTGGGCGGCTTCTCGTATTGTTTCCCGATTCTGCCGACTATATAGTCGTAAACATATTTAAATAAGATATAACTAAACTTTATATATTTTAAACAAATTAACAAAAATACATTAAAAAAACCACACAGCATTTATATCTCTCTCAACCTAAAATCTTAACCATTTCAACAAAGAGAACTACCACTATCCATACATCATTTTAAACTTGCACCCGCACCACCTAGTTCATCAAGTTCCAAGAAAGAAGATGTTCAAACGAAAGGAGTGATCTTTTGCCAGCATTGTCTGCGGTCGCGTGCTTATGTGGTCGTGTTTTGCCATTATTGGCTTATCTCGGGTAGTCGTGATTTTAATTCGTTGGTTGTTAAAAAAATATCGTACTATAGATGAATTGATAAATAACTATAAATTAATTTATATATTTTTTAAGTTATGTATGTCTCATACTAGTCATGTTTTTATTTGAAAGCTTGTTATATTTAAGTTTTTTATATTTCTATCCATACGTATGTTTGTGTATATATTACAACATGAAAGTTTATTTAAAAATAATATTATTAAGGATTCTAAATTAAATAAAACCAAAAAAAGATTACAACAAGAAAACAAAAAATACCAAAACAAATATTGATATATATAAATTTAAAAAATGACAAGGTAAACTTGGCCGTTTAACTATTTACTTTTAAGATGTACGTACAAGAGGTTAAAAAATAATTCATCCACTAACTTCCAAACTCTACTGATCAAACATATAGGTTAAAAAATAATGTATCCACTAACTTCCAAACTCTAATGATCAAACATATAATTGGGATAATAATTCTTGTTTTATTTATTACTTAAAATAGAAAGACGACATGTATTTTAAATCTAGTAAGAACTAGTAATTGATCAGCAGTGAGCAAAAATGGGACAATGACATCTTTACAAAAAAATACTTTTGGATGTATTCTCGTCACACGTTGGTCGCTATAGATATATCATATTTGTGTATGTATTTTCTTAAAAATAATTAGACAGAACAATCCTAGCGGGGCCGTGATAGATGTACGTGACAAAGGATCGAGTTTTGTCCATTCCAACACATGGCTATAACAAATAAATAGACCCATCGTTTTATACCATTTATTATTTATTTATTTATTTTCAAAAGTGAAAACTTAAATTTTGGTGTGACAATTAGGATTTTGCATGCAATGAGGTGGGAATCGGTATACGTACAAAACATAAAATAATATTTATAATTGTTTAAATAAAAGTTAAAACATAAAGTTATGAGTTATTAAGTTATGTTGCGTTAGGGTACTACTTTGATACAAGATCCTGAAAAATATCGAAACCCACTCATATATTGGAAATTAGAACCATAAAATTGAATACCGGTACTGATACTGATGTTGCTCGGGTGGTATCTTTTGGGAAAAATCTAGTTACAATGGTTTAATCACACAAAAGTTGTTTAATGTAACTCAAAAAAGTTAAGGCTATAATATGCTCAAAAGGATAACATTTGATTTACATAGATCGAAAACAATAAAAACAAATACCGATGTCAGTTTAATAATACCGATAATGTTGAGCCGGTGTTAATTCGTTTCGTTACGGTACCGGTACTTGTTGTAGTTTAATTTACAAATAAAAAAAAAACATTATGATAGTTTCATTAAACAAAAGCTTTATGACATAACCTAATAAAAAAGTCATTTCTACATTGACCGAAAATCATAAAAACGGATACCGTTACCCGTAACGATATTGTTTGGTCGGTATTAGTTCAATTACCGTGGTACCAGTATTTGCTATCGCTTACGATAAAAAAACTTGATTTTGAGTAAAACTCCAAGTTCAAAATAAAATATACCGGAATGTGAAGAAAACAAAACTAAATACAAAAGTGTAGTGGTTTTTTAAAATTTAATGAACAAAATTAATTAAAAAAATCAAATTAGTAAAAAGTTTAAATGCTTATATATGATATAAGGGATAACATGAAACTTAAAAAACATCAAATTAGAGCTCATCGAATATAGGTTCGTGAGTGGACCGACTGAACATGTGTATGTATGTGTACACACTAGTGACTGGTTCGTGCGATGCAGGATGTGTTAATGCTCTTTTGGATAGCGCAATCTAATCAGATATGCCTTAAACACTGATTATATTTAGGTATTATTATCATTATTTTTAAAATTATGTAAATATCTAGTAATTATATACTTGCAGTACTTAAACAAGATAATATTGCGAAATAAGGAGGGTGTCACCAAGGCTCTTTTGAAGAGAGCAATCTAACCTGATTTGCCTTAAACGCTTTTAATTATATACTTAAGTATACGTCAGTATCATTATTATAAATATTTAATACCTATATACTTAAGTATTTAAATAAGATAATACTTAATTTAAACCTAGTGGGATGACACGCACGATGTGACAGGTGTCACCGAACCTCATTCAGAGAGCGCAATCTTATCCGATTTGCCTTAAACACTAATTATATTTGGGTATTATATATTATTATTATTATTATTATTATTATTATTATTATATAAGAATTAAGTAATTATATACTTAACTTTTTAAATAAGATAATATTTAATTTAAATAGTATTCAATTATAAAAATATAAAAACTAATTGTAAATTTAGAGTAAGGTTAACATACAAAAAGCCTTATCATACATTACGTAGGAGACAATGGTAACCGTTGGATCAGGGGTATAATCACGCATGGGACCACATAATCACGCATGGGACCACATAATCACGCATGAGACTATAATCACGCACGTTCTATGATAATAACGCACGTTATATTTTTTGTCATGTATGTTAATGTAGGTTAAGCCTTGAAGTACATTATACTTTCCCTGTAAATTTAAATCTTTATTATATTATATTATAAATAAGATAATAGTTACTCTGATAAATTAAATAATATTATTTGCATTAAATAATATATTAACTTGAAGAAAAGTAAAATAAGACAAATAGAGACTATTACATAGAGCACTTTTACTTTATCATTTGAAAGTCTTAAAAAGTTTTTGAAATTACTATGTTGTTAATCTAAAATCTTTTATGATTTATTATCCTAGAATGTCGTCAAGTAGATTTTCAAAGCTACACTGCCCAGTAATAAAATTTTGTTTTATCTTTTTTTTTAACGGATAATGTTACTCTTTTACACCCATAATTCTAAATAATTACCTCTTGTTCATGTATAAACCTGAGACATCCCTTTTATGTGTCTCTATCAAGTAATGTAACTCACATTAAAGAAAAAAGTTTTATCAATGTCGCTATATAATACAAGTTAGACAGGCAAAATTGTAAATTCATAGTTATGTTAAGATAAATTTAATACAAGGCATTAGTTTAACTACCAATTTAATAGATTTAAATTTAATGAAGTTCGCTATTGATTAAATCATCTATTATTATTATTATTATTAAAATAAAACTTTTTGGCGATATTAAAACGCTATTAAAGCGTGAGATGTTAGGACCTAATACGATGTATTGGATTATAAAGTGAAAGCTTGAAATTTCATACAGACAGACTAAATCACACTTACCACAACACCGATGGCGAAAAATACCATTTCAAAGCGACTCTCATCGTCGGTCAATATGTGTGTCACAGTTCCTGGATTTGTCCTCTCCAAATTGTAGCAATAGAGTGGGAGTTCGGCAAAAGAATTTTCTGAAGTTCCTTGCAAAATTTGTAACACATTACATTTACCACACCAAGCTTGCATGTAGGATATATTGACTTGTAAATTTTGTCTACAATCTTTTAACGATATCAGTAGCTCGGTAAAAGCGTCTGCCATCCTTTAATTGTTCTTTTACGTAACTTCCCACCACCTTTGGGTTTGCTTGACGCAGACGTGGATGTGTCTGCGTCTTCGAACATGTATGACTATGGTTAAAATATTTTACGTAAAACACATCACTAGATCTGCGACTACATGCTTTAAAAAGCCACTCGCAGTAGTCAATTACACATGATGCCACAAAACTAGTTTTTGATCATCTATCTACTTTATACTCGAAACATTCTTCAAGACATAATTTCCTAATTCACTTTTCATATGTTCTTTGTTTGTAAAAATATACTTGTTTAAACCAACCTGATGAACAAGGTTTTTCTTTACCCGTTAAAGTAACAGGTAAAGGGTTTTCAAAAGAATTGTCAAAATTTGCTTTCCGACAATCATTGATATAAAAGTAAGCAGACCACTTCTATGCGTCAGCCAAACATCTTCAATAAACAACCCAAATATCTGACCACTCGAAGGCGTCGGTCCTTACGCTCTAATGCGTCGGGCTGACCACTAGAATGCGTCGGCCTTACAGTCTAGTGCATCGGGCTGACAATTTGTTGCGTTGGCCTGGCCTTAGATCTATGACGTCGGATAGACCACACCAATGCGTCAGCCAGGCATCTTTATTACATCAGCCATAACGCACGAGAGACGCAAGCCACATAACTTTTCTTTTCTTGACGCAAGTCGTGTAGGAGACGTCGATACTATGCGTCAATCGACGCAAGAGGTTTGTCGGACACGTGTCACCACCCCCTTAAGGGACGCAATATCTGATACATGGACGCCTCCCATGGTTGAGGCGCCATTCCATTGGACGCTTGAGGGTGAGATTTTGGTAATTTCCACTTTCTATTATCAACATTCTTTTTAACGCATATTCTTTTTATGTGAATTGGTATTTGCCAAGTAACAAGGTTTTACTTTTGCATCACCCTCAAATGCTTGAAGGTAGTTCTATTTTCGAATCTATAGATGCTTTTTTCTATAACGTTTTAATATGTGTATTATTAATTTTTCTGATTAGTTCTTTTGTATCATCAATATATTTTATCTATTTATCTAGTCTCAAGGACATGGCATGGTGGCAAATGTAAGGTGCTTCCCCTCTATTAAAAAAGGTAAAGGGTTCAAATTCTGTAAAATGTTAGTATATGCGGTTTATATGAGTAGATTAGGAGTCGTACTTATAGAAAAGTATTCAAATTACATCCTTTTAAAATTCTAACAATTGATATATATTTTCTAGAGATTAGTTCAATTCCCATTCTTTTTGTAGAGGACACTAGAGGTTGTATTGGATTAATTTTTTTAATATCTGAAACAGAACCCGACTGATTTATATAGAACCCAGTTCTGTTACCGGGGTAAACGATGTCCTATGATCAATCTTCACGTTTAACTAGACCGTATTAACCATAGTAACTATTTAATATGTATATTTTTTATATGAAATATTGGGTGTTAACATGTGAAGAACAGCAATTACTGTTTGTTGAACAGAAACATGGATGAGGGAGATTTGGAAGTTATGTAAAGGTACAAGAAGAAAATGACAAAAATGAACTCCCCCATCCCCTAAATATAAATGATTTGGGATCCACTTGAAAAGGGTGGTGAATGAGAAGGTGATTTGCAAGGTACTACTGCCTGCATGCCTTTAATTAATATTTTGTTGGTGTATGCATAATTGCAAATCGATATTTATCGGGATTGTTAGGTACTTGGGTGCCAGCCCTCTGTTGATTTCCTCATCTTTTCAGGCTGTACAGTACAAACTTTGGAGGTACCCTGCCACTAGGACCCCTTCAATTCCTTCACATCTTGTTACAATTTCTATAATTTAACAGGTTAGGTATCATGCATTGCAAATAGATGTACATGAGTTGTGGTCTAACAAGCCCATATAGGTTCAAGAATCGCAAGATGAGGCGTAGGCTTATGTAAACCGTCATGAGTTGACCTATGTTGAGTTGAACATATTCTATTTTTGGGGACAATTGAGCCACTGAACCAAACCGATAAGCGATATATATCATATGGTTCGGGTTTGGTTTGGTTTGGTTTGGTTTGTACACAATCATATAAATCGCCTTGATATAATTATAATAATATAAGCATGTACTACAATAATTTATAAGGTTATACAATGTATATTTATAAAGGCATCAACCAATTTAATCTAGAAATCTTTTACTACATATTGTGCTTCATCATTCATACTCTCATATAAAAAAAACAAGTGATGGCTTTTTGCTTCTCAAAGTAAGAAAAAAAAGAGATATGCAAATCATATTTGTATATACACTTTGCAATCATCCTAATAATACAACATACGTTCGTTAATACACACACACGTTAGAATCCCAAATGTAAATTAAAAGTTCTATTATTTTTATATATTTGGTTAAAGAAATGGAAAAAGAAAAACCAAAGATGTATACTGATTTTGGTTGGTTAACCAATTTAACCAAAACTCAAACTGAGCTATACAACAACCCAGCTACCATAAAACCGAATCCTATTTGAAGAAACAGTGATCTAATTAGGGAGTTAATTAGATTGGTTTATGTTCCTTTCATGATGGTTAATCTTCTTAAGGACATTTGAGTTCCGACTTGGTAATCAATCCTGCAAAACAGAACACCGTTACTCGTTAAGAGGGGAATGTGGGGGTTTCCCTCTTAACCAGGCTCCGGCGTGAGAATAAGCGACCGCTTTGAGAGTAATTAAGTGTAAAGAGTGAGAGTAGAGGGAATAGAATGTTTAACCTGTGGAATGAGGTCTCTATTTATAGCCGGAGAGGTGTAAGGGGTTATGGGCTGATGGGCCTTGGGCCGGAAGCGGACAACAAAACGGATATGCTCTTTGTCTCACTGGCGTCGACCGCTTAGTGGCTTCTAGACGTTCATCGGTGCTGGCGCACCTTGATTGGAGCCACGTGTCATTGTTGTCGGCCTTGTTGTCCTTCTGTCATCAGCAGACAAGTGGAGATCGTGGGACAGTTGTCTCCGTCCTCTGATTGGTGCCACGTAGGCGTCCTTGTGTACTTCTCGTCAGGCGATCGTGGCGCACGATTGTGCAGAGCCTGCTAAACGCTCATTGGCTCCTTTTACTGCCACTTGTACCTTATGTACCACTGTGGGTAGCTGTGCGCTTCCCTACTGAGTGGCTCTTGTTGGACAGCAAACTAATCCGCGCGGGGTTAGTATGCTCATTTGTTCCATTGTTTTATGCTAAGTGCTGATATCTGAGCCTCTTGTGGGCCTTGCCTCGCGCGAGATAAACTACAACGTGTGTAGCTCGCGCGTTGATATTATTAATAAGTTTTCTGAAATAAGGAGTATGGTTTCGCGCGCAACATGGGCGGAGGTTTGCGCGACTTTTTGGGACCATACCCCTTCACTATTGGTTTGTGAAATCCAACAATTTTATAGTTTGGTGTTGGATCATATACCTACATGTATCTAATCATGCTCACCCTAACAGTTTAACCCGTGGGTAATACATGGGTGGTGTGACTGGTGTCCACAAAGAGAGTCAAACTATAGAGTGCCCAACTACTGACAAAAAAAAAAAAAAAAAAAAACCCCTCAACGATGGCCTCTTGGCATAAGAGCATCAAGTTTTCTATTTTCGTCAAGTGGTGTGGCTACAACTACCACAAAGAGTAATGGGGGATTTTCGGAGTCGATTTAGGGGGTGTGTTTATCGTTTAGAAAAAACTTTGTGCTTGTTAACTTCAGTACGAGTTGAACCGATTGACAAATTTAGTTATACATATAGTTCCATGGATGAAAACTATATTCTTATTCAAGTTATGTTATTTAATAATAGGCACACTTTTATGAGGTTTCTCTAACCCCAAGCACACTTAACTATAGGGTTTCCTCTTATTTTCAACCAATACATCTAAAACATGTTCAATTTATGAGCTCAACATCTATTGTGTCGACGATAGATGTGACATTTGCCTAGGTGTTACAAACAATCTCTTTATGATTTCATTGTTCTTGATGCGATTTGTTCCACCATCCTAAATAACTCAGGCGACTTAGGAATGTGAGATTAATCTAAGTGTTATAAACAACCCATTGGATATCATTGTTCTCGATGAGGTTCGTTCCATTATCCCAAACATGACAAGATGAGTGATATTACTTATAAAATCCGGCCTCTCACGCAAACAAATATTTTCATCATCTGTATCCGCTAGGAACTCGTGGCTTTGTTTTTTTGTTACCCTGGTGGAGACTTCCCAACCACTCATCATGAACTTCTCTTACCCAAGCAAACTTAACTGTGGAGTTATCCTCTTATCCATACGAATTGTTTCCATAATGTGTTGTTGGCATCTAAGATCAGTTTTGAGTATAGCATCTTAATACCCATGACATATATCTGATTTATCTAAAGTTTACCGGTTAGGCGGAAGAGTTTATTATTGTAGGCTATTATTTCTATTCTGAAAAAAAAAAAACCTTCAACCCTAGTTCTCCCAAAGAGAATTTGCCCTCCCCTCCCCTCCCCATTTTTAAAGTCTTCTACTTAGAGATCTTGCTTTTTTTTACTCAAGTGTAATCTGATACATATTCAAGTTAGTGTCGTGTCGTGTGTAGAATGTAGATCTATTTTTTTTTGAACGGCAAACAATATTTTTATTTCACACCAAATTTTACATCAAAAACATATTCAAATGGCTAGTAAGAACTAGCTAACCACCTGAAAATTACTCACCAAAATTACATATAACTAAAACATAAAAATAGTCCTTTTCTAACCAATCATTTATTCCACTTTAGGTTTGATTTTTTTCCCTTGCATTTGATCCATGAGAAGAATGTAAATCTAATAACATTGTGAATCGTGGATATCCTCACTCCTCCATCAAAGCAATCTTCACATTAATATAAGGATGATCTATTCTTTAACTTTGTGTCCACGATCACAAGTTGACTAGCTAGTATCATGATTTTGGGGTTTTGAGTCACTAAATAAAAAAAACAACTTTATAATGTTATTTTAAATTGGGGAATTGGCCTGTAATAATCCCACCTAGACCTTGTTGGCCATTAATAATCCCACCTCAGATTATTCCCTCCACCAGTCCCACCTTTCACATATTTTTCCTACAATGGTCCCCCGTTAAAAAAACTTAACGGAGTTAAGCTTTTTTCCAAATTACAAACAGATTTTTTAGGGCTTTTGATCAGAACGATGATATGAGTCCGTTGATGTGAAACTTACTTCGAAATGGTGCTCCAAGTGAATTGATTTTGGTTAATTGGAAATTTAAACACCCGAATTGAAGCGCCGTTTTCATCGTTTGGAGCACCGTTTCGAGACAAGTTTTACATCAATGGACTCGTATCGTCGTTCTAATCAAAAGCCCTAAAAAATCTGTTGTAATTTGGAAAAAAGCTTAACTCCGTTAAGTTTTTTTAACGAGGGACCATTGTAGGAAAAATAAGTGAAAGGTGGGACCGGTAGAGGGAATATTCTGAGGTGGGATTATTAATGGTCAATAAGGTCTAGGTGGGATTATTACAGGCCAATTTCCCTTTTAAATTTTAATTGTTTAATTCTAAATTGGTCCTTAACATGTTTTATATAAAGAAACCTCTTTAATTATATATAACTTTAAGTTGAAGGACCTTTAATAGTTAAAATATCCTTTGAGATATTTACATAATAGATGTGAAAACATATTGATTCTTTTGTAGTATTTACATATCGTTTATGTACATAATAGATGTGAAAACATATTGATTCTTTTGTAGTATTTACATAACGTTTATGTAAGGGTCGTTGAAGTCAATATGAAAAGCATTACTCACACACAAAATCATGTTACAAAACATTTAGGACTTCTTTTTGCTTTAGAAATAAAGGCCTCATACTGTCATACATTTCTTAGTGAAAAAGTGATAGGATCAGTTACTTATCTCTCAAACCCGTCACTAAGAATTTGGAGTAACTATAAGATTAGAAAATATGAACCCTAAAATATAAAATTACATATATATATATATATATATATGTATATATAAAATCAACAATACGATGACAATTGTGATAAAAAAAACAAAAAAAAATGTTATTTAATTGGGTTTTAAATTTTGATTTTACAATAGGGTCACATAGGGTTAGTTGGTTAGATGAAACATGGGTTTAAATGAGACACAACTGAATAGGTTCATGAGTTTAAAATTCATGTTGGGTTATTAATATTATTAGGTTTTACATTTTTTAGTGTGTGTGTGAAATATATGAAAAAAAAGCCCCAAAGAAAGTAAACCCTGAAAGTCTCCATGTAGTTACCCTTCGTAAAGGCCGACCCTTTTACCTATCTGATCTAATTTAAAACAATATATGTTTTATTTTAAACCAAACTAGGTTTATGATATGGCTGTGTTACGGCGAACTTCTTTTATTATTTAGTTTATGTTTGCATGTGTTTTGAAACCACTACAAGCGCATTGCTCATGGAAACGCTGTAAGAATAAAAAAATATAGAAAAAAACACTAAAAGATAACTGAAATGAAAATCAACTAAAAGTTGTATGGTAATGATATTGTTCGTATGAAACCCATGGTCAGAGATAAGCAAATAATACTAGGTACCGGTACCGAATTTCCCGAACCGCAAGATCTTAAGTACCAATTCGGTACTGACATTTGGCGTTCCTGGTGTCGGTTCGCTATTGGTTTTTACCTTCATATACCGGTACCGTTACCGATTCGGTATTGGTATCGGTTGGCATCGAACTCATCCCTACCCCCTGAAACTAAAAAAAGAAATCATTAAAATTTGAAGAAAATCAACAAAAAAAATGAGTAAATTGCCAAAATCGTCTGTGAGGTTTAGGCCTGTTTGCCATTTTCATTCAAAACACTTAGTTTACTTTTTATGTTAAGTTGAAGGATATTTGGGTGAAACAGGCAAATATAAAACCTCAGGGACGATTGTGGCAATTTACTCAAAAAATATTGTAGAATACTGTTGTTGTTCGTACAGTACCCACGATTAGGGATGAACAAATGGTACTGGGTAGCAGTACCGAATTTCCCGAACTAAAAGATTTTTAATATCAATTCTTGGATATGTATATAAGGCCTTTGGGTATACAACCATCTTAACTTCACTTAAGTGTTACATCAACCTTTCTTTCTCATTTCACTTCCTCGCTTCAAGAAAATGGTTTAATGAATCTCCTTAACTTCATTTAACTCTATTTTTTAGTTGTTTTTGATTCAAAAAAGAAAAGAATAATTAATTCAGTGTTTTAACATCCGGTTAACATATAAACTCTTTAATGCCCCTTAACATAAGGAGTGAGTGGTGTACGATGTGAGTTAACATGTCCTATGGCCCAAACATTTACTTTTCTTGCTTTCTTCTTTCCTTTTTCCATATGAAATTACGTTTGCACCAAATAGATACGATGTCTTATGGTTTACCCCAAAGTTAAAAGATCTCATTCGATCCGTAAGAATAAAAGAGAATTTATTCTTTCATAAAAGCTTACAATCTTTTAAATGGTATTTGATGCAAAGGTCGATTATAATCTTGGTAGATTCAAACATATATAATAAAATTCAAACGCGATTAGAAATTTTCAAAGTTCACTTCTTACACTAGAATGTGGTTGGTGGGCATTTTATCGGTTTCTTGATATTTTTGTTTTTCATAATATTCAAGAATATTGCAAAATTTTGCCTAAAACATAAAAATTTGTTGTGAATGTTCCACTTTTTATAAACAAATATGGGACTTTTCCTATTTTGCCCATAGGTAAATCAATTGTGAAGCAAAACAGTTGTAACCTCTTCCCTTCAAACAGTTTAGCCACCTGTGATTTTAACAAAAGCCTTTTAGAAATTTTATGTGAATGTGATAATAATTTTCGCGTCGCATTGAATTACTATATATGTAATTGTCGGTTTCATGAATTCCGTGGATTTCACAATTTTTATATTTTTTTTGAACGACAAATTTCTTTACCCTTGTGTGAGACTTGAACTCAAGACCTTCCCACCCAAGGTGTTTAAAGGTTTTTTAATTTTGCCAATTAACCACCACCCCATTGTTTCACAATTTTTATATGATCCTACGAATTAAGCTTCACTTATACATTTACTAGTATACGAAACAAATTGTTGGCCATCAAGGAAATTCATGCACGAAAGCTAGATGTAGCGAAGATGAGAATGCTAAGATGGATGTGTGGGCATAAAAGATTAGAAGTCGCTAGTATTTCAGACAAGATAAGGGATGAGAGATTGTGATGGTTTGGGCATGTCAGGAAAGACCCAATTAGAATAGTCGAAACACTCACTGTAGATGGAAGGAGGAGTAGAGGCAGCCGAAAATGACTTGAGATGGGCGGATTAGACAAGATTTGCTAAATTTGCACCTCTTTGAGGACATGGTCGAGGACAGAATTTTATGGAGACGTAGGATTAAGGTTAAGGACTTTTAGGAGTGTGGCCTTGTTTTTGGTTTAGGTTCTTGTCTTATGAGTCTAATTTTTCAGTTTGTATGAGGTGTGATATACCTTTTTATAAGTTTTCACCTATTCCCGGTATCGTAGTTTTACTAACACGTACTTATTCTTTTATAACCAACTGGGGTAGCCCAGTTTGCCACCGACACCCACCTCTTCCCAAAGGTACCAGTTTCGAGTCTTGGGAGTGGCATATGTCGCTCAGGGTAAGAATTCGGCATGGGGAAGTCACCGCGGAGCTAGCTTGGTCGGGTAGCGGCTCCCGGAGTGAGATCATTCCGGCGGTTGGGAGGACCGTGCACTACCCCCCCCCCCCTATTCTTTTATGTGTTTATTTTTATTATTTTTCTTTCCACCCTTTTCAGTAGTTGTGTGCTTATATAATTTCCAAGAAGCTTATGTTTTGGTTATGGTTATGGTTTTAAGAGTTAGGGGTCTCACTTGAAGCAGGCTCTCTATTCCTGGGATAAAGGTAAGACTTGCCTACATTCTAGTATTCTACACTCCCCAAACCCTATCAATAGTTTCGCTATAGGTGAGATTATACTGGATATGATTGTTGTTGTTTATACATTTACTCGTATATTTAACTTATCACACTTGTAACATTCTAATTTCGTAACTTTGTTCGTCTCTAGCACCAATTCATGGTTTTATCAGCTCTAACGTTAGGAAAACTCTTCGCAATTAATAAAGCAGCTTACATCCATAAGGTAAAATAATTCTCAAACTCATACAACTTTCACTTTTTATTTTAGAACTTTCTTCACAATTAGATATTGTAAATCAGTTAAATATTCTTCGAAAATTCCAAAATATAATATGAAAGGGCCAAAATAAAGGTTTTATATAAGTCCATCGTTTAATATTTTAGTAAACATCAAATTAAGGAATTATTTGATATTATCGGAAGGGTGAACTTATCCTATAAAGTCTCTTAAAATGAGAAAAATAAAAAGACACAATAAATCGCAAAATATAACACAATGCCGAAAAATTTAACACATTGTCCATTTTATAGATAAATATGTTTTGATTTGCTTTAAATTAAAATTATGTGCAACAAGCCATACAAGTTTTCTATAACAAACTTAGTTTGTCCATTTTAACGGTAAATATAAAATATGTTTTGATGTGCTTTAAATTATGTGCAATAAGCCATTTGGATGATTTGCACGAGCTTGTAGATACAAATAATCACACACTCGTTCAGTGATGAAGCTTGAGATTTTCGACTGAGTGTCGAAAACGTAGATACCTAATAAATTTATAAAACCGTCCCTCTACAAGGTTACGCCCGTGCACTCATCAATGTTACTACTTGAACCTAAGTCGTTTGATTGATGGATAAATAGTTATAAGCAAACGAAATCACCTTTATTCGTGGTGAGACATTGGGACCAACATGGCATCAAATAACAATCTTTTTTTGGAAATCTAATCGCATTAACAACCCAAGACCGGGGAATTAAGCTTTCCTTTTTCAGCAAAAGATGAAGGTGTAGCTACTTTATGTTAATTATTATTTTAGATTTTAGATTAAACAAGATTAAAAAAAAAGTAGTTACACCTTTTTGTTTTTGTAGTTAATCTACTCTTATCTCCCATTAATGATATTGATTACCCACCATTACCACTTCACATCTATTTTTAACCAAACTTTTATTTTGAAATTTCATGAAATTCTTAGAAGTTATAAAAGACAAATAATAAGATCTACTTCTTTTTGAACTGCAATGCATCCTTAAAAGGAACCAAAAAATAACAATTTTGTATAGTTTTGCATTCATTTAAAACTCCTTTTATAGTTACACAAAGTTTAAAAAAAAATCAACCTCATTATTAAAACCTTCATATTATACCTTTAAGTTAATCAAGCATCATTTTAAATAGATGATCAAACACTCAAATATCTTTATTATTTGACATTTTACTTCTTTATTTTTTTTTGTAAACTTCTTATTTATTTATACTGTTTAACAAATATGTAACCCAAATTTATCAACAATATATTATATTATATTATTGTTAAGTATGGAGGATTTACTTTTATATTAGTTTCTAACACGGTGTTTACCGGCTCAGCTAACGATTTAGTCGATTTGTTTGGATTTGAATTATTTTTTCCCTAATCGGCAATGTCCTAGCCGATCCGAATCTATCTGAATTCAATTCAGTTCGGTTTCGACTAAAACCGAATTCAACCCGTAATTATTTTTCATTTAATCTTTCTAACGCTAACGTTATGTTGGAAAATAATATAAATTTGGAATAATTTACGCAACACATAAGGATCATAATTGATATCAAAATCAGTAGATCTAGAGTCTTGATTACAATAATTATTGTGATGTCGATATGATCTTATGTTGTAAATTTACTTTAGCCTGAATTATTTCATGGTAAATATCCGACTAGTCGACTACTTCACCTTTCGACCTTTTTTAATATGTTTACAAGAGGGTTTAAAGAAAACACTAATCAATTTGTTTGATTGATTGCATAGTGGCGATTAACTGAATGGCGATGGCCGGCGAGATTATGATAATTATCTATTAGCACTAAAAGTACACAAATTAAGCAAACAGGTTATCTATCTTCACTAAAGCTATCCCTTGCACTATATACTAGTCTGTCTTCTTTACTATTTATGTCATACTAAACAGATCATAAAACTAATATTAATAGTATATTACTTTTAAAATTTTACAAAATTAGAAAGGTATTTTCATACCACCAATATGAAAAAAGTGAAAACTAAAACATATGTACCAAAAAGTACATAATGATCATGAAGCCATCATCCACTCATAGATTATCTGTTAATTTTGCTTAAACAGTAATGATCTTCAAGTAATTAACTTAATGTTTAAGTGTGTGCCTTAAGGGTTAAGTATTTTGCCCTTATTGACTTAAACTGGATCACACTAATAATAATGTGCCAAAAAGTTCAAAGAAAAAGGAAAAAGGAAAGGAAAAGGATGGGGTATATGTTCTATGATCATGAACCCATCAACCACTCATAGATTTATCAAAAGTACTTTAACATCCACTTGTAAAACAATGAATTACCTGAGCTCAATATTTAGAGTTCCGATGATGACTTGTTTGTTAGGCTTGATGGTGTGGGGAACGTCTAACCCTGTTGACAAAAGACGACTTCCCCAAACTGTTGGGAATCATGGTATCAAAATATTAGCGGAAGCGGTTTATATAATTTACCAAAAGCCGATTATATAAATTTAATTTATTAATTCGATTAATAAATATTCCCAATCAGGATCAAGGTTATACGCATATAAACAAATAAACGGAATAAACAACCAAAGAGGGTTTTAATAATCAACCTTTGACGACTACACCGGAATTGTAATACACGGGTTACAACGAATCCTCGCTAGTAGGAAGTTCACAACCGAGCACAAGATACCCAAGAGTAGAACCGGCCAAGAAGGAGGCGGCGGCGATGCTTGGTCGACGGCAAGGGGATGGCGGCCAAGCTTAGGAGGGTGGCTAGGGTTTTGTGTTTTTATAAAAGTGTGTCTAAGGTTTCCACCTTAAACATCCTTTTATAAAACACAATCTTACATTAAGGCACTTTAAGATTATACAATTATAATCCTCTTAATAATAATCTAATTACTATTAAGTCCCTCAGGTTTAAACTATTATTATTTCATAAATAATAATCTACCTACTCGTGAACAGATACGATTCGTGTACCAACGTGTAACTCTTCGGGATCGTACCGAGTTAGTTACGTTGACTTTAATTAAGGTCGGACATACATATATCCAACACAAACACCCTCCCGCCAGGCTCGGCGTCGTCTCAAACGGCATGGCTGGGATGATGGCGACGGTAGCATAAGGACAAAAGTTGTTCCATCTTCTTCTTTCACACACATATACATACAACATATATATATATATTAGGACCATCCCCCATTTCCTTACCTTCATCCTTTTTGCCCCATCTTCACACCCGATCTACGTGGCGCTTACGTAACGGGTCATCCTCCAAGGATGAGCCTCAACCATACCGTCTAGCCTTAAACGAAGTTCAAGATAGCCTCTATTTTGTGCTAGAGGTCCTTCAAGCTTGGTTCAAATCGAGATTTTAACAAGTTAATTTGAAATAGAACACTATTTCATACAATTACAGTTAATGTTAATTCATTTAAACAATGTAAAGTAGTTAAGTTGCTGTGAAAATATAATATATACGTTATAATACTCTTTTTGAATTTCTAAGCATTTTCTTACACATTTAATAAACTATATATTATTATAAACCTGATTTACTTTTCCTACTCATACGGTTTAACATAATAGTACGGACTGGCAAAACCATAAATTTTATTAGGGGACGGTTGATTTGTGAAAAGTCCAAAATCTTTGGTTAGTCAAAAGTTTTGCTTAGCTGTAGGCCCACATGCTTATGTCTTAAAATAATTTCCCAAGATTGAAGCATTGCTGAATTTGGTGCATTATTATTTTTTAATTATGATAATATTTTTATTTTGTTATACATTTGTTAAAATGTAAAAAAAAATGTAATTAAAATATTATACAGAATCTCACTCAAGTGAGGGAAAATGAAATCCCTCCTTTTATCATGTCTCTAGCTTCTTGCTAGAGTTTGATTATGGTTTATTAATATACAACACCTTTAGCCGTTTATAAAAATTCACTATTAGGGTTTGAGCGACACCTTCACGTAAATGAATTGGCTTCATCAGGTACACCACCGTAACTATTGTGGGCTGTGATACAAGATCATTTTTTTGGCCGGTGAACCAGAAAAAGAAACCAAAGAGAGGGATTCAAGAAAGGGTTGGAAATAGGGTTCAGGTTTATCAGTATTTGGAAGAGGAGAGATCTTGTGTTCAAGTACCACAGATAAGGATTAAAAGAAATTTGTCGTTCAAAAAGAAAAAAAAAGATCCATCACATAGCTTTGAGAGTGCCCCTTCAACACCCCCCCCCCCCCCCCCCCCCTCCAACCGCTATTTTTTTGAAAACATCGATTTAGATCTGTTTCCAATATATTAATTTTAGTAGAGTCCACTCCACAATTTCAATGTAACACTTCAAGGGCTTCAATTTCATCTCGGTACATAAATTAAACTAGGCCCATTTTAGTTTCTAGCAGGCCCTAGAAGCCCACATTCCAGCAGCCCAACAATACCTATTCGGTACCTTCTTCGTACCTAAACCCACTAAAACCCTTTGCAGCCTTTCTTTCTTTCCGGTTTCAACTATCTTCGTCGGCTACATCTGCTATTCGACTCAACAATCTTCCTTTGGTAAGCCGCCAGTTGCATTGACAAAAGTTCAAATTATATTTGCCGTTAGTTATTGAAAACGGAAGCTTTATTTTTAGGTTAAATTGAAAGCTGTCAACACTCCTTACTGCAAAATAGAATTATTCCAGTCTTTTTTGGTTGAAATTTGCTTCGTTTTTGGATTTTCTTTCGCATATATGTGAAATTTATCTGTTTTGAAGTTGAAATTAGACTTAATTAGGGCTATTAATATGTTTCATTGAAAGTTTTATGGTTAGTTTCAGTTTAAATTGATTGTTTGTATCTGACTGTAAATAAATTATTGGGGTGTGGGTGTGTTAAAATCAGTGGTAGGTTGTTATGAATCATGATTCTGTTATTTCAGTTGTACTTAATTCACAACAAACATTGGCAATACAGGTAGTTCTTTTGTAAACCCTAAAGAATGATGGATTTAGAGTTTGCATTTGAACCTCCAAGTGATGAGGAAATCGATTATGACGATGTGAGCAGCGGTGGAGAAGACGAAGAAGAAGAAGAAGAAAACAGCGATGTAGAAGAAAAAATAAAAACTAAAAAGAAGACACAGTCTCCGTGGGACTTTTCTTCTTACACTGAATCGGTTGCTGAGGAACACGCTCGTAGAAGCACTACTTCTATTGATGAAAAAATTTCGAAGCTCATCCAACAGCGTGGTCATGCGGGAGTAATACCAGAAAAAGATGAGGTCGATGAGGATGGCTCTTCTGATTCTGAGCCAGACCGCCAGGTAAGCTGTGTGATTTATAATTTTTTGTGTACATAAAGTGATAAAGATCTATGCAACTAACTAGAAATAGATGTTTTAAATTATGCATCTTTGAAAGAAAAACTGCTAACGACGATAAGCTTAGTGACAAATAGATATCTTGTCAGAGTTTGTCAAATAAGTACTTGAGTTATATGACATGGATATTAAAATTGTGTGAATGAATGCAAACTGAATATCTTTCAGCTCAAAGTTCAAACACTTGCCACACCGACACTTAACAAGTAGAGGCAAACAGTTGTGTGTTTTATTAAATTTTCTGAATATATGACGGCTTTATGTTTCTGAAGAGATTTTTTAATTGCAAACTATTGGAAATGAATATAATTTCATCACTTTGTACTTCATGCTCCAAAGTATTGCGCTGCTTACTCATGGCAAGATAATGTGTTAGAAACTGGAAATTCGATTGATACAAACAAAAACAAGAACAGGATAGTGGGCCAATTCGAGAAGGCTAATCTCCGCTTCTAAGGTATAAAACCCTAATTTCAGATAAACAAAACAACGACCTAAAACTTGACAAATCTAGAAATATAAATACTAAAAATATGCCAGCAGTTTCTGCCCACGTCTCCACCTCCTTAATTCTCGACTAATCCCCTGTTTTCTTGGTCCTTTTTCCCGCCAATCAATTTTCCTCCGCCTCTTTTCCCCCCATCCAATCGCAACTGCTCTGACCCGATTTGACCTGACCCGGTTTGGCCTAACATCGGTTTCGTATCAATACTTCCTGCCGGGGAAAACAACTTGTCCTCAAGTTGGGTGACAATCAACTGAGCTGCTGGTCCAGAAGTGTGCTCCTCAAAGGGTTCGATAGCGAAGTGGTTAAATGTTGCGGATGGCTGCAGATTCGGTGGCAGTCCCATAAGCTTGTACTCCTTCCCATTGATAGTGAATTGTAGAAACATTTCCTTCCAGTTTGCTTGAACCGTGTTAAGCGTTGCACGCCATTGAATACCGAGTACCGCATCAGCTCCTCCCAAATCAAATGGGTGGAAGTCTTGTTTGATTTGTAGGTTCGCAATCTGCAGCACCAAATTCTTGCAAATCCGGTTGTATTCCAGGACATCACCATTCCCGATTTGGACTCCGAAAGGAGAGATGAAGTGGGTGACGAGGTTCAGGTTACTGACCAACTTATCTGAGATGAAATTGTGAGTGGACCCACTATCAATCAAAACTAAGATTTCAGCATTGTCTATATTGCCCCGAAGTTTCATGGTTGTTAGAGATGTCTGACCAAATAACGCGTGGAGGCTGATCTTAGCTAGTTTGTCGGTGCACTCCTGCTCGTTTTCAGCTGCTCCTTCCTCATTCGTGATCTCAAGGAGTTTGAACGTCCCCGTTTTACAACGATGTCCAGGGCCATATTTATCCCCACATCGAAAACATTCACCCTTGAGGTAACGGCTCTGTTTTTCTGCATCGGTGAGGTGGTTTTCAGTGGGTTTTTGGATGGGAACAACTTGGTTAACATTGCTTGAATAAGCTGGTCGTGGATCTGTTGTTGCTACGCCCGTAGACTTGATAGTTTTTCCTGATAAGGTGTGGCTGAGTTTGGACTCAAACTCGAGGGCAATGCTCATGGCCTTGTAAACCGTCCTTGGTTTATGAATTCTGACATCTGCCTTCGGTTCTTCTTTTAACCCATTCAAAAACACCCCTAGTAGACAGTGCTCGGGCCAGTTAGACACCCGAGAGGACCGTTTCGCGAATTCCTGTCTGTATTCTTGCACAGTACCGGTCTGCCTTACATTGCATAAGTGTTCATCCGGATTCTGAAACTCAGCAGGCCCAAAATTTTTATGAAGAGCATGGACCAGTTCATCCCAGAATTCAATCGCCTGATCTGTAGAAAGCCATGAGTAAAAATCAAGAGCATCACTTTCAAAATGCGTTGTAGCCACATCAATCTTCTCATCCTCAGGAATGTTGTAATACCGGAAATACTTCTCGGCCTTAAGGACCCACCCACGCGGATCTCCATCACTGAAAGTAGGAAAATCCATCTTGTTATGAGGTCTGAAGTGTCGATTATTGCTTCCAGAAGAATCTTCATCATCAAATCGGTTAAACCCCCCGCCAGTTTTTTCCTTCTTTTTGTCGCGTGCCTTGAGAGCAGCAACATCATTCTGTAGGGACTCCATAGAGGACGCGATGGCTGCCTAATTGGACAGCCACAGGGTCAGGGTTTGAAGGGTTAGGATCTGGATTCCCTCGTGTAGCAGGCATCTTCGATTTTGGATAATTGAAAGGGTGAAAGGGTTGAGTATCGGATTTCAGAAATTTCCGATGGAGTGAATGTTTCCCAGCAATGGAACCAAATGTTAGAAACTGGAAATTCGATTGATTCAAACAAAAACAAGAACAGGATAGTGGGCCAATTCGAGAAGGCTAATCTCCGCTTCTAAGGTATAAAACCCTAATTTCAGATAAACAAAACAACGACCTAAAACTTGATAAATCTAGAAATATAAATACTAAAAATATGCCAGCAGTTTCTGCCCACGTCTCCACCTCCTTAATTCTCGACTAATCCCCTGTTTTCTTGGTCCTTTTTCCCGCCAATCAATTTTCCTCCGCCTCTTTTCCCCCCATCCAATCGCAACTGCTCTGACCCGATTTGACCTGACCCGGTTTGGCCCAACATCGGTTTCGTATCATAATGCTTAGGGTATAGTTTCTATTATATATATTTTCTAAATGCTTCTCATTATTTACTGGTACTATTTGAACATAAGATCAACAATGATACCCACTGTTTTTAATAGCGAGCTTAGCGCCCACTATAGCGTTTAGCGTGGCGATTTGGCAATAGGTCGTAGTCTGATTTTGAAGCCGCCATAGCGTGAAAGTAGCGGGATTGTAGGTTTTTTTGTTTTAATGTAAATAGCGATAAAATATACCTATAAAATAGCGGATTTTAGTTTTTTTTTCCATAAAAACAGCGTATTTTGATAAAATATACACATAAAATATTTCTAAAATTTTCTAAAAACAGCGTCTTCTATATCGCTAAACATAAACTAGCGCCCGCTATTTCATTGCTATCGCTACGTAGTGTATAGGTAGCTTGTCACTATTGTTTACTATTCACTATTAACACCTATGGTGATACCTATTATGTCCTTAAAACAAGATAACTTATTATTGTGTTCATCAAATCAACCAAATATGTATATCATTTTTGGTCTGCCGTGGGGGTGATGCTGTTAGAATTTGGTATACCTTAATATTTATCAAATTGTTGAGTTGGTGAATGAGACTTAAAATTATCTTAATCTGTCATAAATTTGGCCTTTTTAGGAAGATTATAATCCTGAAGAAGAGGATGAGGCTCCTACCACAGCAAGTGGCGGAGATAATAGATCATTCTTTACGAAGGCAGATGGTGTTTCCTTTCATGCAAATTCTTTCATCGATCTCCACCTTTCTAGGCCACTGCTTCGGGCTTGTGAAGCCTTGGGATACACCAAACCAACTCCTATTCAGGTTTTGATAGTTTACTGCCACCTTTAATGAGATTTAATTGTTACATTCTTATGTTTGTATATATACACATATGTTAAATGTTAAGGTTTAATTTTATAGGCTGCGTGTATACCCTTGGCACTTACTGGACGTGACATATGTGGTAGTGCAGTAACAGGCTCTGGGAAGGTATGTTACAGAGTTTGCTCACTTCATTTTGTCAAGTGAATAATTGACTAATAATTAGAATATGGATATCCGCTCACTAATTTCTGTTATATACATAAAAGTTATGTCTTCGATTGAAGATGAATAAAATTTTGGTTCAAATTTGCAGACAGCTGCCTTTGCTTTGCCAACACTTGAGAGATTGTTGTTTCGTCCCAAACATAGACCTGCAATTAGGGTCCTTATTCTTACTCCTACAAGAGAGTTGGCAGTCCAGTAAGTTTTCAACTTGCGTTAATGTTTAACCTTATGTTTTCTTATTAATCTTGTTTGTCTTAGAAGTTAATATATATGATATTCGAAGTGTCACTAATTTTTAGATGCAAGGTAATTAGGGTGGAGGGTATGTTCAATCACTTTAGGGCGTTTGAGTTATTCTCTAGCCAATAATATCATGCCATGTCAAGTCCCCACTCCACATTTTGCACTCAATCACTGGCAATGGTTCAAACACATGGAGAGTGGTAAAGAATAAAAAAAATGTGATTGGTTGAAAGGGGTTGGGACCCACCATTAAACCCCCTCTCTCCTTCCCTCCACTTCCCCGCATCGGTGACTACTCACCGCACAAAAGAATCACCTCTCACCGATTTGGAGCCGGTTATCATTCACCGATCGGTGAATAATAGTCCCCGAAGGGTTCACCGAACCATACCGCCCACCCTTAGTGTTTAGTATCTTTATTATTTTGATTCACGTAATTAGTAATTGCAATTTCTATCCATTATTTTATGTACTGATCGATTTTGGTAATTATTTTATCTTATACAAATATGAGTCAATGTTAAAAATAAATAGTTAAAAACTAAATGATGGGTTGAAACTTGAAAGTTGATGTATGCAACCTTTTAAATGGTTTTTCTTATAGTATTTGTTAAAGTTTTATATCATCACATTTTTTATAATCATATTTAAGCTATTAATGTTTTATAAAAAATTAATAGAGAGACAAGGAAGTATTTGGTTAACTCTACCCTACATGGCCAGCTACAAAGTTAACAGTTTTTCACAAAACTTGCCCGTTTTGCCCCCCTCTACTTGTAACAGTTGTGCACTCTTTTGTTTAATGTTGAAGTTAGAATTTTATATATGATTGTGTTTTTGACTGATCAAACAGGATTCATAGCATGATTGGAAAACTTGCACAGTTTGTTACAGACATCAGATCTTGCCTTATTCTTGGAGGGCTTCCAGTGAAGGTATGCTTACTATGTCATACTTTCAGATCATTTCAGTTACCTACATCATTCTAGTGGTCACATAAAATTAGAAAAGAAATTAAAAAAAAAATTAATTGTAAACCGAACTATCCAATTTTTTATATCATAATTAAGAATAATCAGTATATTTAAAAACAAGGACTTACTAATCGGATAAGAATATGTCAACAGATACTTCAAGTTCAAATAGCATAATTGATTTTCTTAGAATTCTAAATGTAATTATTCCAAATATCTAATTTCTGTGAATTTTCTTCATAATGAATTCAAATTACTTGTCAGGCTCAAGAAGCAGCATTGAGATCCATGCCAGATATAGTGGTGGCCACCCCAGGACGTATAATCGATCATTTACGCAATTCTATGTCTGTAGATTTGGATGATCTTGCGGTTCTAATCCTTGATGAAGCAGACCGTCTTCTTGAACTTGGATTTGAAGCCGAGATTCGTGAACTGGTTAGACTTTGCCCCAAACGAAGACAGACTATGCTGTTTTCAGCTACTATGACTGAGCAAGTTGACGAGCTTATTAAATTGCTACTGAACAAACCATTGCGTCTTTCTGCTGACCCAACCACAAAGCGTCCGTCAACTTTAACAGAGGAGTACGTGCAATAGTTTTGTTTTATTTAGGACTTAGAGCTATTAATTTTCCGTAAGGAAAGTTATAAAAAATTGTCAATTTCTTTTCTTTCATTTACAGGGTTGTTAGAATACGGAGGGCGCGTGAAGGAAATCAAGAAGCTGTTCTTCTTGCATTGTGTTCTAAGACATTTACATCCAAAGTGATCATATTCAGGTAACTGTAAACATTAATTTGTTCAACACACTAACTAGTTTAATTATCAGAACCTGTTTGTTATCTTGTACCTACTCTTTGGACTGACATTTACGGTCCTAATGATAGTGGAACAAAACAAGCAGCACATAGGTTAAAGATTTTATTCGGTTTAGCTGGCTTTAAAGCTGCCGAGCTTCATGGAAATCTCACACAGGCACAGCGTTTAGATGTGAGTTTTGGTTCATTAAGCCTTTCTTCGTAAATAGAAGAAAACTTAAACAAGAAATTGATGTAGTAGCTTGTATAGTGACATTGTACCCTTGCTTTATAGGCATTGGAACTTTTCCGAAGGGAGGAAGTTGATTTTTTGATATCTACTAACGTTGCTGCTCGTGTAAGTGGCCACCTTTTCAATCTTCCTTTGTTTTTTTTATATGCTAGAAAATGCTAACGGTGAATATTAACCATTTAAATGGTTTGTACAGGGGCTTGATATTATCGGAGTTCAAACGGTTATCAACTTTGAGTGCCCACGTGACCTTACTAGGCAAGTTGTTATATTACTTATGTTTATTACTTACATAGTTATTAAAGGCGCATAGGCGTCACCTGGGGCTTAGGCGCAAAGCGCAAAAAAAGCGAGGGCCTGAGAAAAATAAAGCGCATAATGAAAAAAAATATTAAAAATATATTATGTATTAGAAAAAAAAATACTATTTTTCAAATAAAATAAACAAAATCTATTATATAACACTTTATATCATCTATTTAGTACCAAAAGTTCTAAAATATTAGTGTATTAGTGTAGACAAGTAGTTTTCCTCAGATAAAAAGTTGAAATCTTGCTAGAATCATGTCGGAATTTAGAGAATTTGGCCGGAATGTGTGCTTGAACCATCAACTCGAGAATTAAAGCGTAGTTTCCTCGACTTAAAGCGCAACTGCCTCGCCTCGCCTGAAAAATGGGCCTAGGCGCAAGAGGCGATGGCTTTTAACAACTATGATTACTTAACATAAATATGCTGCTTTTGATGTTTTTATATTCATCTTATGTTATGTGTGGATGAATATTTATTTATATAGCTATGTTCATCGAGTGGGTCGGACTGCTAGAGCTGGTAGAGCAGGCTATGCTGTTACTTTTGTCACTGATAATGACCGGTCTCTCCTAAAAGCTATTGTGAGTACCCTTATATGCTTTAGCATCGATTTTATATTTATTTTGTCTTTTTCTGTCTGTCTCAATATTTTTATGTATTTGGTTTTTATTTATTACAGGTAAAAAGAGCTGGTTCGAAGCTTAAGAGTCGTGTTGTTGCCGAGCCGTCAATAACCAAATGGAGCCAGATAATTGAGCAAATGGAAGATCAAGTAGCAGAAATTCTTAGAGAGGAGAGGTTCATATCATCTTTAATTAGCAATTTTCGTAGTTATATTCAATGTATGCCATTAACAATCGTAATTTGTAACGTGTAAACGTTGATCCAGGGAAGAAATGGCCCTAAGAAAGGCTGAAATGGAGGCAGACAAGGTATTTGCGTTTTTTCTATGTTTTTTGTAGATGTGTATTCAACGCTTATCTACTGGAGAATATCTATTGTATTTGATATTTCTATAATATTTGTGTTTGCAGGCAGAGAATATGATTACACACAGGGATGAAATATTTTCTCGTCCCAAGAGGACTTGGTTTGTTTCAGAGAAGGAGAAAAAACTTGTCGCTAATGCTGGAAAGGTGATATTTTCACTTATATCCAACTTTATCCTACTATTTTGTCCCCGAATTAATTGTGGTTTGGCTATTTACTCTTTCGTTCTCAGGAGGCCGAAAAAGGTTCTAAAAAGAAGATGATGAGTGCTGAAGAAGCTGAAGAGCGTAAGAAGAAAGAAAAGAAAAAGAGAGAGCATGAGGTGCTTATGTTTCCCGCTTTAACTAGTTTGAAAAAAAAAACTAAATAAAGATAGTAAGAAATTGAAACCAGATATTTTGAAGAGTTAATTACTTTTTTCGTCCCTGTGGTTTGTCAAAAATCACTATTTCAGCCCTTTAGTTTAAAAATTACGATTTCAGTCCCTGTGGTTTCACTTTCGTAACCATTTCAGTCCACCTCGTAACCATTTCAGTCCCTATACTTACAGAATAAATGGATAGAAATGGTTACGAAAGTGAAACCACATGGACTGAAATAGTTACGAAAGTGAAACCACAGGGACTGAAATCACAATTTTTAAACTAATGGACTGAAATAGTAATTTTTGACAAACCAAAGGGACGAAAACAGTAATTAACTCTATTTTGAAAAAAAATTGTACTAATGATTATTTACTTTTTGTGGCAGAGAAATCTTCCTCGAAAGAAAAGAAGGAAGCTTGAAGCATCTAGAGAAATGCTGGAAGATGAAGCAGAAAATGAGGTATATGCTAAACCGTTTTTTTTTTTTACTTCTGGTTTTTATGATCGATGAAACACGCATGAATATACTTGTGTAGAGAGTTTACTAATACTGTCGTATCATATTCAGGGTAACAATAGAAACAAGAAAGAGAAATCCGGTATATCTCTAGTTGATTTGGCTTATAGACGTGCAAAAGCAGCAAAGGGTGCTAAAAAAGCAGCTGATGCCGGGAAGGCCGTGAGGAGCAGTAAGAAAGGACTAAAGAAGTCTTCTTCTTCTCATTCAAGTAAATCGAGACCAGAAGAAATGAAGGAACTTTTTCAAAGCGATATGAGTGAAAAGAAGCAAAAAAGAAGCGGCTCCGTTGGCAAGAAGTCTTCATTTAAGAGCAAGTCAAGGTATTTACTTTACTATAACAGGAGAGATATGAGAACCACTTTATAGCCCTTTGATCATATTTTAGTTATGTAGTGGTTCTCGTTTGAACTCATCTAATAACAAAAGCGGCTCAGTTATACTGGTTTAGTTTTTGTGTTTGATTTCGTCTTTTAAATGGTGTGTTACAGGTACAAGCGAAGGTAGTAGTGTTAATTGAGATGAGAAGAAACTCATTTGTGGTCGTACAAGTTTTGGGTATCAACTGCGGTCTTGATCCACAGTTGCTATAATGTAGTTTTATTTGAGATGATCTTTATTGCACACTTGAGATACTGCTAAAGGAACTGTTTTTCTACCTACAATTTTGATTAAAAGAATGATTTAATGTTCTTATTAAAAGAAGGGTTTGGTTCGATGCTTGCCGGTTTTAACAAAACTTCATAGCTCGAATCGTGAACTACAAATAAGTTTTTATGTTTCAATATCATTAGTGTCTAATAAGTTTTTAAAAATGTTAAGATGGTTAATTAATACTATAAAATATAAATAACCTTAAAGTCCAAAATAAAAATATCATAGAGGGTAAATACTCGTTTTGGTTGACTGGTTTTAAGATCAAATCGTTGGTCTGTTAATTTGGTTTTATCAAATTGTATTCTTCCATTCAAATAGATTCAAGTTTTAATGTTTGTAAAAAATGATAATTTAGTCGGTATTCTTTGGTTATCACTTTATTATAGATGAAGTTATATTCATTAACTTGATTACATTTAATGTAAACAGTACCCCATGTTGTGGTGGGGGCGTGAAACCGTGCAAGTAGCTCTAATGTTATATACCACCGTGAGTGACCATCAACACCAGAAAGGTTAGTGTCTAAAAAGAAATAATCAAACGAAATATAAAACCAAACGAAAAGTAGATGATGAAACAATGTTGAACCATACACTCTAAATGTAAAACATAGAAAACAATAACTAAGTTGATCTAGAATCGCACGCTGCGACAGGGTGTTAAACAGGAAAACTACGTATAAAAACATTGAATCATACACGCATGTTATAAGTTATAACATGTTAAGTAGCAAAATTTGACCAAAACGTAACACAAAAAATCTGTATGGGGTTAAAACTGATTGGTTAAAATGTTAAAAATATAAAAATATGGGGTTAAGAGTAAAAAAAATTAAAGATAAAAAAGAAAAAAAAATAAAAACCAAAAGTGGGTACAACCCAACAAACATATGAGTAACCCCTTATTCGTACAAATGTTAATTTATACGTGAGATTTATTGTTGAAAGTAAAAGAAATTAAAGATAAAAAACCCAAATATAAGTACAATCCATCAAACATATGGGTACAATCCTTCATGCCTACAAATGTTACAAATTCACATTATATAAATTTATACATACGAAAACCAGTATATAAATATTTGTGTTAGTCGTGCAAACACACTTTAACTTAACCATTTATTGTTTGTTAATTGATCTTCTTAATATAAAATACCGTGCAATATTTTTTTTGTTAACTTTAATCATAAAAGTTTTTTTTACCCCTTCGCAAGAAGCTAGGCCGGGCCAAGCAAAACACAATTTTACATTTAAAACGAAAAATCACACCCATCCGTCCATGAAATATGTTTTAGTGATCTATTTCTAATCCAAATAAAAGCCAACCCCTTTATGATTTCCTAATTTTTTGGATGGCCACTGTTTCATTCGAAAATACACGACTTCATTCCTTACCATTCATAAACACCAAAATGCTATAACAATAATGTCATGAAAGATTTTGTCGAGCTCTAACAAGTCTCGGGTTGAAAAAGCAAAAATCTGCGGGGCACGTCACCATAATTGTTGTGTTTATATTAGATGTAAATATCACGAAAATAAAACAAAAAAAAAAAATCATTGTCACGTAATTAAGAGCATTCACATCATGTCCACCAAATTATGTGAGAAAGTCCTCCTCCTCCGTGTTATAGAGATAGTGGTTATGAGGAGTTGTGAGTGGAGAGAGAGAATATTATCGTTCACATGTACATGAAAAAGCTCTGTTCATCTAGGTAGTGTTTGGTATGCAGGAATGAGATGCGTTATGGAATAGATCATTATGATGGAACGAAGAAAATGGCGTTTGATTGGTCAATGGAATGGAATCACTCATTACATAAGTCATTCCATTCCCTCAAAACCATTTCATCCTTTCCCCATGTTTTTTTTCATTCCATCCTCTCCTGCACCCTTCATTAACAACAACACAAGCGACCAGTGGCGGATCTTGCCCGTTGAACATGTCAGGGCCGAAAGACATGGGCACTAAAAAAAGCCCGGACAAGCCCGGGCCAAACATAGTATATATAAAAAATTTCGATCGAAATGCGGAAAATTAGCACTACGCCCGGAAAACTTGCCCGGGCCGTGGCCCTGCCACGGCTCTTCTAAGAACCACCCCTGCAAGCGACCACCGTCGTCACCACCCACCATCACCACACACTGTTGTCACCACCCACAAGTCGCCGCCACCCGCTACCCCGACAGCCACCGCCGCCGCCACCCATTGCCACCGTTGCCACCCACCACCGACTTCGCCGCCACCAACCACCACCGACGCCCATCGTTGCCACCCGCCGCCGCCACCAACCACCACTGACGCCCACCGATCCTACGTGTGACCACCGCCACCATCCGCCGCCACCGCCACCCACTACCACCACCGCCGCCGTCACCACCCACCGCCTTTGCCGCCACCAACTACCACCACCGCCACCCACCTGTCGTCGTTGCCACCCGCCGCCACCTCCGCCCCTACCAACCACCGCCGCCGTCATTACCTACTCGTCACCGCCACCAGCGTCACTTGCCGCCGCCGCCACCACCCACCTCTGCCACCACCACCGGTCACCGCCGATTTTATTCCTTCATTTTTTCTTGCTTACCAAACAATACACTATAATAAAACGTAATGATAAAATAATAAAAAATAAAATATTATTAGAAAAATAGTGATTTGTAGTGTAATCGACTAACAGTGGGGGACAGGAAGTGAATACTGTGAGAAGCTTAAAAATCCCTAATCTCCATTTATTTTATCAGCTCGCCTTGTGGGTTCAGCGATCCGACTTCGTTGGTAAGTTTCTTTGGTTGTTTACAGTAATGAAATCAGTTGACTTGTGCTGTAATAATATATTGGTGATTAGGTTACAATCTTTGCTTTTGATAGAGTAATCGAAGATTCTGGAATTCTAATTTAGGTCTTATATTGGAATTGGAGTGGTTTTGTTTCTTCAAAGCATGTTCCTTAGGTTACAATTTAACGCAAAAGCATATATATGTATGTATGTTCAATATGATACAAGTAATGAAATCGAGCTGACCTGAGAGGCAAAGGCATAACTGTAGATATCAAGCTTTGTTAAATGAGCTTTTAAGTAAATATGACAGTGGGCTTCTTTGTGACTTTCTCTGCACATAACTTCTTTGACATTTTGACCCCCTGCTGCCTTAAGAACAAATAGGATATAAGATTACAATTTCGACGGTAATGAAGACGCAACTTATAATTTTTCTAGATAGTTACAGGGCAGACAAAGTTTTGATTGCAGTTCTCATGCGTTGTCCGTATAAATAAGGTTATAAATCCTTAGGTTATAGCTTAGACGTTGACGAAGGCCCGACCTGCCCATATTACACAACACTTGCTATATACATAACTATTGCTTGTCTTTTTGACCTTTGATCACCAATTTTACCCATGACTTACAAGATTGATAGCCTTTTCTTATCATTTTGACTCGTGATCTTATCCAACACGCCTGTTGGCTATCTACCCGGACTTGCAACATATATAACTTTTGCTAATTGCTTGCCATTTTGACCTTTTCGAACCTGGCCCACCCAACAAGTGTTAGATATTTTAGTGTAATCGGGATTGACTTGGTGATCAAAGCGAATAATAATACACATCAAGCAAGTTAGGAGGTGCGGGAGTGCATGCTTGTTTGAGTTATTATAATTCGAAGTGTACGGGTACGGGCGGAGCCCGTACTCTACGGGGGTTCCAAGGGAGCAACGCCCCCTTGGCGGGGGTCCGGGGGCAGTGCCCTTGGGAGCAGGGTCCAAGGGGCAGAGCCCCTGGCTGGGGTCGAGCTGGAAAATACCATAATCTCGAAACATCAAAATTATGGCAGCTTTGTGGCAGTTGTGTCTTAAAAATTGAGATAACTGCCTAATGGCAGATTGGCAGTTAATCATCCCCAACCCCAAATTCGTAGACAGGTTTTGATTATTTTTTCTTCTGGTTCAGGTTCAGACAATTTTCGCATACACACATAACCCTGGTTCAATTTCTCGAAAATCAGACTAATATTCCAAACACCAACTTAGTGACGTTTGTTTTGTTTCTGTTGGCAGTGATGGCCGAAGAATCAGGAATGTTTACAGTACAACAAACCGTAGGTACTGTTTTATGCTGCAAATGTGGCATCTTAATCCCCCCGAATGCTGCCAATATGTGCGTCAACTGTCTTCGTTCTGAAGTAGACATAACAGAAGGACTACAAAAGCATGTTATCATCATTCACTGCGCAGAATGCGATCGCTACTTGCAGCCACCAAGAACTTGGATCAAAGCCCAGTTTGAATCTAAACAACTCTTAACTTTCTGCGTCAAAAGAATAAAGAATCTGAATAAAGTAAGATTAGTTCACTCAGAATTCATCTGGACCGAACCTCACTCCAAGAGACTTAAAGTCAAACTCAAGGTTCAAAAAGAAGTTCTCAACGGTGCGGTAATCGAGCAAGCGTGTATGGTCGAGTATGTGGTCCAAGATCAGATGTGTGAGTCGTGTTCTCGGGTTCAAACCAACCCGGATCAATGGGTGGCTGCGGTCCAGCTAAGACAACACGTTTCTCACAGACGAACTTTCTTTTATTTAGAGCAACTTATTCTCAAACATAATGCAGCTGTCAGAGCTATCAGAATTAAACAAACAGATCACGGGCTTGATTTCTTTTTTGCTAACCGTATTCACGCGGTCAAGTTCATAGAGTTTATTCAGAAAGTTGTCCCGATTAAGAGCCGCCATGATAAGCAACTTGTGTCCCACGATATTAAAAGCAATAACTACAACTACAAGTTCACTTTTTCTGTCGAAATTTGCCCGATTTGCCGTGAGGATCTTGTTTGTCTCCCTCCGAAGCTTGCAGCTAGTCTTGGAAACCTCGGGCCGCTCGTCGTTTGTACGAAAATCAGCAACAATATTGCTTTACTTGATCCGTTAACTCTGAGGCATTGTTTTCTTGACGCCGAGCAATACTGGAGGGCACCATTTACTTCACTTCTTTCGTCTAAAAAGCTTGTGGAATATGTAGTGCTGGATGTCGATCCGATCCCTTCTGAAGTCAATATTGGCGGGTCAAAGTATGTGATGGCTGACGCACAGGTGGCGCGAGTTTCTGATTTTGGGAAGAACGATACCATGTTCTTTGTAAGGACTCATTTAGGACATCTTTTAAACGCTGGTGATTATGCTCTTGGTTATGATTTAAATGCTGCTAACAATAACGACATGGAAATCGACAAGTATAAAAGTCTTGTGATCCCGGAAGTTATTTTAGTTAAGAAAAGTTACGAAGAAATGAGGCAGAAGACGCGCGGAAAGCCTCGTTCTTGGGTGATTAAATCGATTGTCAAGGAGGTTGATGTGAGTGAAACTCGGGGTAGAGTAGATGAAGAAAAGATGATCGACGAATATGAACAGTTCTTGAGGGATATTGAAGAGTACCCGGATATGAGATTTAATATTTCGTTGTACCGAAACAAAGAGTATCAGGCGTCAGAAATGGCTGATGTGACTGATGGTGAAGAGGCGCCTTCTGTGCCGTTAGAGGAACTACTTGATGATCTTAAAATAAGTAATGAAGATGTTGTTGATGACGATGGTGATGATGATGATGATGATGATGTTGATGAAGGGGTATGATGGAGTAATTTCATTTGGTATGAAACCTGCTGCTTCTTTTGAGTGTTCTGATATTGGATGTTGATTTGCTTTTTAGTGTGAAAATTTATATGTTTTCGCCAGTTTTGAGATCATGTTTAGATTTTAATCCAAGAGTAAAGGTTCTGTTTTCTACTTTTATGTGGAATTCTTGTCATGGGGTAATGATAGAGGTGTACGAAATCCGGTTTGGTCACAAACCTGTCCAGTTTTAAACCGGCCTGTTTTTTTGTGTGTGTGTGGGCTCAAACCAGTTCGGGTTAAGAACCTTTTTTTTCAGGCATTCAAACCGGTTTGGGCTGCACCAGTAATTTTGAAAAAAACCAAACTTGTTCAAACTGGTAGGCCGGGTTGGGCCCAAACCAGTTATTTTACTAGGGTCGGGTCGGGTCGGCTCAATTTGTCGTGGGCCCGGAACTAGTTTTTTTTACACCTCTAGTAAACGAGCGCATCATAGTTAGTTGGGCTCATTAATTATTTATAGTAGGGGTGTTCAAAAAACTCGTGCCTCGCAGCTCGCTCGAAAAAAACTCGAAGAAAGCTCGGCTCGAAATTGGCTCGATTGTAAACGAGCCAGCTCGGCTCGGCTCGCTTTGTAAACGAGCCGAGCTCGAGCTTGGCCTGGCTCGGCTCGTGAGCTGGCTCGATAAGGTTTACATCCTTCATTTTTTTTGTCCCACATCGCTTACAAAACAAAAACTAAGGGAGTATCTCTCCTATAAAAGAAGGTAAAAGACAATGTATAAAGTGAATTAGCTATTTATACTTGCATATTTAGTCATATGGTTAAATTAAATGGCAATTATGGCCCTTAGTCTATGAAGAAATTCATTTTTAAGGGCTTTTTAAGTAGTAAATTTTGCAGTTTTTTGTTAGTTCGAGCTAGATCGAGTCGAGCCGAGCTAGCTCGAATTCTAATCGAGTCGAGCTCGAGCCTCAAATCTCAGCTCGATTTGAAATTCGAGCTCGAGATGGGTCTAGCTCGGCTTGGCTCGACTCGGCTCGTTTACAGCCCTAATTTATAGTTATTTAATCATTTTACTTGTATAATATTTATTACGTAACATGTTGATTAAGCTTGGGTTTGAGTTTTTTTTCCCTTTCAAAAGAGCTCCAATTTACGCTCAAACTCGTGTAAGATAGGTTCGATTTGAGCTTTTAACAAGTTGATACCAGGTAGTTCACATGAAGTTCGACTCGTTCTTATCTTTTAAGTTGTATTGAGTCTTAAGTAATTATGTTTAGGTAGATGGTCTCACAAGCTCTTTGTTTAGTAAATATAAGAGGCACATGGAAATATATATTTTATGTTCAGAAACAGCTTTTGACTTTTTGAGTTTGACAAAGTGGTTTCCTGAAGCCGAAGTAATCATGGGGATGCGCTAATTAGTTAAGTAAGCAACTTTGGTACAATAATTGGAGATGAAAACGACAACAAACAAAACAAAAGTTAGAGAGACCAAGGCGGTACTTCATTAGTACGATGACCGCATACATACGGCTTATGTTACCGGGAATCCTGGACTAAAGCATGGTTTCCTAATAAAATAATATACCCAATCACTTATCTAAGGATATCTTATTAATAATTCGGCTTGTAATTTTGATTTACACTTTTGTAAAAAAGAATCAGTTGTATAATCATCATAAATCTACACTTGATTTTCACTCGATTTCGTTCACATGATGAAACACATATTTCTTAGAGGAGAAGGTTTAGATCAAAAATCCATTTTGGTACCATAGCAAAATCGAATGTGGCAGTTGGGTACCATCCATTGTGTTTCGTACCACAGGTTTTCGAGAAGGGAGGTGATTGATTCACTCATCATCCCGTTCATTCATCTCATACCCATAATTGTTCACATAGTCAATCATCTCATGCTAAACATTCTTTTTAAAATTTTTATAATGAATTGGTTGTGAGATGGTTGGGAAGGAAAATATGGAATTGAAATATGGCGATGCGACGATGATGTGGGAAGAAAAGTATGGATACCTTATGCACGAAATCGAGTGAAGACCGATATAAATCTATAATGATTATCTGAGACTACTATTTGCAACAAAAAATGAAAGTAAATACAAATATAATTAACATATATGTCATAATTATATTATACTATATATTAATTTACATCATTAGCTATAGCAAACAAAAAGTCCTTACTTTTAGGTTTAATTACCAAAATGTCATTATAATATATAATAGAATTTTCATTTACACCCTCTAATTTTTGATAAGTTTATCATACAACCCCTCTATTTTAGTAATAATATGTTTAGGCTCTTAATCTTAATAATTGTTGTTACACTGTATTACAATCTTTATTTGACTCACAACTTTAGTTTTTCCCTTTACATTTTATTGTAATTACTATTTAGACCCTAAAATTTTAGTTTTTTTTTTCCTTTTACTTATTTATTGGCGTTTCTTTTTAGTTTTTCTCAAGGTAAAGTCTTTCTAACTTTCGTATATACCGTCGTAAGTAGGTTATTTTATTCACGTTTCGAACATGTCGCAAGTATTCACTTTTACGGTTATAACGAATGTCGATACCATCACGGACTAAATCGATAACTTTTTGTGACGTTCGAATATACCGTCGTCACGTGGTTTTCTACCTTTACGTAAAAGGTCCATTCGCGATTGCTTTTTTTTTAATCTATGGTTTGAACCCGCCGCGAAACGCAGGTGATAACCCACCAGTTTATATTAAACATCACAAAAACACAACTAGTGCAGTGGATTTTTTTTTATCTTTTTTTCTTGTTTTACTTTTCGAAGTTTCAATTTAACTCTTGAACTATAAATAATATACAACCAATAGTTTTATTTTCTTCTTATAACTTTTCTTCGTTAGTTTAGAAAAAAAAAAACTAAATAAGCAAATATAATTTCTTTTGAAAACGACGCAACACCACATAACCATCACTATTTTTTCGTTCGTTCTTTAGGAATTTCGATCATTACACTACGTCATAGATACCACATCACCATATTTTCTTCTATTCAATATTTTTTTTTTTTGTTTTTTTTTTGTTTTACACATTTTATTTTGCAGCTTCATACTAATATTTACTGTTTGGTTCATACGAAGATTAAAATAAATATACTTAGATTAAAAATAAAAATAGTTTTTTTTTCTTTTCTGAAACGTGTTTATAAAAAGTAAAATACATGGATAAGCAAGTTCGATTCCTAACCTCCCCATTATTTTCTGCGACACCTGGTGATGATGAGAGACTAGGCGAAAAAGGTGGAGATCGCTAGTTCGATCCTTGAACTGAGCGGGTTTTACCTCATCGCAGTGTCGTGCATTCGGGCGAGTGATCATGAGCTTCGGCCCTAGGTGAGGGTTTTCCCTGGTTCGGAGACAAATGTATCCTGATATGGTGAATTTCGCCAGTAGCTCATTTGAAGAATTCGTTGACCCTTAAAAAAAACAAGTCGCACGTGTGGGGTGATGAACAACTCCACGTGATTGTCACATGCATGGTAACGGTTGATACCCAGAGAATATGTACCAGGAGGGGAGGAGTTATTGGGTGGTACAGTAAGTGGTACGTGATACGGCTTCACAGCTGGAAAGTCTAGTACCGTACAACTCCTTTCCACATAAGAGGGTTCCATAACTTCTCCTTTTTCTCATAAAGTGTTACTTGGATACAGAGAAAAAAAAGTGATTGTTTACATTTTTGAAAATATTAATTTTAATAAATATTTCAAGGGTTACATAGTTTTCCTGGTTGATTATAAACTTCGGTAATTAAAAATAAATTTGTTTATGTTTTTTCTTTTCTAAATTTATCTCTATAAACAAAATATATATTTATATATGAAGAACTCTATTAAGAGCATTCACAATGGATCCTCTATACGTATGTGAGTGTATAGCCTCTATATTTGTGAAAGTGGTTGTAAATTGTTGTGAGAGGAGCAGAGAGAACAAGCAGAAAAAGTTACTGCTCTTCAGTAAATTTGGAGGAGATACTGTTCACCTCTAGAATTTTTTAATATTTTTTGAAAATGATTGCGAGTGGATGAGAAAGAAAAGATAATAGTAAAAGTATAAAAAATATTATTTAATTGAAAATGAAAGAGAAAAAAAGTGTTTTTAATATAATTATAGGAGAAAAATGCCCGGATAGTCCCTGTGGTTTCGCCTTTTTTAACCTATAGTCCCCAACTTTCTAAAACTACCTGAATAGTCCCCAAGTTTTCATTTTTTGTTCCCGGATAATCCCTGGGTCTAACTTCAGTTACTTTTCTCTGTTAAAATGATGTGAAATGACAAAAATACCCTTTCCTTAAAAGGCCAAACCACAGGGACTATCCGGGCATTTTTCTCTTTTTATTTATAAAACCCCACCACCACACTTCATCTTCAACCTCCACCCACCATCACCCCCTTTTCCAGCGTCGGTTTTCCGATTCGAGCTGCGGGGATGACAATGTCAAGATAAGAAGATTTGAGGTCTGAATAGCTACATCATCAGCAGAAGATGCAACAGGCATATGTTTAAATAAATACATGAGTTCAATTCAAATACCTACAACATGAATAAACATAAACCAAAACAAAAACAAAAATAGTTAACTCAAATCCATCATATAATAATAATAATAATAATAATAATAATAATAATAATAATAATAATAATAATAATAATTACCAAGTCAAAGCAAATATCAATTTCTTTACAAAAGTCATCATCCATCACCCCCTCTCAACTCAACTGCACTTCCCCCTCTTCTTTATCCGCCGTAAAAAAACCAACATACCAGAACCATCATCAAAAACGACTCTTATTCGCTCATGAAACAGAAGAACACATATCACACGTTTGTAGCATCGAAACTACCACCACCCATCGTGTTCGTCCTCTTTCTGTCTCTCCAATTCTCCCCCCAAACTTTCGCTTCCGCCACAGCCCGTTCCCGATAAAGGTCCCGGTTCCTAGCCCAACTCGTATTCGCCGGACTATTCTTTTGGTTTCATCTAGTTCAACTCAGATCAGATTCAATGTCATCCCCGCAGCTCGAATCGAAAAACCGACGCTGGAAAAGGTCTCGGGAGGTGCGATTTAAGGGGGTACACCCTGGTGGAGGGTGGAGGTTGAAGATGAAGTGTGGTGGTGGGGGTTTTATAAATAAAAAGAGAAAAATGCGCGGATAGTCCCTGTGGTTTGGCCTTTTAAGAAAATGGTATTTTTGTCATTTCACATCATTTTAACAGAGAAAAGTAACTGAAGTTAGACCCAAGGACTATCCGGGAACAAAAAATGAAAACTTGTGGGCTATTCAGGTAGTTTTAGAAAGTTGGGGACTATAGGTGAAAAAAGGCGAAACCACAGGGACTATCCGGGCATTTTTCTCTAATTATAGAGATAAAGTAAGAGATTTAATTGTAGATGTTTTAAAAGAACTCAATTAGAAAATCATAAACATTTCCATCAACGTTCCTTATACCTTCATACCTGTATGATTTTATTTTTAGTTTTAATTTTGGTTGTTTTTCGAATTGTTTAATTAACTCTGTAAGGTTTAGTTAATACATATATCATCACATTAGGGGTTTTTAACGAATCAAATTTCAATTTGAGTTCAATATTCAAAATTTCGATTTCAAATACTGAACTCAAATCAAATTCAAAATTTTGAAACTGGTTTTGAATTCGATTCGAAATTCGATTGCTAGATTGAAATCTATCTTCAAAATTTAAGTGAGGGCTAATTTGAGTAAACTGTCATTTTGGTCCTTGAGGTTTGGGCAGTTTTGTCACTTTAGTCCAAATTTGAAACTTTTTGCATCTGGGTCCCTGTGGTTTCATTTTTGTTGTCATTTTGGTCCAAAAGCAAAGTCAGCTCAGATTTAAAAAAAACTCTGGTTTTTTGTCCTTTTCTGAAGGGGCATTTTGGTCATTTAAAAAAACCCTGTCTCTCTCTTCTCTCCTCTCTATCTGCAGATTATCACCAAAAAACCCCTGTATCTCTCTTTTCTCTCTCTCTCTCTATCTACAGATCATCACCACCACCACCACTTCTACAGAGCCACCATCATGAGCTCGGGGGAAGAGAGGAGTGTAGCTTTTGAAGAAAATGAGAGGTGATGGGAAGATTATGTTTAAATGTATATTTATGTTAAAATGACTATTTTTGTGACAACTCGTAATTCGAACCTACCTTGTATAACGATATGTGCTTATGTGAACTATTACGATAATGGAGGTTAGGTTGTTTTATGCTATGTGATTGTACATTTGTTACACAAACCGAATCGCACAACACTACACACAACCACACATGCCGATTGGGCTTTACACTAGTAATCGGACAAGGGGCAGCCCAAGTGAGGGCCGACCCACTTCTCTTGTACGTACAAACACCCACCTCTAGGGTTGTTCTCCTATTTTGTTACAACACTCGAACACACAAAACCCTAGTGCTTATCCTCTCTCTCAACACCCGACGGCAACAACTCTTGGTGATCGAAGATTTTGCCCTTCATTCGGATCACTTTCTCTTGGCTTGATTCTATCTCAATCGGTTAGTGTTTGATGTATTGCTTGAATTAATGATGTTGTAATCTATATATATATATATATATATATATATATATATATATATATATATATACTTTTAGATGTCTTGTGTGATTATTGTAGGTCCCTCTCGGAGGATGACGAACCTAAACCTTGTTATACAAACCCACTAGCGAGTGCGGAATCCAAGCTAGCAAGCAAACCGAGATGAAACAAGTATAAACACAAACACACAAGGTTCACCGATTAACACCACTTGTATTAATACGTATGAAAGGTTTCGGTTACAAGCTCAATGTTCACAAATGTGTTTTGCAAACTCTCTAGTGTGTGTGTGTGTTTTCGGACAGAATGCTCTCAAGAACTCTCTATCTTTCTGTCTGTGTGCATCTATCTGTTCTCAACACACTGCATGGGTATTTATACCCATACACAGCATGTCTGGTCGAAGGATCCGATAGATGATCGAAGGATCATCTATCGATGACAAAGTGTTCGAAGGATTCACATATACTTCGAAGGATGGCATATCCTTCGAAGTCCAACATTATCCTTCGTAACATATCTTTCGAGGTCATCGAAGGATAGAATCAATCCTTCGATGGACCAACCTTCGACACAGAACAATTACAAACATTTTCTAACTGTTGGTCCAAGTCAAACCAGGAGGACGGTTGACTTGGTCAACTTACAGGACTGACAAGGACATCGTTTACATCGTGACCGAATACAGACAAAGTACAGACACAAGTGCACCAACAAACTCCCCCTTGGCTGTAGCTTTGTCTCGATCTTCGATGGTTGCAGATTTGTCTCGATCTTGATCGTCTTTGATCTTCATGTCTTCAAGACTCTGATGTCCTTTCAAGTCTTCAATGTCGGAGGATCTTCAAAGTCTTCACGTCTAGAAAGCAGAGAGTGTATCAACAAACTACCCGTATCATGTAGGAAGTGTGTTGACAAACTCCCCCTTAACATAAGCTCCCCCTTGAGTTATGCTCGTGAAATACTTGAACTTTATGAAGTGAGATCCTTGTGGTGTTGATGATGGTCTGCGGCAACTCGATCATCTTCATCTTTTGAGTGCCTTCACGTCATGTCTTCATTCCGAAGCTTTGTCATCGACCATGTTCTCCTAGCCTTTAGAATATGCACATGCAAGAAATCTAAACGCGTAATGAGAACAACTGCTTGGAATATAGATAGCATAAACAAGTGACACACGTATGACCATGTCACAATCAAACACCGTCCGACAGTTTGAAAGTTTAATAAATTTATCAATTTTAGTTTTCAACTTTCAAAACTTGCAAATTTCGACCGTTTATGAAGATTTAGTCAGTTCGGTTTTCAGTCAGGTTTCAGGTAACAAAGACTCGAGCTCCAACATCGTACGATCGAAAATAAAATAGAAATAAAATCTTTTTGGTATTTTTGAATTTTTCAAATGTAAAGACTGAAAGCAGTAAATAAATATATACAGACATTCTTTTTGCGAGTTTAGAGGGTAAGAGAATCATATCAGTGTACGGTCATGCCAAAACACTCTTGTTGTTCAATTAGTTAACATTAAGATAAGCATCCTATAACGATTATCAGTATTGTTGTCCACTTAAGCTCAACTTATCAGATGTAATCATGGCGAGGGGATACGTTAAGGTATGATTTATACTTACCGACCGGTGTTCATCCACATCACGACACATTCCCGTATCAAGGTATGCACGAGGGTTCATCTTACCGGTGAGTATACCGATTATCATCTGTTTGACCGTATAAACTGTGAGATACTCACTTATTTTGATTTGAAAAACAAGCCCTATGTGATATAATCACTTATTGATGAGGAACTTGATTTTCATATGCATGAGGGCACAGGTGCAAGTCCGTGAACAGGTCAGTACTTCCGTACAGCAGAGAGACGAACTTGGCACCCGGATAAATGTGATATTTTATCACTTATTTGTTTGGACATGTGATTGTTTATCACTTATTGAGGTCGAATGCAATATGCAGTATATAATATGTACACGTATGTATAGTATCATGGAAGATCTAGACTTGCGTCCCCGTTATTTTTCGGTAAAAGATACAACCATGATACCCAGATGATAAGCAGCATAAAAACCAAATATCTCAGAACCTCGGCAATCTATCAAACGAAATTTCGGTACTAAGACCATATGCCAATGAATGGTTCCCACCTGGTCTTTAGTCGATTAAGATTTATATCACCCTGCACACTTTAAAATGATTGTGAGCCTACCGATACATCTTATATAGAGCTGCTTATCGTTTTTCATTTTAAGGTTTAAAGAGGTTTGGATAGACCACTGATGTACTATCATTTTCTCTTTTGCTCGCCAGGAAACTCATTTTTGTTTTTCTATTGTTTTTGTGTTTTTGAAATTTTTCAATGTTTTTGGATTTTCAGATTTTGGATTTACTCCCCCTAAAATCAATAAACTAAGACAAATTTAAAACACAAAGATATTTACAAAAATGATTTTCCGATGTTGGTTTTACTCTTGCTTGACCTTAATGCCGTTTACCAATAATAAAAAGTCAAATCTTGATTTATCAAAAGCTTTGGTAAAAAGGTCGGCACGTTGGTCATCGGTGTGGACCTTAACAACATCGATTAGCCTTTTCTCAAAGCAATCACGTATGAAGTGATATTTGATTTCGATGTGTTTGGTCTTTGAGTGCTGCACAGGATTTCTAGTGATATCTAAAGCAGCAGAGTTATCAACGTAAATAGGAGTAGTTAGGAATTCAAAACCGTAGTCCCGCATTTGTTGTTGGATCCAAAGAACTTGGGAGCAACAACTTGAGGCAGCAATGTATTCAGCTTCGCATGTTGATGTAGCGACGCATGTCTGCTTCTTGCACTGCCAGGTGACTAGGCGATTTCCTAAAAACTGACATCCAGCCGTTGTGGATTTGCCGTCGATTTTGCATCCGCCAAAATCAGAATCACTGAAAGCGACCAATTCAAAGTTATTATCCCTAGGGTACCACAGACCGGTGTCAGGGTACGCCTTCAAATAACGAAAAATCCTTTTAACAGCTGCAAGATGTGAGGCCTTCGGATTAACTTGATATCTGGCAAGCAGGCACGTTGGGTACATTATGTCTGGCCTTGATGCTGTGAGGTACATAAGAGATCCGATCATTGCGCGATAGTTTGAGGGGCTAACAGCTTCTCCCTTCAAGTCAGGAGTAATTCCGTGATTTGTTGGCAATGGGGTACCAATGGGCGTTGCATCAGACATCTGGAACCGGCTCAAGATGTCACCAACATATTTAGTCTGATGGATGAATATCCCAGACTCAGTTTGTTGTACTTGTAAGCCCAAGAAGAAGGTCATTTCCCCCATAGCACTCATCTCGAATTTATCCTGCATGATGCGCTCGAAATTCCTACACAAGACATCATTAGTAGAACCAAAAATAATATCATCAACATATACCTGAACCAGAAGAAGATCTCCATCTTGTTCTTTGATGAAGAGAGTACAATCGATAAGACCTCTTCGAAAACCATTCTCCAGTAGATAGGTAGATAAGGTTGCATACCAAGCTCGTGGCGCTTGATGAAGACCATAGAGAGCTTTATTCAGCAACCAAACCCGATCGGGATGGATAGGATCTTCAAAACCTGGAGGCTGTTCGACGTACACCTCTTCTTCGACCACACCATGTAAGAATGCACTTTTCACGTCCATCTGGTAAACCTTGAATCCTTTGAAGGACGCATAGGCTAGAAAGATTCGAATTGCTTCGAGACGTGCCACTGGTGCATACACTTCGTTGTAGTCGATCCCTTCAATCTGACGAAAACCTTGAACGACTAAACGTGCTTTGTTTCGGATAACAACTCCGCGGTCATCCTTTTTGCATTTGAAAACCCAACGGATATCAATCTTCTTGTATCCAGCAGGTTTCTCTACGAGTTTCCAGACACCCAGCTTCTGGAATTGTTGCAGCTCTTCCTGCATTGCTTCAACCCAAGCGTTATCTTTCAAGGCTTCTTTCCACGTTCTTGGTTCTTCCTGTGAGACATAGCACGCGAAGGACCAATCGTTCTGCTGCCCGGATTCTCGAATAGCTGCATACAAGCCTGCATTGTTGTTGTTTCGCAACATGTTTCTTGTTTGAACGCCACTTTGCACATTTCCAATGATGTTTTGTTGAGGATGGGTATTATGAATCCTTGTTTCAGGATTTTCTCGAACTGGAATATTTATACCCAGGTTGTTAAGATTAAGATCAACAACCAAATCAAGACCCGGAATTGACGAAGAGGATGATGCAGTAGCCTCAGCTGTTCTATGGGCATCCACTGGAGGAGTACCTTCTGAAGTACCATGAACTGCTGTTGTTGGGGCTTCTTGATCTGCATCTAGAAATTCATCATCCTCTGAAGATTCGTTCAATTCGTTTGCATCATGAAAATCCTCATTGTTGAGAGTATTATTGTTCACCGAAGAAGATGGTTCTTGATTAACAAGAATTGGACGAACCACCGGTGAAACTGTTGCATTGTCACTCTCGAAAAACATCCTAGCCGCAGCACTTTCTTCAACGGCTTCAACATTGATCGAATTGAAGAAGTCATCATACTCAAACATCCAAGGTTGACCCGGATATTTGACTGGCAAGGTGTGCCTTTGTACTCTGACCTCAGACCATTCCTCGACCCTTTTAGTCTCTAGATTCCAGACTCGTAAGTTAGGGGTGGCATACCCAAGAAAGTATCCATCAATTGCTTTTGCCCCAAACTTTCCATTAGGATCGATGATTGTGCATGGAGCTCCAAACGGTTCAAGATAAGACAAATCTGGTTTCCGTTTTTGAAGAAGCTCAAAGCAGGTCTTATTGTGCCTTTTGACTGTAAGGACTCGGTTCAATGTGTAACATGCAGAGGCCACAGCTTCAGTCCAGAATGGAATGGGCAACTGCGACTCTACCAACATTGTCCTAGCAGTCTCGATCAATGTGCGGTTCTTACGTTCAGCGACGCCATTCTGTTGAGGAGTATTGTAACACCTCAAAATTTTGTGTCCAATAATGTGTTAACACGTGTCATTTGTTTACACGTGGCATCTATAATAAATAAAGGACTAATTTTGACAAACCTTGAAAGTATATAAATTCGAGGGTTATAAATGTCAACAAGGGTAAATATACTGTATAGTAACCCTAAATAAATGCTTAAACCTTCAAACGAATAAATCATAAATCGTACGGGAGCGAAACGCGGAAGAAAGTGAGAGATTACGAACTACAGGGGTTAACTGTGTCAACATGTTTAATTATACCTCTGAGTGATCCTTTAACGTTCCCAAGGCTTCGTAACAGTATTATACGCTCACTAGAATATACTGTATAAATTCCGCGAAGTTCCGTCTTAAAACGAAAGAGTTATACTCAAATTCGTATGAGAAGGGTTAAAAGCGTCAATAATGAAAGTTAAGGCTTTCTGAATAATTATAAATAAACCGGGGACTTTATAACGCGGGTAAATAACACGAGGCTCCTATCGGTAAATAACCGAGGGCCAAACCGCAAAGTTACCCCTTCAAACCCGAAAGGTCAGGTAAATCATTACGAAAGATTTCGTTATTAATTACCAGATTCTGTAATCATGACAAAAGATTTAAAATTTCTGAATTATAAACCTCAGGCGGCCCGCGTGAGGTTTAGACTTAAGTTGAGGCGGGCCGCGAGCCACCTCAATTACGCGTCTGAGTTCTTAAACTCAGGCGGCCCGCATTAAAATGGCATGGAACTCCCATGCGGGCCGCGTGGGACGCCCAGATGCAGAAACATTGTAACTACTTGACCTTTGGACCATTTGAACGACCAAACACCAATCAATGAGGCATGGGTGACCCCTACTCGACCCATAACCCTCTAATACACCTGCCATTCATCCAAGGGCACTTGTAGAGTTGTGTGTAATGATCTTGAGCCATGACATTTGCTATAAATAGCACTAGTAAGTTCATAACATTCATCACACTCAAAGACACATTCTCTGGTCATCTCAAGAGCTAATAAGCATCCTTCTCTGCTCCATATTCAAGTTCTAACTTCTGTAAGTTACCTTGATCATCCGTAGTTCAGTTTATGCTTAGTATTTAGCTAAAAACCAAACCGTCGTAAAAACGGTTTGACTTTAAATTATGTCCATGATGGTTCTGTCTTATGACGAATCAAAGGTGGTTATAAGTTGGTATCAATGGAGGTAATAAACCCCTAAAAGGGTTCCCCCTGATCACCACTCTAACTATGTCAAATGTCGAGTCAAACGTGCGGTTAAAAAGTCAACAGAAAGCTATTTTAGCGATTTATGCATAATCTGTAATGTATATGTTATGAAACCTGTTTTGACACTTATAAAATATGATAATAAGTATATAAACTTGTTTGCGCTCGTTTGAATCGATCATTCGCTATATTGAACCGGTTCGGAGCCGAAAGTCGCAAAAGTTTGACTTTTGCTTTGACTTCAGTTCTGACCCGTTTTAGTGAGGTATAAATATACCTTAGGACTCTCTTAGGACCAGGTCACATGTTGGTATAAACCTCTGTGGTCGGTTCATGAGTTATCCGAGTCTTTTGCGCAATTCCGTCATTCGCCTAAAAGTTGACCGTAACGGCCTTTTAAAATTAAAACGAGTATTTCGGACACGTGAACGGACCAAAACCTTGCTTACTAAATTATAAGCATGTCCTTAAAGTTTCACGTCAATCCGAGGTCTAGAACGAGAGTTATGCTAAATAGCGCAATTAAAGTAAACTTTAGTAATTAACGGCGCAATTAGCATAACGCCTATCTAAACCAAGATTTCGTCACCAAATCTTTTGCCCACTGTTATAAACTAATATTTTGGGAATTTTAAAGATTTTTAATAATTTTTACCTCGCTCATAACCTGCGGTTATGGCTACGATTCGGTAAATACCGAATATGCCCTTTTCGGCCAAAACATGAGTTCTACAAGGTCTTTTGACCCGATTCCAGTTGCTACTGGTTTTAAATAATAAATAAAGTATTTTAAGCTTTATGAGCTGTTCGGGAAACTCAGATTTCCTGTAGAACTCGAAAGGCCCTTTGAAAGCCTTTAAAATGACCGAAAAGCCCCTACGGGGCATAATATTAACTTAAACTCGTTACGGGCGTCACGGAAGGTATCTTACTGATACCACAACCCATTTAAGGCATATTGACTTAGGAAATAAGCGTACGACTCCCATGGTTAACCGTTTCGCCTATTGCGCGCACGGTTCGGCTTATGAAACTAGTTTTCATAATTTAGCCGATACGGGTCAAATAATATTATTTGAACCCCAAAATCCAGAGTGTGAACCATTAACCCATATAAAACAAGTCTCTGAACTTGTCGGGTCAGAATCACACTCCATTCTCGGTTTTCGCCTTTTCGCGCGATTAAACCATATCTATATATATCGGAACCAACCGGTCTAGGCTACGGCCATTATAACGACTCGTTAGGATTCTAAGAGGTTAATTAAAACCTTCGTTCCAGATTAGGAGCCCCAGTAAAAGCTATCGGTGATTTAATCCAATTAAGGAAATATACTTGCAAAGGTAAATACTTTAACTTATTTCCCCTATATGGGCTTGGGTTACGGTATATTAATACCGCTTGATTGAGCATTATATAATTCCATCGCTCAGGTGGTTAATTGATTAAATATGATCGGCTCATTTAAACAGTTTTGTTGCTTATAAGCCTTTGGGGGGTTTAATGACCGTTGTCCCGGATATCCTTGGCATCATTTTACGAAATGGCCACGACCTTCGACATCCCGGTGTAGGCGTACACCCGGTATAAAGTGTCGACATTAAATTTAAAAGACGTAGCCGTTGGTTTTTATACTACGGTTTTACGCAAACGTGGTGTGTCTATAAATCTTTAACCCGGCACGACCCGGGCTACTGAACGCATAAAAGAACATGTAAAACGTTCACAAGATTTTATTATAATTTTCCCAAGTTATAAAAGAGTTTGTGCCTTGTGCATTCAAATCAATTTTGTTAAACATTTTCAAATGTGTCAGTTGAATGTATTTACCAGTGTAAACTGACGTATTTTCCCCAAAAAGATTAAGTGCAGGTACCTAAACGAAAATTGGCTGGTATTAGCTCCCTAGCGTCGTGATAAGTCTCGCAAGCTTGATTGCAGTATCTGATGGAACAAATACTTTATGTTTATTTACGATCCACTGTGGATATATTCAACCCCTGTAATACATTTGATATTACAACCAAAGGTTGAAGTTTATATATTTATCTTATGCTTCCGCTGTGCATTATATAATTGTGTGGTTTGACTATATTGTTGCCAACATCGTCACGGTAATCCCCCACCGGGCCCACCGGTGAGACACGTGGGGAAATCGGGGTGTGACAAGTATAAGCTGCACTAAACTCATGAAGAATACCCTTTGAAGTGCAAAACTCCGTCATGGAATGATTTTTAAATTCAGTACCATTGTCGCTACGTATCCGCCTAACCTTCAACTTATACAAATTCTCAATCTGAATGATCAAGTTTTTGATAATACCAAAGGTTTCACTCTTGTGTGCCATGAACGCTACCCAAGAAAATCTTGAATAATCATCAGTTATCACGAGGCAGTATTGATCACCCCGAATACTCTTGTGCTTGACAGGACCGAACAAATCCATGTGCAAACGTTCAAGAGGAACTGCCACTGTGTTGATCTTCTTAGTAGGGTGCTTCTTCTTCGTTTGCTTTCCTTTCTGGCATGAAACACAGACGTCTTGAAGATGGAAATTTTTGAGGGGAACACCATTCACCAATTCATTTGAAACCAAATGATTCATTTTGCGTAAGTGAATGTGACCCATTCGTCTGTGCCAAGAGATAGTGTCTTTTTCTGTGGCTTTGGAAACGAAACAAGTTGCTTGTGCAGACGTAGTAATAGCTTGGCTCATATCAAGGACGTACAAATCATTTATCCTTGGAGCCGACAAGAGAATCCATTCTTTTGGAATTTTGAAGCCGGGTTTCAGCACATAACATCCATTAGCATCAAAGTGTACTGAGAACTGCTTGTCACAGATTTGAGAAACACTAAGAAGATTGTGATCAAGTTGTTGCACAAAGTTGATCTTGTCAAAGCTGACAATCCCGTTGGATATCATTCCTTCACCCGTTATATATCCACCTTTATCTCCAGCAAAAGCAACATAACCTCCTCTAATAGTTTTAACGTCGTAGAGAAGCTTCATGTCGCCTGTCATGTGCCTGGATGCCCCACTATCAACAATCCAATGACTACTGACAGTTCCTCCTGGAACACCCTGCACATGAACTCAAAAGAATTAGTTGGAGATGGGGACCCAAGCCATTGTGGTCTTGGGTCTTCCATTTTCATCAATGACAATAACTTCCTGTCTTTGATGGTTGGTGAATTGTGATGGTCCCCCTGATTCAGTAACCGATTTTGGTTTCCTGTCTTTAAAATAACTTCCTGTCTTTGATGGTTGGTGAATTGTGATGGTCCCCCTGATTGTTTGAAGTTTTAGAATTGTCTGGTTTTACGGCAACAGATTGTTTTTGAACCACATCGGTTTTAATTGCTTTTTCAATCTTCTTGACCTGTTGGCGTTTCTGTTTCTTTTCCCTTTCTTTTGCAAGGCGGGGATCTTGTTTTACAGAAACAGATCGCTTACGGTCATTGTGGTCACGGGGAACATCAACCTTTTCTTTTTGTTTATGAAGATATGGACAGTTTCGAATAATATGTCCAATTGTTCCACATTCAAAACATGATCTTCGTTCAACAAACCCCGAAGTATCATGTGTTCGTCTAGCCGATGATGATGAACTTTGTGAACCCGAGGTACTAGGTTTTGAACTGCTTGGTTCATTCCTTTTCTGTATAATAGCTTTCTTGACAAAATCTAAGTTAGATTTGTTTTCAAAAGTCTCAATTTTATCCGTTCCCGTCGATTTCACAAAGTTAACGTTTTTCTTCTTCTTTTGATTCGGCTTCTTTTGGGCTTGAGCCGGTGATTTTCCTTTGGGCTTGGTGTGATTTTGCTGTTTTGGCACTGTTGGTAATTTCTTGTTGCCAAATTGTCTTCGAATTTCAGCCTTTGGAATAGGAGGACACTGTGTAACTGTAACACGTGGTCCTGTCTTTCCCAAAAACTTACTTGTCGTATTTTCAAAGACTTTGCAGATTAAGGATTGATTAACATTCTTAATGGGAAAATCTTTGTCTGAGTAAATTTTATCATCACCAACAAGAGTGTACAGCAAATTCACACTCTCTGGCTCTTCTGCAGATGAGGACTCAGTTGCAACAGTCTTAGCGGGTTTTACAGGGGGATCACATAGAATGTGATTCTCGAGAGGTATGTCCTCATTTTTGGCTACCGCATCAGACTTTGCTGGGACAGCATCATCAGATTCATCATCAGAAGAATCAGCATCCTCAATCACAACTGGAGGATCTTGATTCTGTTCAGCACTTACAAATGTATCTGCTGACACATCTGAATCTGAGGATACTTCCTTTTGGTATCCGAGTCCTGCAGCAAATTCTTTCACATCTAGAGGCACAGATGGTTCAAAGAACACCCTGTCCTCCTCATCCGGCATGGCATCATAATTATGTCTCACTGGTGGTGGACAATTCTTATAGCCTATGCACGTGACGTCCCTTTTCTCCTTTTGGACATCAATGATGTGATCCAACACATAGCTAGAACTCAAATAACTGTCTAACTTGAGTTGGATTGCCTCACTTTCCGTTTTTACACACACCATTTCTTTTTGCATTGTCTCAAGACGAGATATATACAAATTAATGTCCGTTTGTTTTCTGGAAACCATTTTAGTTAGTTCGGTTTTATCTTTCTTTAATTTTTCAATTACCGATTTGAACTCCTTTTCATGGTTTTCATAAAACATATTGGCTTCTGTGCATTTGGAAAGGTCCACAGTCAATTTCTGATTGTGGATAAAAGTCACATCATACTTTTCTTGCAAAGCTTCGTGCTTACTTTGCAAGTCACTCAAATTCTCATTCAATGTAGTATGTTTGTCTTGCAAGTCAAACAAACTAGCTTGTAAAGCATCATGTTTGTCTTGCAACTCAGACATACTTTTCTCCACATCAGCACATCTAGCACGCAATCTATCACATTCATCACAAGTAATAACAGTGGGTTCATCGACACATACCTGACTTGATGAACCGTCGACATTAGCCATAAAGGCTGAATGGAGAGAAGATGAAGTATAAGCAGCTTGATCCACCAGAATAGATCTTCTTTGAGTTTCTGCTGCAGCTTCCTCCAAAAGCTCATCAATGTCAGCATCACCCGAAACATTAGATGTCTCACCCACATGATCATCACCTGAACTGGATGATTCTTCATCAACACTCCTGCTGTACCCAGACGAGTCTTCATCTTCAGAAGATTCACCACCATTGGCGGAAGATTCTCCACCACTGGTGTGAACTAACTCCTTCACAACCTGAGCAAAACATGCTGTTCCATCGGGAGCATCACCACCCAACTGGATTGACCAGTCACAACCTTCATCCACCTGAACCGCAAGTGCCCGGTTGGTTTGGTTGTTGACAGGCACCAATGTACGCTCATTGTTTCTGTTCTGCTGGTTGCCTTGATTTCTGAAGGGGTTTTGATTCCCGTGCTGGGCTGGCTTTGTACATTCCCTCTTAAAGTGACCCCGTTCACCACAGTTGAAGCACTTCACTGCCTGTTTATCGAACCCATACTTGGTGTCTCTCTTACTCTCCAAGCTGGTTCTGCCAGTACTTTCCATCCAATCCTTTGCTCTTCTCACAGCACTAGCAAAGGCCCACTTGATATCCATCAAGTCCATCTCTTCTTTATCAATCTGCCGATAATCTTCTTGTGTCAGATTAATGTTGCCAATCTGACCTTCAATTAACCCACAGTATGCGCTCACTACAGTGTTAAGCAGCTCCATGTGTTCCTTAGCTACCTCTACACTGACTTTAGAGAAACTTGAAGTGTCGAGCTGTACTGTACTTGGCTTTGATTGTTGACCAGCAGATGATGTTCCTCCATAAGATGCACGTTGTGTTTGAGCAGGAGGAGGAGGAGGTGGTTGTATTGGATTTCCATACATGTCTGTGGTGGGAGGCGGCTTTACAGAAACTTGCACCGGATTGCCATACATATCTGTGCTTGTGACAAACGCCGTTTGCAATGGAGCAAGTGGACCTGTTCTTGCAGACGAAGTACTGGAAGTTCCAAAATACATTTCTGGATTTTGTGGCAATGGAACTCTCTTCGCCTTTAATGTTTCCTCCTGATCCTTGTTTTCCAAAAGCTGCACGAAGTCGTTGATATTTGTAGTTTTCAACACTCCGTTATACTTCAGGATTTCCAAGAAACTACTCCATTGGGGAGGCAAAGCATCAGCAAACTTTTTCACCACTTCTGATTGAGTTGTTGCTACACCAAAATTATTCAACTCAGTAAGCAAATGATAAAACCGACTCGTCATGTCTCCCAAAGACTCCTTATCTAAGCACGTGAAACTGTCAAATTCCTTCTTGAAAAGATCATGACGCAATTGGCGTGTTGCCTCATTCCCTACTCCTCTGGTTTTCAAACCGTCCCACAACTTCTTTGTAGTCTTGAAGCTGACAAACTGATGATAGATGTCTTTGCTTAACGCCTGAGTGAGAATGGCGTAGGCTTTTGTCACACCCCAACCGATGGCGGAAACATCGGGATGAGACGAACAAATTGCTCAAAACAACATAACACTAAATGTGACAATAATTTATTTAATTCATTTCATAAACTCTAAAGTGAAATACATAGTTCCAAACAATACAACATATTGTTCAACAATAATTCAAATGTTATGTGGGTTTCTAGAGTTCATCCTAGCTTGATTCTTGAATCTTGTACTTTCAACCTGCAATATGTATTAAAATAATATCAACAAAAAACATGTTGGCGAGTATACAAGTTTTCATACATAGTAAATACATGTTTAAAATGTTTACTCAATTCCAAATGTGAAATACAATATCATGTTAACAGTATACACTCGAAACGATGTTACTCTATGTGCCCAAACCAAAGTTTAACGCAATTAAAGTGTACCCAAACGAGTTTGAGTAGGTTGACATAGTTAAACCTAACAATACCTGCTCATAGAACAGGAGGGGCGTTTCTCAACCTATAGCGCTACCATTGTTAGGGGAGGCTTGTACGAAGTTAATGAACACATAGTCATTAGGTGTTTACAGTAGCATAACATGTCTAACATGAAACCTGGTGCTTTGGGGGATGTCAGTTAAATGTAATCGGTGGTCTAAGTTTAAGCCAGTCAGGGGAATTGGTGATAGTGGGAGCACGGGTCGTGTTCCGGGTCAATCACGAAGAACCATTGGGTTTTGAAGACGAAAGTTCCGACTGAAGAAAAATGCTCTCCTGGAAATAGTTTGCAAAATCTGGAGAGTGGTATTAATTCTCGGTGTATCTCTGGAGCTGGTGGATCGTGCAAGCCGGTTGAGATAGAGAATGGGTCTGATAAGACTGTTGGGTTGGAGCTTGTGGGAGCTTCAACTGGTCTCTCAATTACTTGATGAGAGGTGTGGTTGCAACTAGGTGGCTTGGATGTGACTGAAGTCTTAGCTTGTTCTTGGAACTGGAGACTGGGAAGACTTGAACGTAAAGATTACTGAAGTTACTAGTGATGGGTTTCTTGGATGCACTTTGTGGACTATGCAAAGCCTCCGAGTGGGAGATTGTTGGGTTCGTAGGCTTTAGGGTAGCCGGCCCTAATTAGGGTTAGCCTGCCCTAGTTAGGGTTAGCCGGCCCTAGTTATTAGGCCCACTTAGTTAACTTGTTGACCAAGTAGGAAACCCTAATCTTGTTCTATAAATACCTATGATGTAATTGTAGTCTGTGTCATTCTGAAAACAGTTGTGAGCATCTAATAAAAGTAAAACCCTAGTTTCAACCCGTGGACGTAGGTCACCTTGACCGAACCATGTAAATTCTCGTGTTCTTTATTTTCTGCTAGTGTGTGTGTGTTTGTTCCGCTTCCGCTCGAGCCTACTCTGATCTGATACCCCTAACACTCCATGATATTCTCTATAAGTCCTCCAATCAAAATGATTTTGAATTCAACTTGTGGCCTCCATGATATTCTCTGTAAAAAGCCAACATGTATTCTTCGTTTTATCTATGTGTATGTTGTCCTCCAATCAAAATGATTTTGAATTCAACTTGTGGCCTCCATGATATTCTCTATAAAAATCCAACATGTATTCTTAGTTTTATCTGTGTGTATGTAAAAGGGAATATACAAAAACATTTTGCTATGATAAAATAACGTTGTAGTTTAACAAATTACATATTTAATATGACAATTACGACTTAAGACATTTGTATTTTGTACCTAAAGCTTTAAAAATAGGTTATAATAGACTATCATCTAATGGCTCCTAGAGCATCTACTTCAATGAGTCTTTGACAAAAATAGGTTATAATAGACTATCATTTAATGGCTCCTAGAGCATCTACTTCAATGGAGTCTTTAACAGATGGTTGTGACACTGGAGATCTCATTGACTTCTCCCCCTCCCATCTCTCTTTCTCATCTATGATTGTTCGAAGCATGAGACAAATCCAACACACTCTATCTCTTGCAAATTCACAGACACCACCGCACGAGGGTCACACACACCCTATGAACAACCCTTTCTCTTATGTTGAAGATGCGCATGTAATTTAATGCACACAACAATCTTTTTATGCAACAAGTCTATATGGATCATGACTTTGTATCCTTAGATTTTAAATGGGGTGGTTGCAATGGGCGGTATGCCTTCTATTGGATATCAAACTCACACAAAACCATCTAACAAACACTTAAACACAAAATAAGATTTCGAATAGCATGGATATTGTTTTCTTAACATCTTGGTACCGAAGAGTGTTCCGGTTAATACATATATATACATTTATATACATATCTACAAGACAGTTATATATTTCAAATGACTTTGTAATTTTAGTATGTGTTTTTATTCATTGACTTTGTACTTTTCGTGAGAGGTGTGAGAATACATAAGAATTGACATGTAAGCATCATATTATAGGGTAAATTACACTTTTCGTCCTTTATGTTTGTACCTCTAGCCTTTAACTTTAATAATTACAATCACAATCCTTTATTTGCAAAACCCATTACACATTTCGTCCTTTTGCACTAGCCAAGTTAAAATTTTATGTTAAGTCATATCATGTGCACCTCATGTGAGGGCATTTATGTCATTTTACCCCTATCTATATCAACTAGCTCTCTCTCTCTCTCTCTCTCCCTCCCTCCTCTCCAACCAATGTAACACCCCGAAAACGAATTTAGTAATTAAACCCCATTAATACTAAAGAGCGGGTAAAATACCGTTAGTAGTAAAGATTAACCTGGAAATTATTAGGATTTAAATAAATAAGCCTAATAATAAATAAAAAAAGAGAGCAAACGACTTGAGAAGACAAAGTTTATAAGGAGCCCGAGTTAACGGGACTTAAAATAAAACGAGTTATAACTCCCCGAACCCATTAAGTTAACTAGGCAGAATTAACCTAGCTAGTAATGTGGGATTAAGTGACAAAGAGTGAGATTTAGCTTCAAGTGATAAGGAAACAAAACACGAGGGGCTAATAATGCTAAGTAGGAAACTTGGTTTATAAAAATTAAAAATAAAACACAACACACACTTAGTGAGTGTGAGTGTGTGTGTGTGTGTGCGCGTTTTGGACGACCATGAGCAGGAAACAAGAGCTCCAAACCCTAGCTCACCCCAAATTCACCAAGTTGAAGGTTAATCTAGCCCAAATCAAATGCATGAGTACAAATTCGTGATCACCTAGTCATGAGGATCATAAGGTATGTTAAATTTTGTAATTTGGTGATGTTTTGAATTTATGATGAACACTCATAATCAAAATTCGGGAATGAACGTTGAATGTATGAGTGATATTATGTTGAATTCATGTTTAGAAACAAACCCTAGTTGAAAACTTGATAAATTAGTGTTAGAAACTAGGGATTTGATTATTACCCATGTATGTGCTAAGTGGGTTTTTATATCATTGTGATGAACACTTGAATTAGGGTGTTAAATTGATGAATATTGATGTTATGATACAAGTACTAGGTGTAGTTCATGAACACTAGACATGGGGGTTTGAATTTTTATGTTAACTTTGGTAAAAATAACTAGTTATGAACTAGTTTGTACAAGTGTAAAAGTATGCCCATTAGGTGTTTGATTAAATGCCTAAATGAAAGCTAAAATGTTGAAATTTCGGGTGAAACGCATATTTGAATAATATGACAAATTATGCGAAGTATGAACCGATAAGGGTTCAAAGCATAAAGTTAATCTAGACTTAATTGTGTAAATCACGTGATCAAAAGTAGTTAACTTTTGATAAACTGAATTAACAAATGATGAAGTCGAATAGTAGTTTTGACATAGAAATACGTAAGGTGGAATAGTCGTGATTGTTAAAGACTAATCTAACCACCTTGTAAATGATGATGATAGTTTGACGCTTAACGAGCTAGGTGGCGGCTTGGGAAAAGAAGCAGGTCAAACGGCTTGAAAACGTAGAGAAAGAGCGAAATCGGATGAGAGGTAAGTAAAGCTTACACCTATTTGTAGCATACGTATTTATTCTATAGGTGATAAATATGACAATAGATCATGTTCGATTTATGGGTACCGACACGAAACGAAATGAGTCGGAACGAATAAAAAACGTTTAAAATCATGATTAATGGTGAAAGAGGCAAAATGGTAATTTAGTCATAATTTGAATAAGAATTTGTGAGTTTTCTTAAAGTTACCTCATAGCTTAACTAATAATGGAAAAGGGGGTAAAATGGTAATTTAGTCACGTGATAACTAATTGTAATCGAGATTAAAAGGATACCCACGGCGTAAGCCAAACTGGGTCAAATATGTAAGAAAAAGGAAATTTTGTGGTAAAATCCGTAATGGGTTAGATGCGTGATTTAGTAATTAAAAACCATGATTTGTAATAAATATAATTGTTTGGTCGTATAGACCAAATGGGTCAAATGATGGTGATAACATCATATGACCATATCGACTAATGTTGGTTGTTAAGTCATATGTTTACAGGAACGAATAGCAATTTGGATAATTGTGTCGTCATAGAATATTGAATTAATAATAGCAAGGTATAAACGGGTCTATACGTTGACTCGAGCTAGGTATGCTTATATATAGATTTATAGTTAAAAGTGCAATGTTGGTCAATTACATTAGCGAAGGACCCTTGCCGCCAAAGGAGGGACTAAGTTGACCAATACGCCCTTGATGGGTAAAACGGGCAAACGGCCTTTGAAGGTTGTTTAGATATAAGCATTTTGATGAATTAAATCCTTAGGACAAGTATAAAAGGGATGATATGCAACCTTAGTGTCAAATGATTTGAAATGAGTAATTTCCGTAAAACGACAACCGAGGGGTAAAACTTGGAATAAACAGTTTACTACACTAAATCCACCATAATTATAATGTGGTGGAAGACAAATTGATAATTAAAAGTGGGAATAGGATGTAAACCAAGAAGAAGCGCGATTTAAGCTTAAAAGTGTTTAATTTCCCTTAACGGGTCAAATGAGTAGGTAGGTAAAACGGGTTAAGAATTCATAAGAAACCCGTAATTTGAACCTTGCATATTAGTAAATTGATATAACGTGATATGCATGATATTTTAAAAGGTAATAAACAAGTTTGTTTGATAAATCACGAACGGGCCAAAAAGTGTCATAAATGAATTTCAAGCCGAGAGCTTGAAATCTAAAATTTTGTGAATTTAGATGTCGTGTTTTCACTTTGTAAGATAGAGAATTAAATTACGAACGCGTAGGAAAAAGAATCGCGTAAAACGAATTTATGAATTGAAAGATATGCACATTTTGGTGTATGTTAAGTTAGTGAAAATTTCAGCAGCTCAAAAGAAACAAAATTCTGTCGAAATGAGGCCGTCGCGCCCCGCGACGGAAACATCATAGGCGGTCGCGCCCGCCACGGGCTGTGGCGCCCCGCGAAGGCCGAAGCCAAGTCTGTCGCGGGTCGCGACAGACTACTGAACTGGCAAAAATATTTATATTTCGTTATTTTGTATTCCGGACTTGTTTAAACTTGTTTATAAGTTATCAAAACTAACTTTTTAGTTGGTTTTGCTCATAGGTAAATGTGAAGGGTTCCAGAATGAAGATCAAGCTCAACGAAGAACCGAACACCATCAAGATACAAGCTTCCGCACGGCGTTTCGTTGTAACTTTTAAACGACGAACTCAATTACATTATGTTGTATTATTTTTATATTGTAAAAGTTTTAATAAACCCGTATTTTTATATGGATATGTATTCGTAAATACACATTTAATTGTCGTTATTTGTACAAAAACCGTTATATAATAGTAAGGGTGTTACAACCAACCACCAAATCCAGCCACCAACCCCTGCCACTCCCCCACCGCCAGCATTTCACTGCCTAAAAATTTGTACCTGAATAAAGGACGAAATTACAAATGTCATCATATCATATATGCCCAAAATAAAGTTCCGTCCATTATCCACTTTGCATCTTTCATCCTCATCTGAATCAAACGAAAGCCATGGAGTCCTTCGCCCCATCGGAACACCACGCAACTCCCCCTTCTCCGGTAACAGCGCCCACCCACCTTATCCTGAGGTAACACCGTCTCATCTGCTCTTATTACACTTTCCTTTCAATTCACTGACTCATATACATATATATATGTATGTTTACAGATGAGGCCACATCAGAGTTCTACAACAGAGGTTCGTTGTTTATTTCCGACCAAGAACAGTCAGATCTGTCTTTACGTGCCAAGACCGATCACTTCTCTCTTTCTCCCTCTCGCGCGCGAGCCGGAATCGATGATGGTGGTGGTCATATCAAGAAATGGTCACATGAGATCTGTAGAACAGAGGTTCACTGTTTGGTTCTGACCAAGAACGATCAGATATGTCTTCACAGGCCAAGAACGATCACTTCTCTCTCTCTCTCTCTCTCTCTCTCTCTCTCTCTCTCTCTCTCTCTCGCCGGAATCGTTGATGGTGGTGGTCATGTCATAGGCAGTGTCGGAAGTGGACTTGGGGAGTAGTTGACTGGTTGTTTAATTTTAGAGAGGGAGAGTTTAAAGAGAATGAAATAAGGATGCATATTATATATGTTTTTTTTCTTTTATTTATTAAAGAACATTTAGATAAAAGCATTAAATGACCATAATACCCTCATGTGACTAGATTTAACTCAAAATTTTAATCTGGTTAGTGCTAAAGAACCTAAGGTGTAACGATTTTTCCAAATAAAGGACTATGACCGTAATTATTTTAGTTAAAGGACATAAAGTTAAAGGGCATCCATATTATATTTTGGACTTGGGCATAATGTTTTGGGTTGTTTTGGCAAAAAAACACCAAACATAACAGTTTAAGACATAATGCAAGGAATTCTAGGCTTAAAACACCATGTCAAAAACGTTAAGTAGTGTGTTTTTGTTGTGTTTTAAATTTCATGCCCATAATACATTGGATTGTGTTTTAAATTATAATGTTTGGTGTTTTTCTTGCCAAAACATCATGTCTAAGTCCAAAACATGATGCGCGCATATCAACTTCTATGCCTTCTAGCACTTGTCACGAAAAAGATCTTTTTACAGGAATCTCATATCAATATCCTATCATTATGTTATATATTAATTAATTAATAATATTAGAATTTATTAGATTAATCTCCTTTATGTTATTATATTATATTAATCATAATAATTAATAACAAAAGACCTACATTTTTTTGAACGGCCAACGAATACTCCAAATGGGTTACTAGCGAAATTCACTACATCCGGATACACTCACATCCGAATCGGGGAAAACTCTCACATAAGGCCGAAGCCCGTGAACACTCGCCCGAAGGCACGACAGTGCGGTGAGGTAAAACCCGCTCAGTTCAAGGATTGAACTAGCGATCTCCACCTATTCGCCTAGTCTTCCATTATCACCAGGTGCCGCAGAAAATAATGATAAAGACAGGAATCGAACTTGGGTCTCTTAGAACACCAAATCTCTCCTTATCACTTCACCACAACCTCATTAAAAGAGAAAATACCACATGAGAATCTTTTATTAGTATCAGATTGATCAACAATAACAATAATAGAACCGAAAAACAAACCTTGGATTTTTACTATTGATTTTGAATGCAGTTACAAGAATTAATATTAAATTAGAAATAAAAGATTGATACACTTATTAACAATCTTCTAACATAAAAGTAGTTAGGGACAATTATCCTTTTAAACTTCCAAATATCATATTTTCTTTAATCATGTTTGTTGATCTCATTAAACTTCCAAATATCATATTTTCTTTAATCATGTTTGTTGATCTCATATTTTCCCTTTTTTTATAAAGTTAAAACTAAATCTGAAACGTAACACACGCATCCAAATAAATCGGTAAAGATTCTTTTTTTTTTGAACGGCAAGGAACGACGTGCCAACCACTGTTACATCAGGCGCTATGGCCAAGGTTGACTACTTGACCGCCGCCAGCCCCTTGGCTCTACCAGATGCGCAGAAACCCGACCTCCACCCGCCCTAAGGCACGTCAATGTACTAATCGGTAAAACCTCGTCTCCCATCCAAGACGAACCGGCGCCACCCGTATTCGCTCTTCATCTGGATGCCGCAGAAAATAATAAGGAAGGTAGGAGTCGAACCTGAGTCACAACGAATACCAAGTCTTTCCCCAACCACTTTACCACTACCTCATTACTACCTAATTACTACCTCATTGGCAAATCGGTAAAGATTCTAACTTCTAATCTTTTGAAGGGTCGAGTAAACCTGAAGAAACAGTTGATGATGAGACATTGTCGTTATATGCCATCTCATCCTTTTGCCTCTTTACACTCACCTTTTCTTCTTTTTCATTTTATGCCCTTTTGTTAAAAAGAAAAGAGCTAAAAAAATATTTATTATACTTTTATAGTTAGTGCATTCGAATACATTCACTTATTTTCGTACTACTCTAATAACTATAATTTAAATAATCACTCCAAAATAACGAGATTAAGAAACTTATAATTTAATGTAAGAAATAACGGGATTGGTTATTTTGAATGAAAGGAAGCCCAGAAAGTGGTCGTGTCAAAAGATAAAAAACGCCTACCTATACTAAATAGCAAACCCAATTAAAACCTATAGTTTTCATCTTCTTTCTTTTGCTTCTCTTCACCGGAAGTTGCAGAGTTTACTTCAGGTCATCAGAAAACTCTAAGTACATGTTATTTTTACTTTTTTTTTCTTTACTTTAAGTCTTTAACCATTATAGAACATGGGGAAGGTTCAAATGAAAACCACTAGTTATTGTGAAAACTAGAAAACTAACTAAAACCCACTAAAAAGGAGGGAGGGAAGACTTTTAATGAAGGAGGGGTAAAATTGGAACAAAAAATATATAACTTTTCAAACATTTCTCATTTCTCCATACGTTATCATTTTAAAACAAAAATGGCACCATAAGATCACAAATTTTCTTATCTTTCATTCAAGTATATTCGAGCATATTTTTTATGACATAAAAAAAGATTTATGGTGTCGTCTTGTTTTCAATACTATTATTATAGTAGTGCACATGTGCAATATAACATGTACTACAATGTGCATTACATGCTTAAAATTGGTTTTTTGATTCTAGTTTAGCTTTTAGGGTTAGTTTTTTTGGAGGTTTAGGATTAGGATTAGGTTTTTTTTTTTGGGGGGGGGGGGAGGGGCGTTTAGGTTTTTGGGGGGTGGGGGTGGGGGGGTTAGGTTTTTTTCGGGTTTATTTTTAGGGTTTAGTTTTAGGTTTTCGGGAGGGTGGGGGTGGGGGGGTTTAGTTTTTTTTTTTTTTTTGGGGGGGGGGGGGGTTAGGCTTTTGGTGGGAGGGTGAATTTAGGTTTTGGGGGGGGGGGGGTGGGGGGTTTAGGTTTTTGGGGGGTGTCGGTGGGGGGTGGGTTAAGTGGTTTAGGCTTTCCGTATTAGTGCACATGTGCAGTACAACCAAAAAAGTTTTTTTTTTTTTTTTTTTGAAATTTTTTTCCATATATAAAAAGTAGCGATTTTTCTAAAAAAAATTGTAAAAAAAAAAAAAAAATTTGTATGTTTTTTAGGTTTTTTTAGGCTTTTTTAGTTAGTTTTCGAGTTTTCACAATAAAAGTGGTTTTCATTTGAACCATCCCCTATAGAACATATATCATACATTTTGAAGGTCAAACTAACAAAAAAAAGGCTTTCGTTGGCCATACTAAGAGCAGGCGGGGTGGTCCGTTATGGCCACCCCATAACGAGTTATAGGACAACGAACACCGCCGCCTCCACTTCCATAACGAGTGATAGGAATAACTCGTTATATATATAACGCGTTGAACTTTTGAGGAGTGATAGGGTATTACTTGTACATTGTGTATTAATACTTGTACATTGGAATCCCATCACTAGTGATGACCACCCCCACTTAGGGATGGCAATCAAACCCAAGCCCGTTGGGTAAACCCGAAACCCGACACATTTGGGACGGGTTTGGGGTCGGTTAATCGGGTTTGGGATGGGTTTGGGAATAGTTTTAATTTTTTTCACGGGTTTGGGACGGGTTTGGGATTTAGTGATAGACCCGTTTACCCGACCTAATTACCCGATAGAGTGTACCCGTTTACCCGATTGTATACCCAAAATAATTTCTTTTATATTATTAAATATGTATATATATGATATATCCATTTTTTACACATATAAGTATTCTATTCCGTACACATTGTAGTTATTTGATATATATTTTTATAATGACAATACAAAATGTAACCGGTTAGCAGTTACCTGATAAATACCCAATGGGTTTTGAGATGAGTATACACAACGAGTAATCTTTTTAAATTAACGTGTTTACCCGAAACCCACGGGTATACCCGATACCCGATGGGTATTTACCCGCTAGAAACCCGACGGGTTTTGGGACGGGTTTGGGACAAGCTTATCTAACCGGGTTTGGGTTTGGGATTACCTAAACCCGTCCCAAACCCGACCCATTGCCATCCCTACCCCCACTACATTTCTATCACTAGTGATAGAATATTGGGTGATGACATGGCATGATTTGATTGGATATTAAGAGTGATAGAAACTTATCACTAGTGACCACCCCCTCCCTCTAATTAACATAGACACTCGGCCGGCCTGAGTGTCAGCTGACCCCCTGACGTTCGCTGATCATGTAACCAATTACTCACTCTCTTTATATCATGTATATATTTTTATGTATCGAGTTATAGTGTTTTATAATCGAAATAATTCAAACATAATGATTTGTTTAAAAACATGTGCATGTTATAATAAGTGTATAAATAGAAAAGAAAACAAGTTGATGGTTTCGTCGTTAAGCCAAAGTAGGAAGGCGCCCAGGCTGGCTTTTGCTTTTTTTAATCAGTCAACCTTCATATATCATGGACTCTGCATCAACAGTTATTTTTCCATCATCTTTCCAACGGTCAATATATCTTTCCGTCATCCTTTTATATTTTATATAAATTATTTTAAATTTTTTTGAACGGCTATCATCCATTTATATTCTACATATAAATTATATTAAATGCTTCATGTAGTTTTTTTTTTATTTTTTTTTTTATATAAATTTAGAGGTTGTTTGTTTAGCTCTTAATGATGCTCTTAATGGTTCAGACATCTTACTGGTTCAGCACTTAATAGTTCAGAATGTTTGTTTCGAGAGCAGCTGTCTGAATGGTTCAGACATTTGCCTCTGAATGGTTAAACATTATACTGAGTCTGAATGGTTAAGACATCTAATCTGAATTGGCCGGGCATTTGCCTCTGAATGATTAAACATTACACTCGCTCTTAATGCTTCAGCATTTAATGGTTCAGACCTGTTACTGTTACTGGTTCAGCACTTAACCATTTAGAAATTGTCAAACAGCCCCTTAGTCTTTTAATAAGTTATATAAATAGGCATATAAGTTGCTTTTGGTTTTATTGTGTCACTTAATGAACTTCGAAATCACCTGACGTTGTTACAAGATTTTAAATTGTTCTTAACCCAAAAAATAGAAAGATGAGATTAAGAATTTGCTCAAGGAGATGACAATCAAATGTGTAAATGAATTGAGTGTAGGAGATGGCTCACGATTGCATTAGATTGCATTAAATTTGTATCAAAATAATAAAGATACTTTCTTTATACATTTGGAAATTATAATACATGAATCATGTACAAATTCAAACGAAAATAAACACAAATACAATTTTATGTAAATAAAGTGATTCAGAGCATTGTCTTCGATAAGAACTTGAGTCTTGTCTTCTTGTACGATTTCCATTTTGTCTTTAACAAGAACTTGAATCGTTTCTTCTCATACGATCCTTCTTGACTGCAAGAATGAACAAACTAATGTTGATGGTTGTGGTTGAGGATTCGTATTCAACACGGGTCTCTTAAAACAGATTCCGCGTCTCACTTAAACCACATGTCTGTCTCCCAGGGTGCAATAGCCGATGCAGTTGTACTGCTAGAGAAGGCCACACACCCGAGGTTAGACCGGATAAATAAGTGCACTAGAAGTTTGGAAAGAGAGAGATGAAGTTTGAAGAGTGTTCCTCTCTAGTTTGGTGTGGAATGAAGAAATATACTAAGATTTCTGAGTTGGTGTGATTTTTAGTAAAACTTATAGATTTTTCTTTACATAAAATGAGCCTTCATGTTCATTATAAAATCACACAAACCATAACTTCGATACCCATTAATCAAGAGTTGAATGAAATACTAAATTGTAAACAAGTTAAATAACCATCCAATATTGTAAAACAACTTAAAATATGTCATGACTTGATTGGTGACATAGCATCGTTTATTCCAACCAATCGATTTTTCATTCATCACTGCATTAGTAAAAACACATTTTTTACTAAATTTTCCAGCAATCCCCCACATGAATGAAGATCGATTAAAACACGATTTTTTTTTTAATGCAACCTCGATAGTTGAGTATTGTAGAATAGGTAATGCTTTGAACCTTCCTTTGTGAAGCATATTTAGTTTCCTAGTGATTTGTAGACGTGATATCCTTGAACAAACTCCCATTTGTGTACACAACCATACAGTTCACACAATACTCTCCTTAGTCGGGCCATCCTCTTACTTTCGTGTCCAATAATGGTTGTGGATGTCACACCCCCGCCTAGGCGGAAACACGAGAATGCGACGGGCCAAAAACTTTCATGCAATGCCTCTAAAAGGTAAATTGTTATGCGGTCAAATCCTCAAACGCAGTCTCTACTAAATCCAAGTCATAGCTAAACATTTGTTATCACCTGAAAAAACATGATAAAAGGTCAACTACAATAGTTGGTGAGTTGCTTGCATGTGTAATGTAAAAATGCAAATAACAATTATGTTCATTAAAGTTACAACAAAGCCTACTTGCGTTTTCGTTTCGTATAAGTTGTCGTTTCACACGATAAATCAAAAGGATGTTGTTTCCATTCTCAAGTTTCCACGTTTTCAATTTACAAGTTCTCATGTTTTCAAGTCCTCACGGTTTTAATTGGAAGAAGTTCACTCAAGTGCCGTTTTAAATGAGCATTTGTGTACTTTAGTTAGCAGATACACAAATAATGAGTGGGGGTGTCAATCCGGATAGCACTACCCAACCCTTTCCAACGGCTCTATCCCAGAGTTAAATGGTTATGAACCAAGGGACATCAATACGTTTAAACCATCACATAACAAAGCAAGCATAAACGTTTTGGAGTTTAAAGAGCATGTTTCCACCCTCGAGTTTTAAGATAAAAACAAGATAAAAGGGGCTGCAAACTCACTAGTTGCGAAAAAAAGCTCCAATCACGTTTCCCTAAAGCTTGAACTAAAATTGTCCTACGCGAAAGCTACTATATGATACGCGTATAACGACTATGAATATCGAACAGATAAGCATTGTTGGTGAATGGTTTAACGATTAGATATGAGTTTTTGTTGATGTATTATGATGTTATTTAATGTTTTTGATCCATTGTACATCATTTAAAGTAATTTGGAAGTATGTTATTGCATAAACAAAATTATCCAGCAGGTTTTGGTCGGATCAGATATTTGGATCCATTTGTGGATTTTGTTAAAATAGTAAATGATCGAATTAAATTCTGAAAATATTTGGAGTTGTTATATATTTTTTGCTTTGCCACAAAAGTTCATAGACATATTACGAAAAATCTTGAAATACCCAAAGAGCAAAACAGTAATTTTTCCGCTATCGTTTACGCTAAAGTTAAATAAAAATCTATGTTTACTCAATTGATACAAGGCTAGTGGGGAAAGTTTGCCGTTATAGTTTACGCTAAAGTTAAATAAACGGTCTCGGATGATGTTTGCCCTTTATGTAGCTCAAGCTTGGAAACAGCTGTCCACTTGTTCATAGCCTGCAGCTTCTCAACGGGTCTTTGGCAAAAGGTCAGCTGGTGGACTAAGACTCCTTACTTTGTGGCCTTTTCATTTAAGGATATTTAAGAAGGCATTTAAGTACTGTGGGTTAGACAGGAAAGCAAAAGAGTTATTTTTTTCGGGCAAGATCTCTAAGATTGATGACTTGTTTAGCGTTATTCGTTCGATCGGGTATTTCTGGTTTAAGAATAGGTCTAAGTCGAACCAGGTCTCTTGGGAGAATTAATATAAATTTGTAATTATTTAGTTATGTGTTGTTTTGTGTTGCCAGGATTTTGGGTTGGCTGTGTATTTTAATGAAATTTTCCTTAAAAAATCCATCCCATCCCTCAGACTATCTCCAATGGGCCCTTGGAGACCATGCCCTTAGAGGCCCTTGGATGCCCTTAGGGCTGTTCACGAGCCGAATCAAACCGATCAGACCTTTGCTCGTGCTCGGTTCGTTTACAAACCGATCCGAACCAAACCGAGCATTTTTTCAACTGAGCCAACGTCGAGCGAGCGTCTTTCAATCCGAGCATTTTTTGAACTAACGTCGAGCGAGTATCGAGCGTCACAGAACAAACAAGGAAACTGACAATGGGAGTGCTAGTTATTAGAAAAAGTGCAGTTTACAACCCTGATGACTCGTCCAATGGAACACAAGTAAAACTTTAACAAATAACAAGGAATACAAAAACACTCAACTAGTTCTATCAAGATTAACTAAGCGGGAAGATAAATCGTCGACCGATTGAAACATACCCTTGTTCTATCGGAAGTTTGAAATTGAATGAACCGATTGAAGCAAAACCCTAGCGAGTTGGCGTCTTGGCGAGTGGCGATGGAGAAATCGGATAACGATGGCCAATGGGGGGTTTTGACTAAGGTCTTGTACTTCTGAATCGAATGGCGGGTTGAGACTTGAGTATTGATCGAGGCTTCACATTTTAGTATTTGAATTTTTGACTCAATTTACTCAAACGAACATTTAAGTATTGGACAATGGACTATTGGTATTGGATTTCAATTCTAATTACTTAAATGAGCTCTATTTGGATCTTGGACCAAACATTGTTGATGTTGGTCTCTAGTCATTTCATTTTAAATGATACACACACAAATATATATATATATATATATATATATATATATATATATATATATATATAGGGGAAGGATAAATCGAAAACTCACTCCAGTTGACTAAACCCTGAAAACCCAATAACAACCATTGATCATACTTGATGGATGGCTATGATTCACTTTTGCCCATAAGTTGCTTTTGTGTACTTTTGTCTCAATTTTATAATATATTTAATCTTGGAATATTAATTCAATTTCTCTTACAAAAGTCTGCATGTTGTAAGACTACTTTTCTTCTCTTACAAAAGTCTGCAAGTTGTAAGACTACTTTTCAATCTATTTTTGTACGTATATTTTTATAATATATTTTTGGACGTATATTTTTTTTGGTTTTGTTACATGGGTATATGACAATCTATTTTTGTAACATATTTTTTTTTTGTTTTGTTACATGTGTTACATAGAAACGTAACATATAACCTGGAAAAAATGTAACAACACACTTTATTTTTTACAGTAATTTAAAAAAAGTGTAACAATGCACTTTATTTTCTTTAACGTGCATTATTTCTGTAACACAAAAAATATAACAGGCATTTTTTCTCTGATTGTTACATTTTTTATGTAACAAAAAAAATGTAACAGACATTTTTGATTTGATTGTTACAAAAAATGTAACGGGCATTATTTATGTAACACAAAAAATGTAACATGTTTTTTTTCTTCGATTGTTACATTTTCTAACACCCGGTTACACAGTGTTACATAAAAAATGCCTAGATCTTGGAGTTTCATAACTAAGACGCATAAAATTGTTATGAGAATTGTTACATCAAAAATATAACATGCATATAAAAATATAACTTTATTAACAAGAATCCAACAACAACAGATTTTTTAGATTCAATCATCATAACAATAAACAAGAAAGTAACATAGATTTTAATCCAATACATAAGAACTTAAATCAAATTGTTTCCATTTGTTCAGATATGAAAAAAAATCAAATTGTTTATATAAGAACAAATTTTACACAAAAAAAAAATGAAAAAATCAGTAATAAAAAACAACATATCCAGAAAACAAGAACTAAAAAACATTCATCTTCTTGAACAAAAAAATGAAAAAAGTTGCAGATCTACAAATCACAAAAAATGAAGATCTATAAAACACAAAAAAATGCAAATCTGAAAAAAAACCCTGAAAACAAACATACTTATGGATCTGGAGGATCTTTTAGATCTGGAACATCATGTTCAACATCGAACATCTTTTGGATCATCTTCAACATCGAATCATTATATGGAATATCATCTTCAACATCGAACATCTTCAACCGGATCTGGAGCATCTTTTGGATCTGGTAACATCTTGGAACTGGAACGTCTTTTTGGATTTCGGATCTGAACCAGATCTTAGTCTGATGTTGTATGGAACACCGGTTCGATCTTCTGATCTTTCTCCGATCTTCACTGCCTCTCTCACCGATCCTCATTGCTTCTCTCTCTCCGATCTTCTCTCTCTAACCATCTATCTCTCTAGATTTTTGGGAAGTAAAATATGTTCTTCATTTGAGAAATGCTTCATAAAACACAAAAAGACTCTGTTTGGGAGAAATGAGATATGAGAGATTTGATTTTTGATCTTGTTTCATCTATATTGGAACAAGAGAGAGAGAGGATGATTTATGTACAGCTTTTAATTGTTTTCACTCCTCTCTAGTTCGAAATAATGATGTGAGATGATGAGGGATATGTATTAATGAGAGAAAAGGAAGGTTGTGAGAGGAAGATGTGAGAGAAAAGGCAAACTTGAAAAGTCTACACAAGTACAACATTAATTAATTAAAAAGATGACAAGAAGAAGCAAGTATGAGAAGTCTGCGTGTGCAGACACATCACCAACCCATCACTATAATGTCAAAAATGAAAGATAGAAAAAGGCGATCATGCCCTTACTCCTTTCAATCTAAATTTAAACGTGGATCAATCCTAGCCACATGTTAGAGTTTTTAGGGTTTAGTCAACTGGAGTGAGTTTTCTCATTATAATTAGCCTATATATATATATATATATATACACACACATATATATAGGGTAGGGTTCCAGCGTGAACAACCTCCCAAGAGTGAACTGCGTGAACAGATATGGACCCTTGATTTCCTTTTTAGTTGTTAATGGTAGGATTGTAATTATATAAAAAAATTAGATTTAAATCATTATTTTAATAATTGAATTAAGTTACATCTTTCCTAATTTAAATTCATTATCCACATTATGTTTATTTATTAATAAGATAATTATCAAAACAAACAACAAATCACCGGATTTCAATTTTAATTTTTATTTCAGATTTCATCATCAGAATTCAAATTTTGATTTTTAAGATCCATGTAACCTTCATATTTCAACGGTATACACATGTGTACTTAGATATAAATAGAACAGTACACATGTGTACTCAGCATCATACATATGTGTACAGTAATTCATAGGTGTACATCAACATTCAATACAAAAAAAAATCTGAGATATCACAAAAAACAGACGATATACACATGTGTACATAGCATTAAAAAGAGGGCAAAATCAGAATACACATGTGTACATAGCATTTAAACAAATAATTATTTTAATAATTGAATTAAGTTACATCTTTCCTAATCCTTAATTTGATTTGTGAGAGATTTATGCAATCAATTTAAGAGGATAATTGATTACTTGATTTGTGAGAGATTTATGCAATCAATTTAAGATTGAAATTACACATATTTTGTATTTAATTAAATGGAAAAAATTAACCAAATAATTACCATCATGCCACTCACTTTAATCTCAAGATCATAAAAATCAAGGGCCCAGATCAGTTCACGCAGTTCACTCTTGGGATTTTGTTCACGTTTGAACCTAATCCTATATATATATATATATATACATATATATATATACATATATATATATATAGGATAAAGATCCGTTAGGAACCACCCTTTATTGCGAGAACCGCGAGAACCAATGTGAACACATGGCATTATTGTAAATATATCGAAGTACAACACAAAACACACGGTGGCATATATTGTAAATATATTGAACTGTAACATCACGTCCCCTGTTTTAGGGTTTCTCCAGTTCAATACATTCATTCCCAAACCACAATCTGCATCATCAGCAGCGACACATTGAGGGATCACGGCTGTTCACAGCGGCGTACAGGCGGCGCACAAGAGTGTACGGTGGTTCTCACGGCAGTAAACAACGGTCGATCCCACAAATTTCACGGGTTCGTTCGTATCTCATCGGCCGTTCACGGATTTCACGGTGGAGCGGCAGTCGGCGTTCACGGGTTCCACGGCGGGGCATAAGTCGGCGGTGGTGATGGTCTGGTGGTGGTGACCATGACTACTGTGTGTCTAGGGTTCCGGCGAGGGTACCAGTGTCTCTCATAGTGTCTCTCATCGACCGATCTAGATACAGAATGGGACACTTGAATGTTATCTTGAACAACCGCAACGTCATTGACTTGAATCGACCAATCTAGATACAGAATGGGACACTTGAAGGTGATCTTGAAGTCAGAGACTTGAATCAGAGACTTGAATCGGTGTTCCAGCGAGAATTCAGGTAATCTCTTTTCGTTTGCATCTCTCCTTTCTTATGCAGATCGGTTCATCGTGTAGTTAGTGGGCGAGCGTGAAGGAGATGGGAAGTGACTGTAGGTTCACCACCGTCAATCTAACATCGCGGTCACAACTACATCACCGGACCATCCCGGATGGGTCACTGCGGATTGGACATTTGTAAGTGTTTATTATTGTGTAAATCGGTGTTAATTTTAAGTTTTTTTTCTGTCCGTATATTGCTTTTGAATTATTACATTTACTATATTTGAAGTGCTTATGTAAAAGTGAATAAAAATGACGTCAAGAGGAGATGAGATTGCTCTGATTGGCATAATTCAGTGTTTCTCATCTTTATAAGTTTTTTATGACTGATATGCACATGTGCATTGCAGTTTATACGGTTTGAGACTAAAAGGTATTATACATCTATACTTGTAAATTATCTATACTTGTGAATTATACTACTGCATTAAAATGATAAGCAATAAATTATATTGCATTGAATGATATGTAAATGTGCATTATGTTGACAAATACAATATGTCGTTATATATTAAATGATAATGCACATGTGCATTATGTGACAATTACACTATGCACGTGTGCATTATGTAGACATTATTATGTTGACAACTACATTGTGCACATGTGCATTATTTTGACAATTAAACTATATAGACATTTAACGACAATCCGTAACCATCACAAATTAATCATCACATATAAACTTTTAGCCAACCCAACGGTACATAACTATACATATGTTTAAACATCACTAATACCACCTATTTATCATTAATAAACATCAAACAACTAACTTGTTGTTTTTTTACGTATATTACTTATCATGCACATGTGCATCCCATTACCACACCCTGTAATAATTACAAAATTTTAAACAACTTTTATTTGTTATTTACACAGGAACAATACAGGAACAGTACGCCTATTGGCACCTAATGGCACCCCATATTGGATACCCGATGTTGACGATGATCCCGAAGAATCTGCATACATACAAGAATCTGAGCAAACTCTTAGACGTTCAACCAGACCGGAAGTCCGTAAATCAACCAACCCGACTTATTATTCTTGATTGAACTATTTACGACGATAAACGTTTTGCACTATATGTTTGTTTTCAAATGTTTATGATTATCATCGTTATACTTTGTTTTCAAATGTTTATGATTATCATCGTTATATTTTGTTATCAATTACCTATTGTATGTGTTATACTTTGTTATGAATTACCTATTATATGTAATCGTTTCAAATTTTATTATTATCCATCTAACATATATGACCAAACTTACTATATTGACAGAAAAATGCACATGTGCATACATGTTTACTGTTTGACTCCATATGGTTACTGATATGAAAAAAATGCACATGTGCATACACTTATTTAATTATGGTTACTCAATATTATATGCACATATATTATCTCCACTTTGGGGTTTCGGTAGTTCACCAGCACCAGTTCATGGTCTTCTCACTCGGCCGAGAGGCATTCACGGCGGTTCACGGCGGCGGAGAGTCGTGCACGGTGGTTTTCATGGCATATAGATAGTCGTGTTCATGTACTTTATGGCGGTTGCAGTCGGCACGATGTTTACAATGGCATATGGCGTCTTCGTGTCGATCCTCGTATATCCGATGAACCTCCTCATATATTGTCTGAAATATCATCATCATACAACATCTGATGCCGACTTTGGTGGTCCATCTGTTATCAATCCCGTTGATAGTCAGAGAATTATGTCTAAAACTGTTGAAAGTCGACATACCCTTCATAGGTTTGAAATTCAGACTCTTGACTCTATGTATACATCACTTTGACAACACCTACAAATACAGATTATCAAGAGTTGCAATTCATTCGATTTGTAACTAAAGGTATTATGTTGACTGTAAACGATGTTTATACTTTTGTACATGATATTGTATTAAATGATGTGCACATGTGCATTATATTGACTGTAAATGATGTTGTATTAAATTATATGCACATCTGCATCATGTTGATTGTAAATGATATTGTATTAACCTATATGCACATGTGCATTATGTTGAAAATTATACCATGTCGTTGATGTATGGATCCTGTTTATGTATGGATTCTGAACAGGTGCCTTATGGATGACTATCCAATTATGTACAGAATGGCATTAAACAAAGGGTCTTGGGTGGCGGACAACTACAAAAAAATGGAAGAACAAGCCGACAACCGGGGAGGCATGGGTGGAGTTTATGCATCTTATGGCGTGCTGAGGAATTAACAATCATTTACGTCACAATATTACACACTTGTGTATTTCTAACATATACTATACCAACCACCATATAACATTTGAAAACGTTGTAAACTGAATATAATCATCCGGTAACACATCATATATCACCACTATGCATACTAATTCACCTTATGCACATGTGCATTTCCAACATATACTATACCATATTACATCAAATTATGGAATTAACAATCACATAGTTGTCATCGTCCAATAAACAAACATAAATTATCGTTAGAGTTAATTACACAAATGGGTCCTGTGGTTTATATATAATTTCGCCTTTGGGTACTAACTTTATTTTTTAACAGGTTTAGGTCCTATGGTTTCAATTTTGTAACACCTTTAGGTACTAACACCAAAATTAGTTAATTAATGACTAAAATACCCTTACATTTTTTTAAGTTTATAAATGTAACACATTTGGGTACTAACACCTAATTTTATTTAAGTTTAAATCAATTTTACAAAATCTATTTTTTTTATTTTCATCTTTTTATTATATCTCTTAATTAACATAAACTCTATTTATTTTTTTTTATTTTCATATTTTTATTAAATTTCTTATTTAACATAAAATCTATTTGTTACACCAGTATTTTTCTAATAGATATTTTAAATAAAATCGACTAGCTATATAGTTTTATGTAAATTAAATTTCTTAATCGTTTTAAATAATGTAAACCTTACTCGTTTTTAATTTTGGATTGAAATGATTGATAATAATAAATATCTTTCATGTAAAAAAATTAAGCCTTTTTTTAACTCGTTTTTTTTCATTTACATTTTACTATTTTAGAAAGATATTTAATTTACATAAAACTATATAGCTAGGTATTTTAGATAAAACTATATAGCTAGGTATTTTAGATAAAACTAAAAAAATTTAAGCCTTTTTTTAACTCGTTTTTTTGTAAAAAAGATATTTAATTTACATAAAACTATATAGCTACTAGATTTTACTGGTGCAACTAGTAGATTTTATGTAAATTAAATATCTTTCTAAAATAGTAAAATGTAAATGAACAAAAAAACAAGTTAAAAATGGCTTAATTTTTTTACATGAAAGATATTTATTATTATTATTATTATTATTATTATTATTATTATTATTATTATTATTATTATTATCAATCATATATATCCAAAATTGAAAACGAGTAAGGTTTACATTATTTAAAACTAGTAAGAAATTTAATTTACATAAAACTATATAGCTAGTAGATTTTACTTAAAAAATCTATTTAAAAAAATATTGGTGTAACAAATAGATTTTATGTTAAATAAGAAATTTAATAAAAATATGAAATTAAAAAAAATAAATAGACTTTATGTTAATTAAGAGATATAATAAACAGATGAAAATAAAAAAAAATAAATAGATTTTGTAAAATTGATTTAAACTTAAATAAAATTAGGTGTTAGTACCCAAATGTGTTACATTGATAAACTTAAAAAAATGCAAGGGTATTTTAGTCATTAATTAACTAATTTTGGTGTTAGTACCCAAAGGTGTTACAAAATTGAAACCATAGAACCTAAATCTGTTAAAAAATAAAGTTAGTACCCAAAGGCGAAATTAGGTATAAACCACAGGACCCATTTGTGTAATTAACTCTTATCGTTAAAAGAAAATAACTAACATATAAACCATCATACAAAAAACAACCATAATTTTCAATATAACATCGTTCTATCCAACTTTCTTTCATTAATGTTTTCCACTGTCTTGTCGCCCTTATCATCCATCACATCAGATCCATCACATCATGCATTCGTCTACTTGTCCTATTCCTTGTATTTCTTTATCCTGCCGTAACTGCACGTGACATCAAAGAACATCGTTCAACAGAAAGTAACAATTGGATGCACATGTGCATATATTACCAACTGCATCATCGACTAATAACCAACCTTCTTTGGCTTTTCACTTAACACTTTTGTATTCACCTTCCTTATCATCACCTTCCTTATCATCTGGCAGTTTTGTTGCCCCTTTATCATTTGATCTCAACAAAAGTGTTATTTTCTTCGCTTTTTCCATTTTTTTTGCCTACAATAATAATTGAAACATAATATAATCAAACATGCAATTTCAATTAGTATGTGCATTAAACAACCTTTTTCATCATTATCACTGTAACGATATGAATTCGTGCATCTATATGCATATGTGCATCACATATTCTTATAATGATGCTTAAAATCAATCCATATGTAAAGTTTAATGTTATGTGCTCAAATTCAATATGCACATTTGCATCAATTTAAACAACAACATCAACAAAATCTAATTACACAGAATCATATACACGTATATTAAACAAAGCTGCTCATGTTTGCTATGCACATGTGAATCACATGAAACAATAACACCATCATATCCTAATTACACAAAATCACAATAACACCATCATATCCTAATTACACAAAACCACGTATCTTACACAAAACTTCACAAGTTCACTATGCACATGTGCATTATCTAAAATAACAATACCAGCATTTTCTAATTACCCAAAATCATGTACACGTATCCTAAACAAATCTGCTCAAACTCACTATGCACATGAATGATATTATTAACTTTATTTGGTTCACATATACATACTAGGTCGGCTATGGCACTGTATAAGATATGTGCGATAACATAACAAGCACAGTTAACATATCAACGAGTTGAATCACATTCATATAAATCATTGATGGAAATCAAAATTACTGATAAAAAACAGATACCTAAAGAACAATATATATATCTACTGGTAATAATCAGATCCTTACCGAGTGTTACTGATAAAAAACAGATACTTAAAGCGTTGCACTTTGCCCTATTTTTTATCCAAAGAAACCCAAGCGTGTTAACTTCCTCCTTCAGACGTGTCAGATTCATTTGCTTCCTATTAAAAACATCATTCATGTTTCTCCATATAAACAATAGCACAATCTGAATGATTGAGATCATAACCTGTTTCTATTTTTTAGATCCGCAGTAGCACTGATGCAGATACACAAAATCCTTCAGATCTAGCACGAATATTGATCCCAACTTGCACCATTCAGCGACAAAATCCCATAGACTTTGAGCCAGTCTGCATGAAAAAAAAGTTGGCTCGCTGTTTCGTCCCCGTCATGGCAGATCTTGCAATCAAGGGCTGGAATTTGGACATTTCTTCTACTAAGATTCGTTGTTGTTGGTAGTCTATCCAAAACAAGCCTCCAAACCAATAAATTTATTTTTAGCGGCACCCATCTGTTCCAAAAGAACCCGAAACCATCATTTGGAAACGACGTTTCCTCGATTATCTTCCTGATGTTACGAACTGTAAATAACCCGAAGGATTCCGGAGACCACATCCATCTGTCTGGACCCACCTCAAAAGAGACCGCATTCGCTGCATAGGTTAAGTCCGACAACTAAGCCAGTTCAGACGGGTTAAGTTGCAGCCTAGACCATTGGAGATGCAGCGTTAGTTGTCCGTTTTCTACCCCCATCCGCTCTTGTAGACACGCTGATTTGCGGCGTTCCAGCGCATATAAAAGTGTGTACCTGCTGCACAACGACTGGTCACCCAACTATACTTCCTTCCAGAATGTTGCTTAACTTTCTGAGCCCGCTTAAAAACGACATTAGATCCACCCCCAAACCTGCAAAATCGTTGGAAATATTGGCAATTTGTTTCCACGTACCAAGCGCGGACAATTTAACTGGAATGACCTTATTAACCTATTCTAGCAAATTATGCACATGTGCATAAATATACGTATTTTCATCAATATGACTGACCCTTTTAAACTAATATGGCAAAATATGCATATGTGCATAACTATACACATGTGCATTAACATGACTGACCTTATCAACAGTTTTGCTTCATTAAAAAAAAACCCTAACCCGTAACAAATCCAATTTCGTATTACCACCTATCATATTTAACATTAATCAGTAACAAAATTACATACAAAAAAGCACATAACTACCACATTACAGATTGTGCTATCACACAACAATCGCCCCTAATCCCTCAAAAGTTATATACATCACACCATTTTCACTAATGCATATAAGAAATGAAGATTAAGCCTCATATTCACATATAAAAGATCTGAATCGGTGATTAAGCTTCATGCTAACATATAAATATGCAAAACAGAGTGTATAAACTTACAAATTCACGGAACGGTGTAATGACGCAGGATATTCCGACAATAACTAGGTTATGGCAGTTCATTGGACGTTTGTTCTTCAAATTCTCCCTAATTATGCCACAATCTTCAATGATTCTGTTCTTTTTTTGCCCTAATTTCGCATATATAACGAATATATGCTCGATGACTCTTTTATTTGTGCCCTAATTTCGAATATACTACGAATAAATGATGAATGGTAAGATCGAGATGACGAATTTTGGAGAATCTGGAGTGACGGATGTGAACTGAGATGACGAATTTTGAAGTCCAGGAGTATCAGACGTGGGTGTTTAGGAGGAGGCTCTTAATGTCAGGTGTTTAGGAGGAGACACTTAATTTCAGTTTTGTTATATATTTACAGTATTGCCCCCTGTTCACATTGGTTCTCGCGGTTCTCGCAATAAAGGTGGTTCTCACATGAACCTTACCCTATATATATATATATATATATATATATATAGGGGATCGCTAAAATGAAAACCACCTCTAGTTGTAAAAACCATGAGAACTACTTTATGGCCCTTAGATCAACTAGATGGATGGATGTGATTAAAAGTAGTTAATATTAATATTAAAAGCTTTTTGTCTTATTATATCTTTAATATTATAATCCAAAAGGGTATTTAAGTAAAATAACTCTATTTTGTCTTTATATATATATTAATTTTAAATTACCTTTTTTGTCCTATTCATTAATTACTTTTTATTACTTTTATTTTTTAAACATAATTCATTTATTAAAAACATTTTTAAATTGAGATTTTTTAAAAGATTTTTATACTTTTTACAATTTAAGTTTTACGTTAAACTTTTTACGTTTTTTTGACGCGCCGTTTTAACGCTGTTTTTTAACGCCGTTTTTTCACTCGCCGTTTTTTACGCGCCGTTTTTTTTAAGGCGTCGTTTTTCTCAACCGGCGTTTTTTAACACGCCGTTTCTAACTCGCCGTTTTTAACGCGCCGTTTTTTAACGCGCCGTTTTTTAACGCGCCGTTCTCAATCGGCGTTTTTGACGCGCCGTTTTTTAACGCGCCGTTCTCAATCGGCGTTTTTAACGCGCCGTTTTTAGCGCACCGATTTTTTAACGCGCCGTTTTTTAACGCCGTTTTTTAACGCGCCGTTTTTTAACGCCGTTTTTTACGCGCCGTTTTTCACGCGTCGTTTTTCGCGCGCCGTTTTTACGCGCCGTTTTTAAAAGGCGTCGTTTTTCTCAATCGGCGTTTTTTTAACGCGCCGTTTTTTAACGCCGTTTTTTACGCGCCGTTTTTACGCGTCGGTTTTTTAAGTCGTCGTTTTTCTCAATCGGCATTTTTTTAACGCGCAATTTTTTACACGTTTTTTACGCGCCGTTTTTTCCACGTTTTTTAACTCGCCAAGTTTTTTACACGCTTTTTACACGCCGTTTTTTTAAGTTTTTTAATGCGCCGTTTTTTTGAAGTTTTTTAATGCGCCGTTTTTCCGAAGTTTTTTAACGCGCCGTTTTTTTACGCGTTTTTACGCGCCGTTTTTCAAGCGTCGTTTTTTTAAAACGCGCCGTTTCTCCACGTTTTTTAATGCTTCGTTTTTTTACACGCCGTTTTAAACGCGCCGTGTTTTTCACTTTTTTTAACGCGCCCTTTTTGGTACACTTTTTACGTTCTGCGTTAAAAATTTAAACTTTTTACGTTTTACGTAAAAGTTTTTACGTTTTACGTTAAACTTTTTACGTTTTACGTAAAACTTTTACGTTTTACGAAAACTTTTTACGTTTTACGTTTTACGTAAAACTTTTTACATTTTACGTTAAAAATTTAAACTTTTTATGTTTTACGTAAAAGATTTTACGTTTTACGTTAAAATTTTCACGTTTTACGTTAAACTTTTTACGTTTTACGTTTTACGTAAAACTTTTTACGTTTTGCGTAAAACTTTTTACGTTTTACGAAAAACTTACAAAAAAGTTTATGTAAAACTTACGAAAAAAACTTATGAAAAAAAATTTACGAAAAACTTACGAAAAAGTTTACGTAAAACTTATGAAAAACATTTTACGTTTTACGTAAAATTTACGAAAAAATTTACGTAACACTTTTTACGCTTCACGTTTTTACGTTTTACTATAAAAAGTTTACGGTTTACGTTAACAAGTTTACGGTTTAATTTTTTTTTACAAAAACGTTTTTACGCAAAACCGAACGCAACAGAAAATTGGCGTTTTTTTACGTTAAATTTTTTACGTTTTAACGCGCCGTTTTTTACGTTTTACGTCAAAAAGTTTACGTTTTACGATAAAAAATTTTACGATTTACGTTTTACGTAAACTTTTTACGTTTTACGTTTCACGTAAAACTTTTTACGTTTCACGTTAAAATTTTTACGTTTTACGTTCTACGTAAAACGTTTAACGTTCTACGTAAAAACGAACGCACCCAGAAAATCGCTACTCGGTAGGCGTCTCAGATAGATTGCTATCATCATCGATGCCTCAAAAAAAAATATAAAAAACTCAACAAACATCAAAAACAAAGGGTATCTCGAAAAAAAAAATGGGGTTTGGCTCAGATTATCCGATAATCAAGAGGCTGCAAAAGTGGGGTTGCAGGATCAAAAACCCTACCCTCCGCCGTCCTTGCCGCGCTATCGTCATTAAAATCTACGTTGTTTTTTTCTTTTTTTACATCATCGCCACCCTATCGATCGTATCAAAAGCCCACAGATTTAAATATCACAAATCAAAACCCACAGTTCAAAATCCCCAACATACTAAACTCAGAACCAAACCAAATATCCAGATTAAGATCAAAAAGCACCAACAACCATATCTCGAAAAAAAACGGGGTTTGGCTCAGATTATCCGATAATCAAAAGGCTGCAAAAGTGGGGTTGTAGGTTCAAAAAACCTACCCTCCTCCGTCTTTACCGCGCCATCGTCATCTAATTATGCGTGTTTTTTTCATCATCACTGCCCATATCCAACACATCAAACCCACATAGTTCACTAGAAGCCAATAACACAGACAAATCCCCACCAAACAGTGACAATCCCCACCCAACAAACTGGAAGCCACACAAGATCTAGAACTCAAACAAGTTTAAACAAAAACAAAAGAAACTATGTGCAAATCAATCAATAAACAAAAGAACCTTCACAACCTCCATTAATGGAAGCCATTTCTTCAAAGTCACCATAGCTGAACCTCTACCCACCATTCACCGCCACCACAGCCTTCGACACACCGGCGCCCCTAACCCACCACAAACAACCATCCTTTCACCCACCCCCTTCACCCATCTTTCACTGCCACCACCGCCTCCGAAACCGTCGAAAAACCAAAATCCGGCACCACCGAAATCTAGTAATTCACAAAAAACTCCTTGTAGGAGCTCATCATGCCATCAACCACCGCACAAACGGGTCGGGTCTCAGATCTAGATGAACAAAATGACTTGATCCCTTCACCCATCTGCTTATCTTGTTGGTCAAGTGGGTTCCCCTCTAGGAGGGTCGGATCCTGTTTCCGGCGATGAGAGGTGGAGGGTGGTGGTGCGGGAGGTGGTGGTGGTGGTGGTGGAGAGGAGAGAGAAAGTAGCGGGTGTTGCGGCGAAAGCCATTGCCGGAGAATGCAGAGGGGGAGAAGAAATGAGTGGGGGTGATAGTGAAAAGGATGAAGATGATATAAATTAGAAAGGGAGAGAAATACAAGGATAAATGGTGAAGATGGTGAATATCAGATGAAAGAGAGAATGAGGAGAGAGAAAACATGAAGTCTCAAAAGTCTAATGAGACTTTAATGCTACTGACAAAGACTTAGACATTTTAGTTAAATGTCTAAATTACCCCTTACTTTGATTGGTTGAGAGTGGTTCTCGCGGTTTTTACAACTGGGGATGGTTTCTATTTTAGCGGCTCCCTATATATATATATATATATATATATATATATATATATAAACCAAGCCAACCGAGTCGAACCGAACTGAGCGGATCTTTGCTCATGCTCGGTTCGTTTACAAACCGAACGGATCCGAACCGAGCATTTTTTTCAATCGAGCCGAATCGAACGAGCAAATTCCGAGCATTTTTTAAGCGAGCATCGAACGAGCGTCGAGCGCCGAGCAATTTGAACAGCCCTAGATGCCCTTACCATTGGAGCTCATCCATTCTTAGAGACCCTCAGGTGAGATGCCCTTGCACAAGGGCATGTGTTTGTCTTGCTTTATGTGATGAGGTGGGCCCAAAGTAAAAAAAAGAAAAGTTTTGTTGAAATATTGTGTGTAATGGGTAGTTGATGAGATGGAAATTAAAGAAGGTAAGAATATTTGTAGGGTTAGAGATGAAATAGGGGTTTTTAAAGATTTGTAAGGATATTATGTGGCAGATGACGTGGTAGCTAAGGGCAACTAAGGACTCCTTTAGCATTCGAGATAGTCTATACGTTTAAGTTTTCATTTTTACCAAAGAGAAAAATGCTCGGATAGTCCCTGTGGTTTGTTCATTTTTCACCTTTAGTCCCTAACTTTCTAAAATTACACCTATAGTCCACAAGTTTTTGAATTCCGTTCCTGGATAGTCCCTAGCGTGGATGGGGTTTATTTTTGGTGTTAGGTGCGTGTGAAATGACAAAAATACCCTTATAATCAAATTAATAACTAAAAATTTAAAAGAAATATAATTAATATTTTACAATTTATATGGGACCCACCACTCACCCTACCAACTTCATCTTCCCCACTCCACACCACCACCACCACCACCATCTCCACCTTCAACCACCACCAGTTAACCACCACACCAGCCTTGATCTTTGACCTTAGGATCTATTGATTAAGTCAATATCATATTCTTCTAATTTCTATAATCAAACCTCTGATTTCAACACTCAGTTAACCAACTAACATTCAAATCAGGTCCAAATCACTTCTTGAATTCACTAATTTCTAGTTTTGAACACCACTAATTGCAGTATAACTAAGCTTACGAATGATCGAAACAATGGGATTCAGCAACAATAAGTGTAATTGTGGAATCGTGAAATGTGAAAAAGTTACAGTTACCTGATTCGGAAGATGTAGAGCTCGAAATTGGATTAATTGGCGTGTAATTTGAGTATGAATTGCGAAATCAAGGGTGTTTTTTAGGGCTTTGTGGTGGTTCTTGGAAATAAACCCAGGAAGGATGATGATGCAACTCAAGTTTGTTCTTGGTTGCAAGCATGAATATCCTTAAACACATATCAGTCCACAGATTGGCTATCATTTCAGTTTTGTTTGGTCTTCAAGTGGCAATCTTGTCATTGTGTCATCATCAATTCGTATTGTAATGAACCTTTTTGGGGACGGTTTCAGTTCGAAAGCATATGTTTTGAACAGTTGAACGATCAAACTGATCTATGCCTTACCTGCTTCTGTTTTTGGGTGCGTTTTGTAGCTGAAATGTTGGTATTTTTAATGTTTCTTCATTGCTGGATCAGATGCTATTTGAACTTTTTGCAGCGCCGGATCTTGACCTCCAGTTGATCTTGTTGTTGTGGTGCACAAAATTGGATCTGTACCTCCTTTTACTTCGTTCCGCACAAAATTGGTGGGGATGGTAGAAGTGGTTGAAGGTGGAGATGGTGGTGGTGGTGGTGGTGGTGTGGAGTGGGGAAAATGAAGTGGGTATAAATTGTAAAATATTAATTATATTTCTTTTTAACTTTTTGGTAATTAATTTGACAGTAAGGGTATTTTTGTCATTTCACACGCACATAACACCAAAAACTAACCTTCATCCATGCCAGGGACTATCTGAGAACAAAATTAAAAAAATTATGGACTATAGGTGTAATTTTAGAAAATTAGAGATTAAAGATGAAAAATTGACAAATCAGATGGATTATCGGAGATTTTTCTCTTTACCAAATTAAAGAATACGATTCTTTTAGAAAACAGAAAAAACGAGAGTGTAAACGGGCAAAATCCGTTATTTAATATTTCGACGCGTGTTAGTTAACCAGCTGGAACCCAAACTGAACCTCTTGCTAAACTCACAGCCTGTCACCTTCCATCCCCTCACCGTCCCACCCCTATATAAAAACCACCACTTCCACAATCTTCACCTTCGCACAAAACTCATGGATCGGATCAAAGGCCCATGGAGCCCCGAAGAAGACCACATGCTCCAACAACTCGTTGAACAACACGGCCCAAGAAACTGGTCGCTCGTTAGCAAAAACATCCCAGGAAGATCCGGCAAATCCTGTCGGTTGCGGTGGTGCAACCAGCTGTCGCCGCAGGTGGAGCACCGGGCTTTTACCCCCGAAGAAGATGACACCATTCTCCGGGCCCATGCCCGCTTCGGTAACAAATGGGCCACCATTGCCCGCTTGTTGTCGGGTCGGACTGATAACGCGATTAAAAACCACTGGAATTCTACTTTGAAAAGAAAGTGTTGTTCCATGACGAATCAAGAGTTTAATGAGTTTGCTATACAACAACCCTTGTTGAAAAGATCTGTTAGTACCGGGTCGGGTGTACCCGTTTCGGGTTTTTGTTTTAACCCGAGTAGTCCGTCGGGATCTGACGTCAGCGATTCAAGTGTTCCAACGAATTCGTCCTCGCCGGCGTACGGACCGGCAGTGAAGGCCGCCGTTGACGATCCGCCGACGTTGCTGACGTTATCGCTTCCCGGAGTCGAACCGTGTGAGACGTCAGCAGTTACACATCGTCCGCCGGTCCCGAAACCGGCGCCGGAAAAGGTGGTGACGGCGTTTAATGGTGAGTTTTTGTCGGTGATGCAAGAGATGATAAAGATGGAGGTGAGGAATTATATGAAGGGCGGTAGCGATGGGTTGAGGGCGGTGGTGAATCGGATGGATTAGATTATAAGTATTTATTTGTGTACGTAAATTTAAATTAGATTTGTTGGTGGTTGATGATGATGATCGGGTGGAGAATGTGAATCAGATTCAGGGGAGTGAGTCTATTTGTTGCATAAACAAACAAGGCCAACAAAAAACTGAAATAATAATAATTGTGTATAGTGAAGGGGCTAAAATGATGATGTTTCGTAAAACAAGTGTCTTGTGTTAGTTTAATTTTAACTGTCATGTCATGGGTTAGGTTGTTAACGACAAATTGTGGTCTAATTTGTGTGGAGCCGAGTACAGCTTGCAGATTTGACTCCTAACGTAGACTGGATTGGATTGTTTAGTTTAAATTCATGGCCAAAGACGTGTCTTTCTTTCTTTCTTTCTTTCTTTGTCTTCCTAAATACCAACTTTCGGCCTACCTCATTGGAAGGGGGGAAGGCGCTGGTGAATGCGGAGCAGATAGGCGGACAAGCTGGAGAGGGTACGACGTCGAAAAGAGATGCAACACTTTGTTGATGAATGAAAGAAAGCAGTGCCAAGTTCGTTACGTCTTTCGTTAGGGTGTCATTGATAACTAATTGACGTAAGACAGATTGTGTTTTACTGAAGGTAACATTTTTAACGAGATAATCAACAATATTAATATTTAATGTATTGGTCGTTTTCGTTCAACGTTGTCCCACGGATCTCAATTCAAACTTATCCACGTACTCCAATCATTACATCTTAAACTATATATCAAATACAATTACCTTTTAAAAAAATGTTAGTTGAGAAGTTGAAAACCCAACCCACACGAGATCTTCTGGTCAAAGTGTAACTGCATCATGTACAGTACAATCATCATCACAACAACTATCCATAAATGCATATTTATTTTTTATTATTATTTTTTTAAAACCTAAATGCATATAATCAAATAATTCATAAAAATAAAGATAAAATTAGCTACTTTAACCACAAAAGTATCTAAAAGAAAAAGATTTTACAATCTTCAAAAGCCAAAATGTTACAACTTTATTAAGCTGTGACAAAGGGACAGCAATATATGGAAGGTTATACGTCTTCATCATCATTATCTTAGCTTCTTGTGATTTCAGCTTCCAACTAACTAACTAACTGCTTTGTTTTCATTAATAGGAAAACCTAACCGCCCTTTGACTTTCAAATAAATAAATATGATTAAACATAAAAAAAGTGCATGACAGCAACAGATGGGCGATGATTTCAGTTTTATTTATTTCAATTGCTGTTGAATAAGAAACTTGTTGAGCATAATTTACATGAAAAAAGTGTAGCCTAAATAACTGGCTGTAGAGTGTACCTAAAACTAATGTGGTTGCAGTCTTAAGAGGGTGCAGCCTGGATTGTCGGGGTGTTTTTCGTGACGGAAGTGAGCAGAGACTTGAATTTGTTGAATATTTGTAGAACATCTGCCCTCCATGACCATGTCGGTTCTTCAAGAGCGCGTATAGAATTTAGACACACAAGCAGCGTCCCTCCTTCATGTAGAAGAACCTGCAAATTTACAATTGTATTGTTGTATAATACAAAATCGACATTAAGTATATGTTATATAAGAATCTGCAAGTATGCAAACGAACCAAACGTTCATGAACTGTTTTTGCACGCACTATTCGTTTTTAATGTTGTTTTCTAAAAACATTTAAACCTATGCTGAAGCGTTGTTTTTTGCACCTGCTTGGGCTGAAGCGTCGCTTCGCGCTTAAAGCTCGCCTCAAAATGCTTCACGTGTTACGCTTCAGACCAAAAAAAGCGCTATTCCAAACGCTTCATCGCTTCAAGCTTTAAGCGCGCTTAAAACTTGCTTTTTTAAACCAAGTTTACATTTGTTTATGTTCGTTTCAATTTAAATACATTAGTTATTATATATATATATATATATATATATATATATATATATAGGGTGGGGTTCTAGAGTGAACACTGGTGTATTTGCGAACTGAGTGAACAAATCCTGGCCATTGATCTACACACGTGTATGGCCAGGATTAGTTCACTCAGTTTGCAAGCTACACTAGTGTTCACTCTTGAACCTGATCCTATATATATATATATATATATATATATATATATATATATATTAAACATAAGAGAAACTTTCTAACTACTTATATAAAGACAACTAATTGGTAACTAGGTTTCTAGTAATAAAAATGGGTTTTCCAATGGAATTTATCGTAATTAATCACGAATTGATATAATAAATTACTTTATGTCCGTTTATGTTTCTTCAGTTATGTTCATTTGCGGTGGTTGTTGTTTGTTAAGTTATATTTGTTTATGTCTGTTTACATTCATGAATTGTTCATTTAGGTTTTAAATGAACGAACACGAACTTGTCCATTTTCTTAATAAACAAACATAAACAAAAAAATGGGTTCGATTATATGTTCGTGTTAGGTTAAAGTTAAATGAATGAACACAAAATGCCTGTGTTCGTGTTCGTTTCATTCACAGGCCTATCTGCAAGCTGTTTCATACCGTAAGCCACAAAGGGAGAAATCCCATAACTGAAGTAAGGGAGGCCAGCATAATGCTACATAAGGCAAGTGCAACATTCAATTTCACCTGCAAGAAAAAAGGAGTAAATTATAATAAAAATAAAATACAGTAGAACCGAGTGATATTAAAGAAAGGTACCAGGGTGGTGGTTTGGCGAGACTTTGCGATACAAAATGGAACACCAGAAATATTATCTTGAAGTAGTAATATATCTGCAACGGCTATAGCAGTTGCACTAGCACGTTGTGCCAGCACAACACCAACGGTAGCAGCAGCAAGTGCCGGTGCATCATTAATACCATCACCAACCATCACCAGACCTCTTCCTGCAACACAACCAACAATATAAGAAATACGAGGAGATCATGGACGCATGTATGGTATGGACTATGTGAGTTTGTAAAGAAAAGGCACATATAAATGACCACCTGTATCTCTAGGGATGTTAGTGACATGATTGAGTTTATCCTCGGGCTTTAAGCTGCAATGAATTTCATCAATGCCGACTGCATTAGCAACCCTTCGTGCACTAAGCTCATGGTCACCGGTTAACATCATTACATGAAGCTTTGCTTGTTGTTTCAATTCCAAGATGACATCTTTTGTCCCAATTCGAGGTTTATCCTCAAAGTGAAACAGAGTTACCTGCATGTTGATCGTTAAATTACAAATAGTTCGTTTTTTTATTCAATTTTTTATAATAAATGTTTTAAAACCAAAAGCCATATGATCGAAGAAAGTGTGACCTTTTTGTTGTTGACGGAGAGTGCAGCACGGACCAAGTCAGTTCCATATGAAGACTTGATTACTGCATCCTTAATCTGTTGTGATTCATATGTAGAGTTGAATTGTGACGTGATGTATTCAACGGAACCGAGTGATGCCTTTAACTCTTGGCGCCCTCCAAAGCCTGGCTATAACCAAACAAAACAGAGAAAACAATTATATACGGAAAAACTGAGGAATGAAAGTAGGCATGTAAATGAACCGAGCAAACACAAACATGGGCATATTTGTGTTCGTTTATTTAACTTTAACCGAACAAGAACATATAATCGAAAGAATTCTTTTGTTCATGTTCGTCCGTTAAGAAAATGGGCATGTTCGTGTTCGTTTATTCGTTCGTTTAATACCTAAACGAACAGTTCACGAACGTAAACAAACACAAACGAACATAAACAAACAAACTTAAACGAACTTAACTGAACAAACGATAAAGAAACACAAATGAACATACTAATAATAAGTAGTTTTTTAATTGTATAAAGTAGCGAACAATTAAGATAAGTTACATTATAAAGCCTATTTTTTATTAATAAAAAGTCAAATTACGATTTACTTATATGTATATAT